>NC_052635.1:30311538-30615848 GCF_016161935.1 Mauremys reevesii | reverse complement strand
GGGGTTTAACTCTCGGATCCCTGTGTCTGCACTCCTCTGTTCTTTCCTCTCATGTTGGCACCATTATCGTAGCCGACCTCTCATGTCAGCTATTGCAATTCCCTTATCTTCCAGCTTTTTAAGAAGCACATTTGTCATACCAGCTCCTGCAGTATCATCAGTGTCAATAAATTCTAGAAAATGCTCTGACAGTCACCATTGCAGGGACATTTTCACTAGGTTCTGTTGTTGTTACAAAACACACCATTAAAGTCATTTGTTCCATATGGCTGATGTCCAGTGTGCAGTCCAGAATAACAGAGTGATATCTTGCTGACTTCAGATCTGCCACAATCTTCTGTTTGACTTTTGTTGCCAGTAACTGTATGATCTCATTTTGAATTGTTTTTCCAAGGTAGTAGTGTGTGTACATTTCTTGGGTGGTGACTCTTAGATGCCCCTGGAGTACAGCATCAAACTCAGCCATCAGCTCTACAATTTTAAGGAAGTTTCCATTGTTTTGCACATCCAGCTGATCTGAAGTGCCACACAGTGCTAGATTTTGGATAGCAAGCATTCTCACAATGACAATGAGCCTTTTCAGAACATTTTGTCAGGAAAGAGACTGATACAATCTTCTCTTGATGCTGATCATCTATGGTGGCCTTTAACCTTAGTCTCATCTCAAGTTCTTTCCACCTATAGAATGCTCTCTGGTGATTTGCTGACTTCTCATGGCATGCCAGATTTCTAGCCAGATTCTTCCAGTCCTTTGTTCCTGTAGAACCCAATGTGGCTGGAACGTTAGACTGGAAGAGTTTGCAACAAAAACACTATGCAGCATTCTGGGTTTTTGAGTACATACGCCATGGCCTCTCCACTTTGTCACCATTGGGGATTTCACACCAGTAAAGTGTTGGATGGAAACGTCTATTTTCTTTGTCTTTGAGGAACATGATGTTTTTCACTTGCTGTGGCCCATGCGGTACAAGGAAGTCCCTCAGGCTACTGCTCAAGTGGTCCACAGTCCTGGATCATCTAGACTTAAGGAACTAAACTTAGCAGCAGCTGTTACTTGTGCCTCCACCACACTCTTCTCTGATCTACACTTACATCCATTAGAGCTGGAGATGGAGATATGGATGCTGTAGTAGCTGCCAGGTCACCTGCACTCTGACTAACTGGAAGATCAGGAATCTCCTCACCACTCTTATCCTCACTGGGACTGGAAGGCTCACCATGAACATTTGTGTCTGTATCTCAAGAGAGCTCCTTTCTGCTTAGATAGAAAAGCTTCCTTTGCTTTCTTTCTTTTTCTGAATGCTGCCCCAGAGGGGTGTTTTTTTCTTTCACTCATGATGGCTGTTCTGTGCTAGCTATAGTGGCTCTCAACACTCAATTGAAGGGGACAAATAGGCAGGCTGATAGCAGGGCCTGTGTGAGGGAAGATATCAGCATCTTAAGGGCCTAATTGGCTCCTACTACTTCAGTTGACTGCCTGTTCTCCTTAAGTGGGTTCAGGGAAGCAGCAGGAAACAGGAAGCTCCCTGAGAAGCTGGTGTGCTAGAGAGGTACATAAAAGACTCCTCCTCCTCTCTCTCCCTGCAGCTCCTGCTGCTTTCTGTTATTCCCTCTCACCTTTTCTCCTGCCTGCCTGTTATGTTTCTTGTGCCCTCCTTCCTCCTGCACAGCATTCCACCATCTGTGCATCTAGAGCATAGAGAATACATATGCACCAGCAGCAGACACAACTTTCTACACTCTGGATCCTAGTGGCGCCCCCCTCCCCCCCCCAGTCTGGCACCTGAGCTGGCTGCCTCAGTTCGCCTCATGGTAAGGCCAGCCTTGGATCTGAGCTAGGGAAGAGTTGAGGATTCCCACATATTCTCAGTTGTGAACTGACAGTTATGAATTAGAGAGGCAGCATGGCCTAGTGCCACTGGGGGACAGGGCTCCTACAGTCCAGTCCTGGCTCTGCCACTGACTCAGTGTGTGACCTTGGGCAAATCCCTTAACCACCAGGGCCAACATTTTTAGAGCTGGGTTTCTAACGTTAGGTTCCTAAATCCACATTTAGGTACCTAAATAAAAGGCCTGAGCATTTGCAGCAGCCAGTGACCTCAGTGGGAACTGTGGGTCCTCATCACTGCTGAACATCAGGATGAATTTTGATGTGTAAAGTCCAAATGCGGGATGCAATGCATGACAGAGTCCTAAAATGAGGGACACACATTTATTCAGGAAAGTCAGAGCCTACGTGATTCCTTCCTGTAATAATAGATTACCCTAGTCCAGTGTTCTAGCCACTAGGCCACACTGCTATAACCTCTGTGCTAGGATTCTTTAGTTCTGGTGTAAAATGACTTTCAGTAATAAAACTGGGGGGTGAGCAGATTTATGTAGGATATGGGTGAGTTTAGGACTAAAAGTGATGTTTCGTGGAATGACCGACATGAGAGGTTTGCTTTGCACCATGCTTGGAAGATGCTCAATATTCAAGGAAACAGAGGGCCATCTGGTGGTTGAATCAGGAAGTGCTAATCTGGAATTAAGCATTTTCAGAAATAAACAGTGAAGTAAAACTATCCCAGTGAGTTTGGGAATTCAGCGTGTTGAGATGCTCTGGATTCCAGGTGCAAAGTAAGGATATCAGGAGACTGAAGAGCATTTCCAGGTAATCATGTAAGGAGCATGGTCCAGAACATCATTCAGTGGAAGAGTCCGTTATAAAAACAAAGAACTAAATATGCTCATCTGTGGTATCACAAACATCCTTGGTGTGAACAGGTGAACAATATTCATGTTTATTGTATACTAGGTTTTTTGGTTTTTCTTGTTTGTTTTTTTTAACTCTATAGCACCTTGTACTCTGTAGGGTTCTCAATCCATGTACATACATCACCATGGAAATGCAGCCAGGTCTGGGGTGTGGAAGGCAGATAGGTGCCACACAAGTGTCCTGAATCACTAAATGAGAAAGGTAGGTGGCATGATGCTCTGGAACAAACCTCGGTGGGAGGAGCTATACTAAGAGCAACCCTGCTGGGGAGCTCACAGTCTGAAAAGACCAGTGACCCAGGAAGGTTAAGGGGAGGGAAATATGTAAGTAGTTCCATTCCAGGTGTAATGTACAGCAGTGCTTCTCAAAGGGGTGGTCTGCAGACCGGTGCTGGTCCGTGAGCCATCAGCTGCCGGTCCGCGGCAAGTTTCCTCATAAGAGTGTCAAATAGGATAATAATTTGGCACCGGTCCCTGGCACACTGGGAAAAAAAATTGCCGGTCCCCCACATCAGATAGCTTGAGAAGCATTGATGTACAGGATTAGGGTAGAACTCCTCAAAAGAGTTTGAGAGCCCTCTAGCGGTCTCTCTGTGTTCCATGTTTCAGAAGCCACCAGAAACCAGACAAGCATCAGTGTGTGTGTGTGTGTGTGAAGCTAGGCCTGGCAGGTCTGTGTATGTTTGTGTGAACATGGTTATTTGCGACCTAGATGGGCTCCTGCAGTCTCTTCAGATTTTTTTTGTTGTGTAAAGAGCAAAAGACTCAGTAGTGGAGCTGGGTGGGAAGCAGTTTTCATGTCCTGTGAGAATTGGAGAGTTTTAAAAAAACAATCCCCATTCTGAACTGGGATAAATTGTCAAAATCTCCAAAATTTTCACAAACTGAAAAGACTCCCCACCCCCTCCCCCAAATTTGAATCAGGTCAATCAAAATGTTTTGACAATTTCTAAATGTTTGGCTTCAATTTTGACTTTTTATTGTAAATTTACTTTAAATTTAGAAATAAAAATCATTTCAAACCAAAAAACCTCAGGACTTTTAGTTCTAAAAATGTCAAAACAGGATATTTCTACAATCTCTAAACATGTTTCCAGTGTATCTTGATGCAGGAAATTAGTCAGAACTGGCCCTTTCCAGCAAGTGGTTTCAGCTTTGGTAAAATTTGCATTTTCTGGTGAAAAAGGTTATGTTAAAAAATATCCTGGCCAGTTCTACTCTCCCCCAGGCTTTGGTCATAGATGAGATGCCAGCTACTCCCATATGCCACTCACCCAGCTCATGGCAGAGGTGGTTCAGGAGGGGAGGAGATGGTAAGGTGAGGGGAGCAGGGTTCACTGCAGGAGACTTTAGGCTCATGTCCTGTCATATTATTTTAATACTCATTATCAGCTGGCTCAGCTGTAATTTTGCAGCTTTGTTAAACCATTACATCGGCTGCTGCAAACAGCCTCCAGTGGAAGTGAACAGGACTCCCTTTGAGTTCACTTGGAGTTGGGCCTGTATTTATTCCAGTGCTGAATGCACCACCACCCCTGCCCCCGATTGAGAAAGGAGCAGCAATAACTTGGAAATTCAAAATGACAAAGTGTCGTATTGGGGCTCAGCTATTCCAATGTATAATACAGCTTGGACCCACTTTGCACTCATGTGCACAAGTGCAGCCCAGCGCCCCTGAGCCAAAGCTCCCTGAGAACCCCCGATTTGCACACCTGCATTGGCGGGAGGGATGTGCAAAACAACGTGCTTGAAAAAATGCCTTAAGTCAGGGGTGAGCAAACTTTTTGGCCCAAGGGCCACATCAGGGTATGGAAATTGTATGGCCGGCCATGAATGCTCACGCAATTTGGGGTTGGGATGTGGGAAGGGATGAGGGCTCTGGCTTGGGGTGTGGGCTCTGGGGTGGGGATGAGGGGTTGGGGGTGCAGGAGGGTGCTCTCGGCTGGGACCAAGGGGTTCGGAGGGTGGGAGGGGATCAGGGCTTGGGCAGGAAGTTGGGGCATGGGAGGGTGTCAGGGGTACTGGCTTCGGGTGGTGCATACATCAAGCAGCTCCCAGAAGCAGCTGCATGTCCCCCCTACGGCTCCTACGTGGAGGCGTGTCCAGGCAGCTCTGCACACTGTCCTGCCCGCAGCCACCACCCTTGCGGCTCCCATTGGCTGCAGTTCCAGGAGCCACGCGGAGCCACAGCAGGCGCAGAGCGGGGCAAGCTCTGACCCCGCTCCCCAGCTGGAGTGCCGGAGCAGGGCAAGCTCCGTATCCTGCTCCCTGGCAGGAGCTCGAGGGCCGGATTAAAGCATCTGAAGGGCCAGATGCAGCCCCCCGGGCTGTAGTTTGCCCTCCTCTGTCTTAGGTGCTTGTTACCAGTGGAATTTAGTGCTGAATTAACACAGAGACCTGCATGTTCAGCGCCCCCCCCCCCGATTTGATGCTAA
This sequence comes from Mauremys reevesii, assembly GCF_016161935.1. Lineage (NCBI taxonomy): Eukaryota > Metazoa > Chordata > Testudines > Geoemydidae > Mauremys > Mauremys reevesii. Next base: position 30,610,656 of record NC_052635.1, on the reverse strand, counting down.
TTGTGCTCACAAGCATGGCTGTGCACAAATTTTGTGTGTGAAGTTGTATGGTTGCTATTGATTTTGCACACACAGCACAGGTGTACCACCACCTTCTTGTGTGGCTTTGAGGCTGTTGACCCTGAGCGTATGATTAGATCCTAGATCATCCTAAGCTGTGCTCTGTGCTCTTGGCAGGATGGCAGGAGACCCTGATTGTCAGCATGGGGCCAACATCCTCTTGTCTTGGTGCTGCTTTCCCAGAGGAGAGTTTTTATTTCACTGAGAAACGTCAAAGTCCACCAGATTTTTTCATGTGAAATGATTAAAAACTGCCCTGCGTCCCTGGTGTTTGTGTTTGGAGGCAAGAGGCCCTGACATGAGTGGAATCCAGGGGCAGAAAGATTCTTTAACTCCTCTCTGGATTTTACGTCAGAGCCCACCACCTTAAAATTACTCTGCAATCATTCATGAGACACAGAAGCCCCAGCACAAAGACACAAATTAAACACACAGCAACCCATGTCAAAACCACCCTGGGAATTGATGGCTGTGACGTTTGCCGGGCCGAGCAGGGTCCTCGGCCATAGGCTGTCGCTGATAATGGTTGGCCAACCCAGAAAGGCAGGGCACCTGCTCACTTATTATTGCTGTTACAGAGCCCGAGTTGCTAGGCAAGATTGATGTTAAGGTCCCCTGTTGCTTAGCAACTGCCTGAGCCTGATGTTGCTTTTGGAAGTTGGTGACGGTTTGACAGCAGGAGATGCCATTCAGCTCTCTACATCTTGCTGGGTTGGGCTGGGTTGACTTAGGCACTGCTGGAGATTTCTCCCTCGACTTTCTCTGTCACCTTTATTCTGAGAGTTAATCAGCAGATACAAAATCACAAGACAGACAGAGGCTAAATTCACTGACTATATTATTGGCAGAAAAGGATTAACTTGTCTCTAAAGAGGAATGAAAGTACATGCTCAGGAAGGTAACTAAGTGTTTTACAAGCGTCTCTTTGGCACTTCGTGTCCTTGGGTGTAGAACAAATTCAGTCTAATTTTGTCATTGTCCGTAGGAACAGAAGCAGATTGTCTCCAGCACTCACTCAGCTGCAGACTGAGAACCCCATGCACCTGAGACAGCCAGAAGCCAGGGATACTCGCTCTGGGGGCTTCACTATAATCTCTAACTGAGCTCCCTAAAAGAGGGGTCTTCTTTGAGGGAAAGTCTGATGCACCCACACCTCCCCCCTGCTCCCTCTCTGTCTCTCTTCTACACAACAGTACTTGGGAGGCCAAAGGGCTTGAAAATGGCATTCATACCCAGAGGAGTGGACAGTGCTTCAGGCCTTAGCTACCTTCCCTTCCTCCTGATCCCATGGCAGTAGCTGAATGTTAGTGGGGATCAATGCGCTTTTACAGCTCGCTGAGGTGATGGGAACTTTATGGTGAACGATGTCGTGTCTTGAAAGTGACACAGGCGTTTGGTAGAAGTTGTTCACTTAAAGGGATTTTTGTTCCTGATGCACTGCTGTCAGAAGTGAAATTTAATGGATTCCATGAGATGGGCCTGAGCCCTAGCTTTTCCCACCAGCTGGGCCTGCTCTCATCTGAATGAAGGGTCTGAAGGCTTCTCAGCTTTCTGCCTTCAGAGAGGTGCAGAACAGATTACCCTCAGAGAGTGGCCACTGCTGGAGACAGGACACCAGACATGGTGGACCAGTGCTCTGAGGTGATTCAGAGAATCCTCTCTTAGATGCCCAGCTGATGTGTTGTGCTCATGTACTGCTGACAGACCCTGGTCATCAGTGGGCAGGATTGAACTTGGGACCTGTGAAGCTTAGTGTACGAGCCTCTACTGCATGAGCTAAAAGCCCCCTGGCTCTTAGCTAAGGCTGCAGCAGACTCATTCATCTCTAATGACTAGTTTACACTGGCAACACTAACACGCTTGTGTGGTCACGGCTCTAAAAAACCCACCTCCATGCTGGGCATAGTGCCCAGTGCTGGGGCACTGTTTACACTGGCAATTTACAGCGCTGCAACTTGCTGCGCTCAGGGGTGTGTTTTTTTAACACCCCTGAGCGAGAAAGTTGCAGCGCTGTAAATTGCCAGTGTAGACAAGCCCTAAGTGGTCATGGTGCTACTAGAGGGAACAGAACACCACACACAGGAGGTGTGTCGGTTACACTCACATGTTCCAGGTCAAACAGATCATTTGGGGTTGGGAAGGAATTTTCCCCAGCTCAGATTAGCAGGAACTGGGGTGTGGGGGGGGGCGGCAGGAATTCACTTTCCTTTGCAGCGTGGGGCAGAGCTTGCCTGCTAGGATCATCTGGGCATATCTCACCTCATCAATTCCCTGCTATTACCGGGACCTTGGACATTGGTGGTGCCTGGTTCTCTCCTGTGCTGTCTGCAGCACACAACAGCTTAGTCTCTGGAGGGCTGAAATGCTGTGCTGTAACTAGTCATCAGATGCACTGTAGAGCTGTGATGTTACACTCCATATTCTTCACAGAAATACAGTTATGAATATGGCATAACTAAGGTATACTTTATGCAAGATGGCTCATGTAAGATATCATTGGAAAGGTTATGATTTACTGAATGTGATTATCCAATATGTATGCATGAATCATTTCTGTATCTGAAGTTAGGAATATTGACTATAACAATTACAACTGTGTGTGTACTTGGGGAAATGCCCACTAGCCAGTAAGCAATCAGCCTTAATGGGCCATTAGAAAAAGACCATGAGTCTTTGAAGATGGCAGGGAGGTTAATCTGGACTCTTCTCCATTGCCTACCCAAGAAGAAAGACGGCTGAAAGTGCCTGGGGGGACAAAGGAACTAACCTGAGGGGAAAGGCAGGGTTCCAGTCTGTAAGAAGAAATAACTGGAACTCTAAGCTACAGAAACTCTGCAACTTGCCTACAATAATATTTAGGGTGAGAAATTACTTCTTGAAACCAGACTCTAAGATCTTACGCTTAGTATGCATGTTTTGTTTTATTTGCTCAGTAATCTGCTTTGTTCTGTTTGCTATCCTGTATAATCACTTAAAATCTGCCTTTTATGTATATTTATTATTACACCCAGTTTGTGCAATTTCAAACTGGGTGTGGGCGGGCAAGAAGTTGTGCATATCTCTCTCTCCACATTGAAGGAGAGGGAAAATGTTTGAGCTTGCACTGTGCAGATCTTTCTATACAGCACAAGACAGTATTATTTTGGGTTTATTCCCCAAAGGGGGATGCACACGAGGGCTGGGTGAATCCTCTCACACAGAGCTGACTTCAGTCTGGGTCTGGCTCTACCTGTGTGTGCGCTGCAAGAGGCTAGAGAGCCTAAATCAGCAAAATGGAGAGGGAATCCAGGCTGGTGGAGCAGGAGGGGGTCAGTGAAACCCCATTAAATCAGGTGGCATCCCAGAAGTGGGGTCTCACCTATCACAGAGGTATCTGGAGGAAAATGCAAGGGCTTGTGCTATACAACAGGTTGGACTAGATGATCTGATGGTCCCTTCTGGCCTTAAACTCTATTTTCTTCTGCAGGTAGCTCTTGTATGGGTATGTTCATCTCTTGGCATTTCTGTTCTCAACCCAATGGGCAAGAGGGGCTTAACATTTAGAAACAAAGGATCAATTAAAAATTAACTATTGGCTACAGTAGCTTTTAGTAAGAGAAGAATAGCCTGAAGAGAGGGCTCTCGGTTCAGACATTTAAGTGAATTCAAGCAACAAGCAATTTGCGTTCATTACGATCCAGTCACTATAGGTGTTCAAGGCCTGATTAGATGGAAAGAATGTATAGGGCAATTCATGCTTGCAGCAAGGGCTGAGACGAGTGAGTCAGCAGTGTTCTTCCAAGCTTACCACCTATGGTGATGCCGAGTCAGTCCATGCCATCCAGTAATCATTTAGGCAGTGAGGGTTTAATGGGACAAGGAATAGGTGATTTAGGAAAACTCTTGTAGCAATGTGTCTGGGAACCGAACTGATGCAATTAAAAACCTCAGATGCAAAAAAAAAAAAAATTTTTTTATTATCACCATTATCAACATTTGTCCTTAGCTTAACACTGAATTGTAAATCACTCATCACATATTGTCTGAATAAAACCTACACACAGGCAAAAAGTACAGGAGACTCCTCCCTTCGCTAGAACTGACTATCCAATGAGATGCACTGAACACTGGGCGCCAAGAGTTACACCTCACTTCACGTACTACAGCGTTGGTCTGGACAGTACAGTCTGCTGCAAAGGCTTCCAGCCAAGGGAGTCCATACACCTTGCAATCAATGAAACGTGGGAACATTGGAAAAGGGACCCTCTCGGAGTCACAGAGAAGCGGGATGCCAGCCTTCCAGCTGTTTACAAGTGATCACATGTACTCTCTCCTCCCCTGCAGTGACATCATGGCTAAGATTTAACTGACTCGTGTCAATTACATTTAGGAAAAATACAGAGAGGGAGAGTTGCAAAGACACAAATTGCAAGTAGAGGCCACTGAAAGCCAATAGGAGTGAGGCAGTGGAACCCTGTGGCTCCTTGCTGGTTATGAACAGAGAATTTTGGATACTTCAGAGACATTTAATGATCCCCAGCAATAATTTAATCCTTAGTCCTAGATTAAGGGTCAGATTTTGCAGCACTTATTCCCATAGATAATCCTTACTTGACTAATCAATTGGGCCATTTGCATAGCAGCTGCAGCAGGATCAATCCATGAGAGTACATACATACACTAGGGAATTTTGCAGTTGGTTTTCTGCACAGAACATTAAGCAGCTGCAGCAGTACTACCAACAGTGTAAACTCCACAGCAGGCTGCCACTGTTGTCACCACCACCAAATCACCCAGTCCTGCTTGGAACAGCTGCGCTGGTGCTGAAAAACAGCTGTGTGATATCTCCGAGTAGATAAGGCCCACTGCCAGGATTCTGGCAGTGAGGTCAGTCCTAGGGTGGAAAGCGTGCCTCATGTCACGATTCTGGGCTCATGCCCCAAGCTGTCAGGCTCTGGCTGCTGAGCTTGTCCCCAGGGAAAGGTGTACTCCAGGCCCGTAGGCCCTAGCTGGAGCCATGGTCAGCCCCTACTCTTCCTGCCCATTTAGAATAAGGTTTGGGAACCTAGAGCTGGGGATTTTGGGCTGAAGATCTGAGCCCAAAAGCAAATTTCCACAGGGAAAGTGGGGGAGCACAGCAAAAAACAGAGAGCGAGAGCGCTCCCATTTCAATCCACTTTAGCCCCTTTCATTTGCATGGCATTTGAGCCTATGGGATCAGTGTTATATTTGCTAGATGCTCCTATCTCCCATTAATACTGACCCCAATGGCAGTTACAGTGGAAGATCCTGCCACTGATCTGAATACAGAGCTGCCATGGGGGCGCTGCAGTTGGATCTGGTTCACTCACCAATGGGGCAGTGCATCCCCCTATGCTTTTTAATTTGAAACAGTTTCGCAAGAAGCTGCCTCCATCTTTGATCCCGAGGATGAAGGTGCCCTGCAGCCTTGCATTCTCACCCTGCTTGGGGATGACAGCAGTCCCTGCGCGGAGAAGGCCAGGGCTATACATTTTAACTAACTTGCTGGATATTTCTCCCCTTGCGGCATTAGAAATTGTCAGTGGCTTCATGGTGGGTCAGGCGCTAGCTAACAGCAACGGCCCTTTCATGTTCTCGGGCCTGGATTACCCCTCTCCCCCCACCACGTACAATTCACACTGTTTCCAGCCTCTAAATATTTCAAAACATTAAGTTTTAGAACAATTCATTGAAACAGAAAAATAGCAGCTTTAGTAGATCAGAAATGTAACCACCTTGGGGCAATTTTTTAAAGTATTTAGGTGCCTAAAATGATCCTATTAGGCACCAATGGGAGTTAAGACACTAGATGCCTATCTCGCTCATCAGGTGCCTAAATGCCTTTAAAAATATAGCCCTAGAGTCCTGTGCTGTAGCCTTTACTCAGCTAACAGAGCTTGGTTTCAGTGGGGATGTCGCCTGAGTAAAGACTGCAGGATTGGTCCCTTTGATAGGCTGCTGCTCACGGCATGGTGGGTGGACTTCGTCCCCAGCACTGGGCTGCCCCTTGAATCCTAGGCAAGGTCCCCGGATCTGGCGTACAACAGATAAGCCCTTCTCTCACCAGTGAACTCATCTCACAGCCAATACTATGTAAATGCACAGTCCAGCTGTTTACACTGCAGAGTTTTGCTTTTAATGTTCTAGCTTTGGCTGTATTTCTAGATATGGTAAGTCACAAAGGGATGAATAGTTGGGTCCTAAACTGTATTTGCTGGTGCTCTGTAAGGCGCTGGCTCCTCTCTGCCTCCTCCTTGGTTTCAGAGGCTATACTGCATTAAATGAACTAAAGCTACAAGGAATTCTCTCCTGGCTGTTATTTTCCAGGTTAGCATGCGTATACATTATGTGTAAATATAGACTCTCTCAATAAACCCCTTTCGTATCTGGCCCAAATTCAGCCACGGTGCAAGTGGATGCAGCTCCACTTTACCTGCTTACCCTTTGTCTGAATTTGGCCCTTCATCTTTTTCAGTGTAGCTGCTATAATGTGTGTATCTTTTGAACAATACAACCATGGTACTTTGCATTTACAATGCTCTTTACAGCTTCCAGACACTGCCCAAACAATAGCCAGTTAATGTTCCACTAGTCATTGGGGCTCCCAGTGTTATTCTGCCAGGTTCTGCAGTCTACCTAGGCAGCAGCTTGGCGATTTTTAAATCAACATGGGGATTTCTTCATGAAGTACCCGATGGCCTGCAAAATCTACACGTATTGAGTTTAGATTCTCTGTTGAGAATTGTATTTGATGCATTATATCTTGAATTTAAAGTCAAAACATTCTTAAAAGCTAACAGAGCCCTGTTCCTGACAGCTTGGAAAGTAATTAAATCAACCCAGCATTATTTAACTTGCTGTGGAACTGCACAGACTATTCTGTCACTAATTTATACATTAACCCATGTTATACTTTACAAAGGTGCATTCTCTCTCCATCTTCGGTGGAATTTTTAATGGACAAATACCATAAATGAAAGGGACAACACCCCCACCCAGAGCCTTCAATGAACAGCTCCATATGCTACTCCAAAAAAACCTCCCTGTAGTTTGCCTGTGGTATTATAAATGAAACAGGCAGCTAGAGAGCAGAATTGGCACAACCCTAGAACGAAAAGCTCTGTGCAGTGGTGGGGGCTGCAGTGGCAGTGGAGAAACAGTCTCATCAAGTTACAAATTGCAAATAGTCCAAGAAAATCAGGGAGACTGAAATATTCATAAAGTTTATACTCAAAGTATTTTAAAAACTGTAGTATGAAGTCACCTACAGTTGCATTTCATTCTTCATCAAAATATCTTTTTTCAATGAGCAAATTTGTTTACGCAGAGTCTATATTGTAATGAATGTTTCTCACATGGCAATAGGCCAATCTTCATTTTTATTAACCATATATTCTAAATTAATATGGATCTTTTCAGAAGTGATGTATTTAATAAGACAGTTATCTACTGTTATCAACAATATGTACTACAGCCTGCAAGTCACAATCTGTGCACATTAAATGGAATATATTATTGCTTGTTAGCCTATTTAGACTCTCGTTATAAAAAGATTTTTATACAGAATACAGGGTTATGACAAAACTAGCTAAGTAGTTTTCATCTTGAAAATACTACATCAATTTCTTCAACAAAGGCTTGGATAACAGCTGAGACTTTATGAACGGTAACAAATATTTCTAACAATTCAATGATCAGTTTACAGAACGTTCTATAGGACTCTTTCCTGGTAATTATTTACATATGCGCTTTTTTTTTTTAAGTTGATAAAATATAACATGGAACATATGACTCAAAAGAACTTCATACCAAGATCATAAAACATTTTTGAAAATGCTAAATTATGTCAGTTAAAAATCATACATCATTTTGTCTTTAAAGAAAAATATTTCTCCTGTTGTAAAATATTAATAAGTGTGTAATAAACTAACTTAAAATGAATTTCATAAAAAGTTGTCTTTCTGTCCACAGATTACCAAACATGCTTTGGTCGAGATTCTGCCAACTGCTTCAACCTTATAAATAGTTCCTTTATATGAACTAGTGACAGTCTGACGCCAGAAAACCTACAACTTTTAAACAGTACCTTGATAAAGGATCCAGTAATTAAGAACATTAAATATATATAGTCACTCAAAGAATTCAGTGATTTTCCTTCAAAAATCCTTTGCCAAGAAGTTGGGATGCATAGGTTGGGCAGGCAGCCCAAAGTTTGCTTAGCCCTGATCCTGCAACTGGATCCACACAGACAAACCCTTATGCTTGGATCCATGGAGGTGCTAGAATCTGAATCAATGGATTCAACTACAAGATCAGCACCTTATTTTGTCTCTATATCATGCCAGCTGGGTCAGGGCAAGGAGAAAGCAATGCCAGGAGATTGGAAAAAATCACATTTTGGCCTGAAGAAGCCAGGACTGATCACAGAGTCACAATTTCAGTGTGTTCACACTACAAACAAGGGAAATCTGTACAACAGGTTTCAGTTCCAATATTCTGCTCTCCTTGTTCATGAAATTCTCATCAGGAAAGGTCATTTTGCCCTTAGGGATATAACCATCATCACTTCCTTAAAGCAAAAGGATAGATAGCAAAGAAGGTAACATCCAGGGATTGACCCCCCATTCCTTTTGCAATTGAACCTCCCATGAACGTTAAGGGCAGCTTTAGGTAGGGAAGAAATGGAGAATTAGCCCTGTGCTGAGCACACAATAATCTGTCCCCATACCCACCCCTCATCTTTACTCAGATCAAAAACATTATCAATTCCTTTGCTTAAAAACAAAACATAACTAACACCTAGATTTAAGACACAAAACAACTGTTTTGTCTTTCACAGGTGGACCTTTGTTCAGGTTTCAGATGCTAGCTGCTCTAGTCAAACGCTACTTTAACAAACTCTAAGTGACCAGGGCAAAAGTTAGAGCTACCATATCACATTATCTTAGAGAGAGACTGTCAGGTCAAATCTGACCAAAAAGTTTAGTTTTCCAAAAATCAACTTTTCCAAGTGTAAGACCCTGCTGAACTCTCCATCACTTGGAGTCCTTAAATCAAGACAGGATACCTAGCTACAAGATTTTCTCTATAACTACATATTATTGAGCTCAATGCAGGAAGTACTGGGTGAAACTGTCCCACCTGAGGCATGCAGGAGGTTTTGCTAGAAAGCTAGAGATGATGATAATGATTCCCCCTGGCCTTAAGCTCTTTGATTGTGAACCATTAGAAGGGTTTCTGTGATTTGTTTTGTTTTAATCCCAGTGAAAAACATTTTTATTTGCTGTAAATACAATCCTTGAGTGTTTGAAACTCAGACACTGTAGCATTCCCCTTGTGCACGAGAAACCATAAAACTGACTAGTCTATTATCACTATCTAAGCTGTGAGAAATGCAGAAGATAAGCAAGACAGCGTAAAATAGATGGTTAACACAGCTTTCAATTGTAATAATGTCTGGTGTTAATAAAATAACACAGAAGAGAAAATATATATTTTTAAAAATAGGGGTTTTAACCGGACAGTGACCTTTTAATGTGATAACAAACACAAACAAGACAGTCTATAGCGTTGAGTAGTCCTATATTTAACTAAACGAATCACATTTGAGCTTGCAGTTTTTGGAGGAGGTGGGATCCCAAAATGTGGAATTTGCTATTCACGGAGGAATTGAGCCTTCCAACTGCCAGTCCCAAAAGGAGATTTCTTGAGATGCTTTTTGGCATATTTATTCCTCCCACTCCCAATCAAAACATGTGGGGAAAAACGTTGCATGCCTCTTACTGGACACAGGTAAAATGTTACTAACTAGTTATACAGGTAGATAGTATCCAAACAAAATACCCAGATAAAATTTTCAAAGCAACTGAAGATAAAACCCCTGTAATTCAGTTTTCAGGTTTGGAATGTATTTATAATTTTCCCATAGTCCTTTTAAAGACATAGTTATTAAAAGATCCAGTGCTACAAACCACTAAATCTACCTAATCTAATCTAGTTCATACACACATTGTACAATATTGCCTAGTTCTCACTACATACCAAGAGGAAAAGGTGTTGACTTGAATTACAGTAAATGTGCTTTTTTTAAAAAAAGCATGCAACAAACTTTCTTTAGCTAATATATAGAAATTGCCTAATACAGTTAGAAAAAATAATTAGACTGAGGCTAGAGACATATTTGTCAAAGGAAATTAAGAGATCGGACTGAAATGTTGGAGCTTGTCATTTTAAGACTCTTAAAATTCTCAGGTTTATGTACTCTCCCTCCCCCAAACATTACAGCAATTTTTACAAAGCATATTGTTGGGTCCATTATTTTTGCTACTATTCTTTTATTATTAATATTGCTATTATTTCAGAATCATTTTAAATCCCTCAGATATAACCATAAGCAGCTCTGTTCTCCATCTTATGCAACTTCATGCTTTATTCTTACTTATTTGTGGTCTGCATGGAGAAACTGTCAGTGTGTTGCAGTGACAGGTCAGGAATCCGTTGGCTCCTAAACATTACAGGGGACCTCAGGTTCTTAAATCACAGAATAAAATACTTCCTTGCACCTAAAATAGCAAACCACTTTGAGACAGCAGTCAAGTCTTCATTAAAAATTACAAGAAAAACCCCTAGTAGAAAAAGCTTAACTGCCACGAAGTCTTTGAGATACTCCAGACTCCTAAAAATGCTCCACAGTTTTGGGGAATGGGTGTCTCCAAGCATAAGATTTTGAATCACCTGAATGATCTATTATATCTAGAGAAATACCCCACTAATCTAGCACATGTGACTGTTTGAGAAAGCTGCTCTCTGCTTAGCAGCTGATAGAATGTACAGTACTTCTCTTTACTGCATTAACCTACAGGATTTGCTCTACAATTAACATCTGATGCACCTTTTTGCTGTTCTTAATCAACAAAATATACATGCTGTGACTACTACGTCTGTTAGATTTCCCCAACTGCTCTCCTGAGTCTGTACTTTGGGGAAGGCATCCTCCTCCTGTGGTTCACTTGACAATGCCTGTGTGTTAATGGGATTGCCTTAAGCAACACAATTTTTTTTTTTTTTAAAAGAGAGAGGAGAGGCATGTGCTCATTAGCACCCCTTCTTGGGTGGCAAACTGAGGTTTTTCTTTGCTACACCCTCCTTCCCTGTAGTAAAATAAAATGGTATTATTTCAGGTCAGTTCATAGCATGGCGTGTTAGCAGAGGAGGGTGGCACTTCACAAGATATGTACCCAGAAAGAAGGAACAGAATGCAGAAGCTAGAAACCACCATGATGGAGGAATGAGCAGCAAAAACTATGGGGGTTTGTAAATTGTGAAATGTCGTATCTGACAATGTGCTAGTAAATCACATCTCAAACTGCAAGTCTGATGTTTGACTCACATTTCCAGTGACCAGAATTGCAGCTAATTAGTTAGCTCGCCTCCTCCATTAGAACTGTCCGGTCTAACCAAAGCATACTCCACTTGTATTCCCATCGAACATGCTTCAGCAGCAGTGTTAGCCAGTACTGTATTAAAGACACTTGCTGGTAATTTGGCACAGTTTAAAACCATGGCAACAATCGTTTTATAGCTAACACGATTCTTTGATGTGGATTTTTTTCTAAAGATAGTTGTAGTTCCTTTTTTCTTTTTTTATGGATTTGTAAGGAGATAGATCTTATAAAAAAAAATCCTGTGAAACGGTCCATTCCTGCTCTTTTCAGATCAGATGTTTGCTTTCGAATCTTTCAGGCATTGTCAAAAAAAAATTCTATGTTTTATGAATTTCTAAAACAAAGTTAAGAAAAATATCTTCCCTGCTCAAAAAAATAAAATAATAAAGCTGCAATTTTTTAGGGTTAATACTGATCTGAAACAAGGGTGCATGAATGACACCCAGAGAAGTGAAACAAGAGGTGTATGTATAATTTCACAACTAGGACTCATGCCCCGTGGCACCTGCTACTTGGCTGGAGAGGGCATACGGCCCTCCCCCTTGTCTTCTGTCTAAGGTCACTCTTCCAGCTCCTCAAGAACTGATTGAACATGCAATGCACTTGAGGTCAGAGTTCCAGCAAACAAAACCTTGACAGCATGTTTAAAAAACAGAAGCAGTTCCCCCCTTCCTTGCTCATTAAGACCTGTCACAGCAGGGTCCCACTGTGCTCTCCAAGGAAAGCTGTGAAGACTGGCGCAGAAGCGGACCTGTAGTGGGATCTACCATCGAGGAGGTAGGGAAAAGCTTGTACCAGCCAATTGCTAAAGTTGACAAATCCAGTTCTTCCAAGAGAACCCTGGCAACTCCCATGAAGTGTTTGCGCTCCATGCGTCCATAGTTCCCCCAGACTATCACCTTGGAAATGAGAGGGGGGGGGGGGTCACAGTTAGTTCTCAAGTAAAGAGCAGCAGGAGATTCATACTTTCATTTTTAAAAAAGAAAGATATTCACACTGAGCCAGATCCAAAGCCCATTCGAGTAAATGCAAAGACTCCCCTGGACTTTTATGGGCTATGGATCAGACATCCAGTTTTTACATCATGGAAAATGCAGTCCTAAAATTTCACACCTTGCCATACCCCATTCAAAATATTAAGAGACTTTAGAAAAAGTGTTGGACTTGTGCTATAAAATCCTTGACTGCTTCTATTAGGCCCCAAGTTTATTTTTTGATATGGTTTTGCAAAGCTTAATATAAGATTTTTTTCCCCCAGAAAAAAAAAATGTGCATGCACACAAGTTTGTGTGTATTTTGTCTTGGGTTTAAATATTCTGCAGAGTTTGCAACAAACCCTGGAACATTGGACAGAGACATCAAGTCTCTCTGTGCCTCATTTCCCCATCTGTAAAATGAGGATACCAGTACTTACTTTCTCTTACCCTTGTCTGGTTAGGCCCTGATCCTGCCAGCTGATCTGCACAATCCCGTTAACAAGAATCTCAGCGAAAAAGAATTTTTTAAAGATATTGAATTCATTCTCAGAGCTGAATCTTTCAGCCAGAGCTCAATTAACTCCCCTTAGTAGCAGTGAGAAGAGACAGTAGGTCTGCAAATCAAGTGTGGATCTAGAGGAACAATCTGGCCCCATATATTCCATTTTTCTTTTAGCTTTGCATCAGCCTGAAGCTTGAAACACAAACAAGACCAGATGCTCATTTCTCCTTCAAACTGTTTGAGTCATTTAAGCCCTTTTTAGGAGTGGAAGAATCGGGGGGGGGGGGGGAAGTCTAGTGATTTTAGACATGTTTGGATCTGCTTAAATAAGGGCCAGATTCTGATACACGAACTCACATTGAGCAGTACCAGGACTACTCCGATAGGAATCAGTGGAATGATTCCTGGAGTAAGATACCAAACAATGCAAGGAAGGGTGACAAATAAAGTGCCAATTTTAAAAGTACAAATATCCTAGGCACTTAGTCAGCTCCCTGATAAGTCTCTCCTGTGCAAGCATCCTGTACTTGAATTGGATGTTCATGCAAGTTTCATCACATTGTAATTCAGGGGGCAGTATACTTGTTTATATTTAAGTATTTTAAGTTATCTTTTGTGCAAGCATTACCATGGAAATTGAATAGACCGAATGTCACAGAAGAGGCCTGCTGAGAGAGAGGGCAGAAACGGGTCCACTGAACTGGAAAAACCATGGACAGACACTAGGTGTCAGAGAATTAAGTAGCAGCACCAAGAGCAAGCTCCACATTTGCTTTTGCATCCAGGTCTTGTGAAACATAACATATGGTGATGACACATGGTTACTCACCTGGAGAACAGACCAGAAGCTACGGATTAGCAAGCTAGCTCTGCAAGACAAGATGCATGCTTGGAGTTACATGGAGAGAAAGGGGAACAGACAGGGGGGGAAGAAAGTCTCCAAGACTACAAGGAAGATCTAATGAAAAAGGGCTGACAAAGACACAGGCAGCGGTGAAAGCGGAATCACACTTACGATGCAATGGATGGTACAACAGATGCAGTAAGGGCCATCAGCAGTGAAACAAACAAGCAAACTGGAAGCTTGTGCACAATCAAAATGGTCCCATTTGGTTCCAAGACAGAGGTGATCAGAGACCTCAGAGTGAGGCCTCGGTTCTGCAGAGGAGGAGATGATGATGATGATGAGCGTGATGATGATGACTGAAGATGAATGGTGCCATCTGACTAATCCCTAGCAGCTGCCAGCTTCCTCCCATAGTCTCTGTATTAGCAGAATATTGCAGCTTTCTCATGGCAGAGCTGCTGCCTCACCTGTAAGGTATCAGTAATGGGGAGGGGAGAAGATACATGCCAAATTAAGTCAGATTATTATTCAGAGAGCTAGAATTCAGGGGAGCTAGACACTGAAGTCAGTGGTTTGGCTGGGGTATAAATTAGCATAGAATTCTACCCCTATTTTTATTCTCTTTGAATAAGCTACAATGAGACATTAAGCTGCCTTTTTTTTTTTTAAGTTACATAATTCAAGTGGAGCAGGCCTGGGAATAGTGGAACCACTGAGTTATGTCCAAGGATCCCACCCTGCTAGCTCTGCGTATGTCATTCCTGGAGTACTGCTCTCCTGCTAAGAGCCAACTATCTGAGCTATTCCCCAGCTAACAGTGCTGTAAGTGAAACATCTCAGAGGGCATCATCATTCTTTTGCCTTTGTTTAGTTACTTTTTGTTTGCAAATAGTTTTCACTGCCCCAGTCAGCAGTGATGGTTGTAGCTGGGCTTGTAGCTGTGACTAAGGTTACTAAATGACATGTGCTGTGGGGTGTCCTGCACAGCCATCGATCACCAAGAATTACTGACTGGCGAGGTGACTGCTAAGGCCAACATCCATCTTGTCAGACACATGGGGTGTGTGGAGTTTAAATCAGCATATAGAATGTTGGATACTTCCTGAATGTTTTCCACAGAAGCAACTGGTTCTCTATGACCATTAATCTCTTATGTGCACCTGGTGGGTGTGGGTTATTATTATTTTTTTTAAAAAAACACTAAAATTTAAAGAGGAGGTTGAGGACATGCAGCCTACGATAATCAGGATCCTGTACTGCATTGGGTTATGCTGGACTCATCACTTCTCATGGCGACAGTGACATGGACACCCTCCCACCTTACACTGGCCAGGAGAACGTGCCCTTTCTTCTCAGACAAGGACTTAGCCACTGTGATCCAGGGTAAGTTGTTGCAGCTCACTCTACTTGGGGGTGAACGTGAAAGCCACACAGCAGCTGTACCTTGTAGAGCATGTGACAATGCATCTCCGAAGAACAAAAGCTGATGGTAGCCCATCCCACAGGTTTGCCTTGTACTCCACTGGCTTCCCCTCCTTTCTGGATTGACTTAAAATTCCTTATAATTTACAAAACTCTTCCTGGGCTTGAATCTGGCTACCTGAATGGCTGTCTGACCAGCATCCCTGAGCCATCAGCATGCTGCATGCCAGAGGAGCAATGTGGATGGAGAAGTTCAGGGTGCAATTCCAGAGCTCTGGGGGCAGAGTGTTCTTGGCAGCAGGGTCCCAGCTGTGGACCTCCTTACTAGAGGAAAACAGGCTGAGCCAGACCCAATCATATTCCTAGCAAACTGCAAGCCCCACGTTTTTGCTAACACATTTCCCCAATAACATACCCAAGGGAGTTCGATGGCTGGGATGATGGGAAATGGGTTAGGCTAAAAGACGTAAAAAACAAGGGTGATGTCATGCTAGGAGTCTACTGCAGGCCACCTAACCAGGTGGAAGAGGCTTTTTTTAAACAACAAAATCATCCAAAGCCCAAGATTTGGTGGTGATGGGGGACTTCAACTATCCAGATATATGTTGGGAAAATAACACAGCAGGGCACAGACTATCCAGTAAGTTCTCGGACTGCATTGCAGACAACTTTTTATTTCAGAAGGTTGAAAAAGCTACCGGGGGGAAGCTGTTCTAGACTTGATTTTAACAAATAGGGAGGAACTCATTGAGAATTTGAAAGTGGAAGGCAGCGTGAGTGAAAGTGATCATGAAATGGTAGAGTTCATAATTCTAAGGAAGGGTAGAAGGGAGTACAGCAAAATAGAGACAATGGATTTCAGGAAGGCAGATTTTGGTAAGCTCAGAGAGCTGATAGGTAAGGTCCCATGGGAATCAAGACTGAGGGGAAAAACGATTGAGGAGAGTTGGCAGTATTTCAAAGGGACACTATTAAGGGCCCAAAAGCAAGCTATTCCGCTGGGTAGGAAAGATAGAAAATGTGGCAAAAGACCACCTTGGCTTAACCACGAGATCTTGCAGGATCTTAAAAAATAAAAAGGAGTCATATAAAAAAATGGAAACTAGGACAAATTACAAAGGATGAATATAGGCAAACAACACAGGAACGCAGGGGCAAGATTAGAAAGGCAAAGGCACAAAATGAGCTCAAGCTAGCTACAGGAATAAAGGGAAACAAGAAGATTTTTTATCAATACATTAGAAGCAAGAGGAAGACCAAGGACAGGGTAGGCCCACTGCTCAGTGAGGAGAGAGAAACAGTAACAGGAAACTAGGAAATGGCAGAGATGCTCAATGACTTCTTTGTTTCGGTTTTCACCGAGAAGTCTGAAGGAATGCCTAACATAGTGAATGCTAATGAGAAGGGGGTAGGTTTGGAAGATAAAATAAAAAAAAGAACGAGTTAAAAATCACTTAGAAAAGTTAGATGCCTGCAAGTCACCAGGGCCTGATGAAATACCTCCTCCATTAGCTCCTTGAGTATTCTAGGATGCATCTGAGCCTCTAGCTATTATCTTTGGAAAATCATGGGAGACAGGAGACATTTCAGAGGATTGGAAAAGGGCAAATATAGTGCCCATCTATAAAAAGGAAAATAGAAACAACCCAGGAAACTACAGACCAGTTAGTTTCACTTCTGTGCCAGGGAAGATAATGGAGCAAATAATTAAGGAAATCATCTGCAAACACTTGGAAGGTGGTAAGGTGATAAGGAATAGCCAGCATGGATTTGTAAAGAACAAATCATGTGAAACCAATCTGATAGCTTTCTTTGATAGGATAACGAGTCTTGTGGATAAGGGAGAAGCGGTGGATGTGGTATACCTAGACTTTAGTAAGGCATTTGATACGGTCTTACATGATATTCTTATCAATAAACTACGTAAATACAACTTAGATGGGGCTACTATACGGTGGGTGCATAACTGGCTGGATAACCGTACTCAGAGAGTAGTTATTAATGGTTCCCAATCCTGCTGGAAAGGTATAACAAGTGGGGTTCTGCAGGGGTCTGTTTTGGGACCGGCTCTGTTCAATATCTTCATCAATGACTTAGATGTTGGCATAGAAAGTACACTTATTAAGTTTGCAGATGATACCAAACTGGGAGGGATTGCAACTGCTTTGGAGGATGGGGTCATAATTCAAAATGATCTGGACAAATTGGAGAAATGGTCTGAGGTAAACAGGATGAAGTTTAATAAAGACAAATGCAAAGTGCTCCACTTAGGAAGGAACAATCCGTTTCACACATACAGAATGGGAAGAGACTGTCTAGGAAGGAGTACAGCAGAAAGGGATCTACGGGTTATAGTGGACTACAAGCTAAATACGAGTCAACAGTGTGATGCTATTGCAAATAAAGCAAACATGATTCTGGGATGCATTAACAGATGTGTTGTGAGCAAAACACGGTAAGTCATTCTTCTGCTTTACTCTGCGCTGGTTAGGCCTCAACTGGAATATTGTGTCCAGTTCTGGGCACTGCATTTCAAGAAAGATGTGGAGAAACTGGAGAGGGTACAGAGAAGAACAACAAGAATGATTAAAGGTCTAGAGAACATGACAAACTGCAGCAAGGGAGGTTTAGGTTGGACATTAGGAAAAAGTTCCTAACTGTCAAGATGGTTAAACACAAATAAACTGCCTAGGGAGGTTGTGGAATCTCCATCTCTGGAGATATTTAAGAGTAGGTTAGATAAATGTCTATCAGGGATGGTCTAGACAGTATTTGGTCCTGCCATGAGGGCAGGGGAGTGGACTCGATGACCTCTCGAGGTTCCTTCTAGCCCTAGAATCTATGAAATAAGTAGAGCAAGAAAATGAGAGAACAAGGGAGAAAGAGAGATAAGGAGTGGAGAGAGAATAGGAAGCAGGGAAACCTAGCACTGTGGGGAGGCAGAGAGAGACCACCTCCCTTGGATATGGGTAGTGCTAAATAAATTTGCATGGCACTTAGATACCAGAGTGATAAATACAATGGACAGACAGACAGACAAACTCAGGGACAGTTCCAGACACCAGCCAACCAAGCACATACTTGGGGCGGGGCGGCGCTCGGGGTTTGTTTGGTTTTTTTGGTTTGGCTGGGCGGTGCTGGGGCGGGGAGGAAAGAGACTTGGGTGGCGCGGCGCTCGAGGGGGGAGCAGGGGCTTGGGTGGCATGGTGCAGCGCTCAGCGGGGGCAGGGGAAGGCTTCGGCAGCATGGCGCTCGGGGCGGGGACTTGGGCGGCGTGGTGCGGTGCTCAGGGGCGGGGACTTGGGCGGTGCGGCAGTTGGGGAGGCGGGGTTTGGCGGCACAGCACTTGGGGGGCAGGGACTTGGGCGGTGTGGTGCTCGGTGGGGCGGGGGCTTGGGCAGCGAGGCGCTCTGTGGGGCGGGGTTTGGGTGGGGCGGTGGGGGGCAGGGGGCTGTCAGGGGGCAAGAAGCGGGGGGCGGGGTCAGATAGGGGCAGGGGCCAGACCATGCCTGGCTGTTTGGGGAGGCACAGCCTCCCCTAACCGGCCCTCCATACAATTTCTGAAACCCGATGCGGCCCTCAGGTCAAAAAGTTTGCCCACCCCGGTCTAGATAAACAACAAAAACAAGCTGCATTCCATGATTCTTTAGCTATCGCAGGTACTTTGTACCTGGTAATGGAGAAAAATGGGCATTTTATCAGTACAGCCACATGCCAATGGTAACCCAACAGGGTTTTAAATCAGAACCTATTTGAATAGGAGGACATTTTTCCTCTATGTTTGTCAAATCCAGATTGAGTGCATTTGGTACAATAAGTTATTGATTCATAAACATATCCCATTATTGTTAATGACTCTGATTCCTTAACAAACTCCATATATTTTGGTGGAGGCTGAGTGCAGAGAGGGGAAGACATCTCATTTCTTCTCCAAGGTGCTCTTACCTGTAATACTTTGCCTTGTGGGCTCTCCGCAAACAGTAACACCTGGTTGTACAGGGGGTCTAATGATTTTCGAGCCACTTTTGTCTTCTTTTTTGCAATGCACACTCCGTTTTCTAGTAGATATGCCTTGATGTAAGCAGCTGAAAGAAAAATGTATTGTCAGCTAGAATCATAATGGTTCATGTTAGAAATGGGAGGATAAAACTTCTCAAATATTATGAAAGAGGTGTTTTCAGCAAAGGATTTTCTATCGAACTGTATTTTCAAGCAAGCACATACAGTACGTGCTCCCAGCTGGGCCAGGAGGCAGAGTCTATATTCTACCTGTCCTCAAGTGCTCCAGGAGGAAGGGATGCATTGGGCTCCGAGTCACTTCAAACAGGCTGAAACACACTACCTGGAAGGGTTTTGGAGCCGGGTTTGGGGGTCAGTCCTCGTGCCTGAATGATATCCACTTCTAGCTGTCCATTTCGCTCCTGTAAACCAATTTCCACATCTCCTACATAACAAACCAGAAATGATTGAAGAGAATCAGAGAGCAAGAAGGCTTTTACATAACAAATCTGATTGTTAAACTGTTTAAAAAAAAACGCATGTCATGCACTGGTGACAACTGCAAGAAAAATGTTGTCCCAAAGTGCCTGTTTCCCTCCTGCATTACTCCAGCACAGCGTTAGAGGGGGGGTAACTCTGAGGCAATTCGAGCCCACATTTCCAAAAGTGATCTCTTATGGTCTCCTAACCCCAGCTGTGGAGGCTCAGGCTGGTGCCATCTAGTCTCTAATCCCCCCAGAATTAGATGCCACTTTGGAAAATGCAGTTGTGATGCACCACAAGAAAATCCTTAGAGTATTCCTGTGCTTCAGCGCATCGGAGAAACGCGAAGCTGCCCAAGATGCATTTAGAGAATGCCCGTTTTGGCTTGACCTTGCCTTTCGTATTTGAAGTCTGTCGGAGGGACAGGTAATGCTGCACATTACATAGCATTAACTTAAACAGGATGACACAAATGAAGAAAATCTAATGGACAAGCACATTTTATCCAACTGAGAACAGGGTTTGGGGCATGGGAAGAGAAGTGCTGGGCAGGTTAGTGGGTGGCTCATGGGAGTGGTACATACAGTACTCATTTTAAACTGATCTCTGCCTTTCTGTTCCTTACCCATGGAGGTGGTGGCCAAGGTCTGACGACCAACAAATTGTGCAGGACCCATGCTCCCCAAGAAGTCACTAAACTGCCCAGCAGATGCCAGATGGACTCCACTGAAATTCAAGCTGCAAAATAAATTGATTTTGGCAAATCATTATTTCAGTACTTGAAAGCAACCTGCTCAGTTAACAGTCTGATTTAATGTATGCCTGAAATGAACAGCTATCTTACGCAGACCTCTTCCTTTCAGAGCTCATTGATTTCCATGCAGTCTAGTTACACATGATGCAATTAAAGTCCCCTTCCCCCCATCTAATAGTGCTGGAGTAGTTAGCTGTGATTACAATATTTCTTTATCTACAAATTAATCATCTAGGATAAAAAAAAATCAACTTTCCTGTCCCTAGTTCAGGTGCTTCCCATCACCCTTTCCCTGCAGGATTAAAGCTGAGCAGTATCTGGGGTGGCCTGTTATTTAGTGCCTGGTAGTTGTTCCTCCTTCCCCCTTTTTTAAAAACAAAAGAAGGACAATAGTGCTTTGGGGTGGGAGGGGTTTCGAAGTGACTGAGCTCAGGTGAGGGATGCCAAACTAAGAAACCTCCCCCCCTCCTGGAATATGCATCTTTCCTGACCCACAGAGACCCCATCTAAGGGTGGGAGTAGTACATTTTGCATTCAGTATCAACTGCTTTTGCAGTCTGGCAGCATCCAGCATGTTCCCTGGGTAGTTTTCATTCAGCAAAGAGTCTAAAATGGTCATGAAGACTAATCCTGCATCCCATGATGAATATGCAGGACATACAGACTGTACCTTCAAACCGTGGTGGGTGGATACAGCACTGCAGCAGAAATAATATGGAGCTGTAAGGGATGCAGGCTTGTGATATGAACCCATTTGCAAGGCACTTATGGCCTTGTCTACTTTGGGGTTTTAGCCACTGGTGTAGCTACATGGGTGCAAACCTACAGTGTAGATGTGGGGCACACAAGTGTAAGCTGTGCCAGTGCAAATCACAGTTTATACTGGTGCGCTGCATTTACACTAGGGGCTTGTGCCAGTGCAGCTACACAACTGCCTAAAAAGCCCTTGTAGACAAGGCTTGAATTGTGTCCCACGGGTTCCTAGTCTGTTTATACATATGATTGGCCCAGCTTTTGACCCATCTTCGCCATGGAAGCTGCTACACATGAATCCTAAGTGTAATTATGAGTCCTCTGTAGTCACGTCCCCACAGGCACATTTCACAGCTTCTTAAAATTGGGTCCTTAAAACAAATCTGTAATAAAGGGTCAAATGTTCATTAACGCTCAGTCTCAAATCAGTACAAATCAACTTTGCAAAATGGTAGCTAACTTACACTAACACAGGGGTTGGCGAGGGGCTCTGCTTGGCCGCAGGGCGGGGGGAGAGACATTAGACCCACGAATATACTATTTAGTCAGCTGCAACTACTCTTATTAGCTATCCACAAGCCCAGCCCACTGCACATAATTATTTCCCGGCATGAGTAGCAAACCTGCCCAAAGAGATCAGAGAGCGCTGGCAAGATAGCCCAGCCTGAGTCCCACACAAGTAACTGATGGAGCATCGCACACTTACACATTAAAGGCCAGATTTTCAAAAACGCTCAGCAAGTTGGGTGCTGGGTTCTGTGGAAAATTTGGCTAGAAGTGTCATAGTGGGAGCTGCTGGGTGCTGAGCACCTGGAAATCCAGCCCTGAGCGCTTTCGAAATTCAGTCTAGTGCAAAACGCCCACAGATCTGCATTAAGTGGAGCACAAGCTTGGGGGAAATTTCTCCTTGAATTAAGAGTTTTCACCATGTGTCTGCTGGTTGTGCAATAGTTCCAGGTGGTATTTCCAGACAAGCCTCACATGGCATGATCTATAATCAGCACTAATTGCAGATGATGCTGATGCTTTTGCTTTATTTTGGATTCAGCTGCTGAAGTCTACATCAGTGATTCTTCAGCTAAGAGAGGCACCTCCCCATGAAGCATGCTATCCTGTGCGGGAAGGTGTAACTACTGGCTGCAGTATATCAATGCTATGCTATATTCCCACTTCCTGGCTTTCTTCTCCCCACTCTGCTGGAGGATGGAGTCTGTCTGCTGTGCTCTGAGGCAGCACTTTCCCAAGTTAGTGCTGCTGGGAGCAGAGGAACAAGACAGATATACTGAATGTGAGATGGAGCCCTGGAGAAGGGACCTTTGAGTCCAGTCCTGCACAGAGACAGTGTTTACTACTCAGGCCCAGCTCCAGGCTCCAGCCCAGCAAGCAGCTGCTTGGGGCGGCCAACGGTGAGGGGAAGCACATCCAGGTCTTTGGCGGCAAGTCCCTCACTCTCTCTCGGAGCGAAGGACCTGCTGCCGAATTGCCGCTGAAGACTGAAGCGGCAGCGGTAGAGCTGCAGATTGCGATCGTGGCTTCCCCCCTCCCACCCCTTTTTGCTGCTTGAGACGGCAAAAACCCTGGAGCCGGCCCTGTTACTACTGGGAGTAGTGAGTGGCTGGTGGGGGTGGGAGGGCCAAAACTGAGTAAGTGCATGTGGGTCACAGCACCACTCAGGTCATGATGGAGGGGCCGTGAAGCCAAAGCTATGGGGCACTGTGCCCCCCCCCCCCGCACCAGGTCACAATGCTACTCAGTCATGTTTGGCCCTGTCATCCTGTCATGACAGAGGGCTGCAGGGCCAAACCTCAAAGGACAGCAGGGTGGCCAGTGCTGTTTCTCCTTGCCACTACCAGAGAACCAGCTCCTGTGCCACCTCTCCCCACCAGGGGCCTGCCTGGCCTAACCCCACTTCCAGCAGCCAGAATCCCCTCTGCTCTGCCCCCAAAGCTTGCTTAGTGACAGCTTCAAGCCCTGCTACAAGTGCAGGGAGCTGCGGGGAGTGCTCAGACGGGGGAGCTGGCCAGGAAAGGGGCAGGAGGGTGCCATAGGGAGGCAGACATGAGAGGGTTTTACCTAGGGCTGAGGGATGGGGCTCCATGGGTGATTCCATTTTGTTTCCTTGCACTGAGCTGGAGTTTTGTTGAAGAAACTCAGAGCCGGAATCCCTTGAGGCACCTTGTGTCGGGCACCCCATGTGAAAAAATTGCTGAGGGTGCCCCTGTGAGCAGCCCTGTGGCTGTAAAACTTCCAGTGCAGAGATTTCCCCTCTCCGGATGAGACACGTGGGTTTAGGGGGGGGGGGAAATCGGCATCCCTGCCTCTCTTGCTTTAGCTATTGTTCCCATCACTGGGTGTTCCTCCAGGATTGCCCAGCAACTGTGTCCTGCATGCTGCCATCTCTCCCACAGCTGGAATCTACACAGGGTCCCCAGTCACTGCCTGTTCCCATGGTGGTCTTCTCTGGCCACTGTCCCCACCCACTCCACGCAATCTGGAACTGCTTCAAGTCCACGCAGCCCTAGCCTATGCCTATGGCGCTGCACCTGGGTATCAGCCACCCCCTCTTGCCTTGTCAAAAGGCAACTGCCACTGGAGGTGGGGAATGGGGAACGGAGTAATTACATGGGTGCGCATGAGACCCCAGCATGCTCGAGCTGCCGGCGGTATGTCCCAGGGAAGCCAGCGTGGCTACCCACAGTAGTGAGGCACCATGCTTGGTGTTCGCACTCAGGCTAGTTGGTGAGAACTTCGTAAGAGCACTTCTGTCCCCATGGGCGTTGGCAATAATCCTGGGACAAAACAATAGTTCCTGCCTAGAAAAGTATTATGCAGCCTCAAGCCACGACTTCTGCCTGGGAACAGGAGAGGAGAAGAAAATAAAGCTGTCTAGAAAGTTAGCAAGCCTGAGAAGAAAGATCTGCAGCAAGGACTGAGCTAAATCTGCTAAAATAAGGACCTTCAAAGTCGGCTTGATGTATTGTATGTGCCCCAGTGCTTATACAGCAGCTTGAGAAGTTGCACTGGCATCTGGAAGGAAACCACTGGGCTCTTCTGGCAGAAAGTTAGGTGGAGTAAGTGAGAACAAATTGTTTCCTTTGCCATAGTTCAGATCAAACGACAGCTCTTGGGAAGACATGCAACAGATGCCAAACTTAGCAAGGGATGCACAGTCCCGCTGCTCTCAGGGGAGAATCATCACTTGGAGCTGTCAAACTCAGGGTTGTGAAGCACCAATGGACAGTTTAGCAGAAGACCTACCCCTGCCAGGGGGTTGGCCGCCACCTGGGTGATCTATTCTAGGGTCTAAACTCAGGTACTGCAGCAGACTGAGATGCATCCATATCCTGGGTCAGTACAAGTTTCTCTTTGGAACTTGCAGTGTGGCTCTGAAACCTGCAGGACTGAACCAAAGCACTTCTGAAAGCTCCCTCGTTTCCTCCTTCTGAAATGGACAGCAGCCCCAGAACAGCTCAAGTGTGACTAGTCACTCATGGCTCTGGTCTTTCAAACTCAGGCTGGCTGTTCCTGAGAGTTCTCCCCCTGCTGTTTGCTGCTTCACAGTACACAGGGCACTCAGCAGCTGACTTTTCCTACCAGTCCTTTGAAGAAATTCATCTGTTTCTCTCCAACTGCCCTTGATTCAGCAATAATCTTTCCAATTGAATTCTCAGGTTGGGAGCATTGGCAGAGAGACACGGTTTACAAGTAGGCCAACCTCACACAAAAGAGGCAGCTCCAGCTTGGGTTACAGCCAGCAGATGGTTTTCACACACACTGGAGTGAATCTGAAAGGGCTTTATTATCCCCTCGCTGAGTATGCCTCAGCTCTGGCCTCATTTCCTTTCCTCTCAAATCAAGCACAGCGGATATGGAGAAGAGTCACTTTCCTTCCGAAACCCTCTACCCTACTGTCACAATCTCTCCTTCCCTCAGTCTGTGACATATGAGCAGAACGGGGCTTGTTTAATTAATCATAACTTTTTCTTTTTTTGACATGTGTCAACTTCAGCATATTTTCCATACAGTTTAGAAAATGAACTCATGGGGTTCTTTTGTTTCCATTCAATATTCAAATTCAGATGCTATTTGACAAAAGACCCTCCACCTTAGATAGAGGAAAAGGCCACAAATCAGCTCTGACCACATAATGTGCTGATTTTTCTTCTCCAAACCCAACAAAAAGCTGCTAAAAATAGCTGCCAGAAATAAGGAGGTAGCATTTCTCATTGGACTTGCAAAGTGACTGCTATAACTAGTGAAGCCCCTGGGACCAGGCAGAGCAGGGTTGTTGCTGCAGTACTAGCTCATGCTGCAAAATAACACATGCAAAGATTGTCAGGTGACATTTGTCAGCATTTTCACAAGATTGGCAGAGAGCCTTTAGACAGGCAAGTGCAGGAGCTGAAGCCAGGGCTGGCCTGAACATGGCTGCATCCCAGCTGGCTGAATAGAAACGGGAATCCATTTCTCTGCCACGGTCCTCTGCTCCCATTTACACTGACTAGAACCCTTTTGTCATGGTGGCATTATAATGAAATTAGGGCTGATGGATTTTTCACACGGAACTTGACTCCTTCACTGACCTACAGGCATGTACAGCACTGGGGAGGACCTATTCTGTGTGATCAGGGGAGATCGAGGGGCAGCTTGGTTTGACCCACGGCTGCAGTAATCTTCAATAGAGAGGTGTAGACCAGAGAGACAAGCAGAACAAACCATGGCCGTGCATATGATGATACCATGGCTGTTATTGAGTACTGATACTGGAACATTCAACGCCACAAGCACAAGCCCCTACCACTTGGGCTAATGGAGTAGACCAGTGGTTTTCAACCTTTTTTCATTTATGGACGCCTAAAATATTAGAAAAGAAGTGTGGACCACTTTGGAAATCTTAGGCATAGTCTGCGGACCACAGGTTGAAAATCACTGGCATAGACCGTATCAGAGGGGTAGCCATGTTAGTCTGTATCCACAGAAACAACGAGGAGTCCGGTGGCACCGTTAAGATGAACAGATTTATTTGGGCATAAGCTTTTGTGGGTAAAAAAACCCACTTGTCATTTTTTTTTTTGGAGCAGACAGCTAAGCCGGATTTATTGTTTAATTGTAAACGGCAGGCTATTACAGTTGCTGTTACTACCCACTAGAGGGAGACAAGATCACAGACACAGGCTTAGTTTATTAGACTTCTAATGCAATGCACCATGTTAATCCAAACAGCCATGCAGCGTTAGTACTCTGGCAGACAGATTTGCAAAGATGTTAGGTATGCAATGTACTGGCAAAATATGTATTTAATTACCCTTGTTGGGTTTGCAAATGGAGTAATTACATGTGCAAGTGATTACAAATGTACCTCCAGAAGTACATTTGTAAGAACTCAGGTGTGCAAAATTACATGATTTGTGCACACGATCCTAATAATTGTGAGAACAAATTAAGCCTGTATTCACATATTTAGTTATACACCTTATGACTTTAGAAGTCTGCCCGGTGCTCTCTGCAGGCTGCATGCCTATCCTGAAGATTGGTGCATCTGAAATCTGTCCTATTTAGTGCAGTGTAGGTATGGCTTAAAAGGCCCCAGGCCAACTGTTGATGCAGCGCCAGTGGCCCACCACCTGCCCCTGTGTTCACCTGATGTTGTGCATAGCCCAGCAAATGCCATTGCTAGTTTTATGCCCTTCACTGCCAAAAGAGACAATTCCTTCTTTGCTGGACCATCTCCCTTTAAATATATTCAAATTCCTGAGCTGCTTTTTCAAAGCCTGTTTGGGAACGGATAGTGGTTTGAACAGTTAGGTGGACAACGCCAATGTCAATAATGAATGGTTCGAAGAAAATCCAGAGCACCAGAGCTTATCGCCTCTGTCCCGAGTACAGCCACGCTCTTCCTCTCCTCAGCCCAGTGCATGGTGTGTTATGCATTAAGTACGCAGAGCTCCTCCCAGCACAGCCAGCTTTGGAAAGACACATCATTAATTTCTTTTCTTGTCCCTGTGGAGTTTGTGACCTCTTTTCACATCTATTTTTAAATCACTTCTGGGATCTTGTGCACCTGGTGCTGTCATTAAGTTATAAAAAAGCTGGCACTTGCCCTCTTACAGTTCACATACTCTGGGCTCTTTCTTTCCAACTTCCACCCCATTTGGTGAGTCCTGACTCTGAGTATCAGTGTCCATTGGAATATACCATTCGCCTCTCTTCACAGTTGAGCCTCCCTAACTCTCTTTTTAGACAATTGCTTTGCCTTTGGTGCAACTCAGAACAACCTGGCGGGTGCTCTAAATCAGTGGTTCTCAACCAGGGGTACGTGTACCCCTGGGAGTGCGCCGATATCTTCCAGGGGATACATCAGCTCATCTCAATATTTGGCTAGTTTTACAAAAGGCTACATAAAAGCACCAGTGAAGTCAGCACAAACTAAAATTTTATACAAGGTCTTATTTATACTGCTCTATATACTGTACACTGAAATGTAAGTACAATATTTATATTCCAATTGATTTATAAGTATATGGTAAAAATGAGAAAGTCAGCAATTTTTCAGCAATAGTGTGCTGTGACGCTTTTGTATTTTTATGTCTGATTTTGTAAGCAAGTAGTTTTTGAGTGAGGAGAAACTTGGGGGATGTAAGATAAATCAGACTCCTGAAAGGGATAGAGTAGTCTGGAAAGGTTGAGAGCCACTGCTCTAAATTGTGCCAGCTTGCAATGACCTATTAATGGCAGGCACTCACCACTGGAGGACCCTGATGCAGAACTTCAGTTGTGTCTCTGCCTCAGTTTCCTCTTACGGACTATCAATAACTTCTTCAATGAGGTTTGTAGATAGTGAACCATGCCCCTTCAGGGGTCTTGCTTATTTAATCAACAGCCAAACATGGTATGCAAACAAGCCTTCAATCCAGCATCCTAGCTGGAGGGTTCAGGTATTCTTAGTCAAACAGCCCCCAGCTGAGTCCTCCTTTCTACTCCTTTCAGGGTTTTCATGTGTAAGAGTCTCACAACCCAGGACCCTCTTCTGGAGTCAGGCCTCCTGCCTTCAGGAAGGGTTCCTTCCAGCGGCGTAGGGTTCCTTCCAGCCGACAAGGCCTAGCGCGGCAAATCTGAGCACCCACGGAGAAGCTCCGCTGCTCCAGCTCGCCTCCTCTGTGAGCGTGCGGCCGCGTCCTGTTGGAGTTGGGGCGGGACTTTGGGGAAGGAGTTGGAATGGGGGCAGGGAAAGGGTGGAGTCGGGGCAGGGCCAGGGGCGGGCAGGGTGACAATTATTTCAGGGCCTATGGGAGGCAAAATCATTAATCCACCACTGGTTCCTTCCCTGGCCTCTGCAGCTCTTCCCTGGAGCAGTGCGTAGTTCCCCTACAACCTGGTCCTCATGCCTCTGTCGGTAAAGTCCTTTTGCTGTGGCTGAGCCTCCCGTTAGGGTTTTGCCCCTCATAGCTCTCTTGGGACCTTTCCTAGATCCCCTTTTCTAGTGAGCTCTCCAAACAGCTCCCCTGAGAAGTTCTTCTCCTCCAGAGCTTTCTCTGTGTTCTGGGACCTCCTGAGCCTTTTATTAGGCTCAGCTGCTCCTTACCTAATTAAGTGCCTCCTGGCCACTCAGGCAATTAACAATCCACAGGTGGGTCTGGGCTGGCTCATTCTCCTTAGCTGAGCCTGTCACAGGTAGGGCGGGTGTCTGATCCCTTCAGTGGGCCCTATGTTACCCTGTGACATGGCCGTACATGGGCAGTTATGCCACCACAAAAGAGCTGCAGCAAGTCTCTTCCCGCCCCGTGTAGGGTCCTGGGGTAGAGCCATTGTGCCAGAGAGCCCCCCAACGATGGGGATATTCTGTAACAGCATGGCAGCCCCACCCCACTGGGTCCATGCCAGGCTCCACCCACTGGTGTAAAAGGGTCCATATCATGCTGCACAATCAGGGCTTCCACCCTCCAGCTCATGAGGTCTGTCCCAACTCTTTTCAGCCATGTAAATCAAATGACTCAGTGAGCTCTGCAGGATCAGAATATCCAGCCTGAATTTAAAACCAACAGAGAGGAAGTGCCTTGCATAATGACAGGTTTCAGAGTAGCTGCCGTGTTAGTCTATAGCCCAGGAAAGCTTATGCTCAAATAAATTTGTTAGTTTCTAAGGTACCACAAGTACTCCTGGTTTTTTTTTTTGGTTTTTTTTAAAGAGAGGAAGTGATTCCCCTTTGGGCCCTGGGCCTTACACCTGGTTCACACTGGTGGAACTGGGTTAACTTCAGTGAAGTTACACAGCCACAGCATATTTAGACAAAGGCTATTTTCACTCCCTTCTGTAATTTTCATGGATTCACTAACACACTACAAGCAACAGGCTACTTGTGATCAACTCAAGCTTCAGAGTAGCAGCCGTGTTAGTCTGTATCGGCAAAAAGAACAGGAGTACTTGTGGCACCTTAGAGACTAACACATTTATTTCAGCATGAGCTTTCGTGAGCTACAGCATCCGAAGTAGTGAGCTGTAGCTCACGAAAGCTCATGCTGAAATAAATTTGTTAGTCTCTAAGGTGCCACAACTCAAGCTTGTCAACTGTCTGAAATGGGCCACTCATTACCACTTCAAAAGTTATTTTTCCTCCCTTGGTATCCCTGCTGTTAACTGAATTGTCTCTTTAGACGGACCTCACACTTGGTAAGGCAACTCCCATCCTTTCATGTATTTATACCTGCTCCTGTATTTTCCACTCCATGCATCTGATGAAGTGGGTTCTAGCCCACGAAAGCTTATGCCCAAATAATTTTATTAGTCTCTAAGGTGCCACAAGGACTCCTCATTATTTAAACATGAAAACATTACTCAGAGATACTACAGTCAGTGTTTTCCACTAGGGGGTTAGGATTCCAATATTTCTCACAGCCTAAAAGGGAATGTCTCAAAGTATATATTTTTAAAGGCTCCTCCATTGTTTTGTATGCAATGTGAAATATAAAATAGAGAACTCCTTCTGAAATGGCATGTGTTCAGAGACAGGATGCTGCAAGGATCAGAAACTATCATTTTCTAAAGAAACATCCCACTCTTCCCCCCCACACACAGTGTAAACTGTCAGTAATAAGTGAGTTGCCTGAATGTGACCACACTACAGAATAAATGCAGCAGTTAACTTTTTAGAGTTGAGTTAAGACTTTCTTTCATAGCTTCAATTATGACACAGGTCATCCCTCTCTTTCTGTCTTCATACACTGTAAGAAGCATGTGTAGCTGTCTTTCTCAAGGAAAGGAGATAAGTTTCCTATAAGACTGAGAATGCTGCTACATCATCCCTTCATTGGAGGTGTGGAAGATTTCAGGAGGTTCCACCAAGCCTCCCAGTTTCCATGAAACAGAAATGTCCTGTGTAATAATTGGGCATCCCAGCTGTTCATAGGCATAGTTTGATTTCTATATTTGAGCAGGCAGCTCCAGTCAGGTAAATGGGGCTATGCGTTAGGAAGGCAAATTCCATGGCCTGCCCGAGGTTTGCAGGTTTTGGGGTTTTTGGGGGGGGAGGGGCAACACCCCATCTGCTCCCACCAAACTATGCCCATGGTTCTGTGTAATAATCTAGCTCATTTTTAAGGCATCCCAGCATTCAGATTTTATAATCTCTATCTAGTTTAGTGACCAGCTGAATATCTGTCAGCTCAGCAGGATGCAGAATTTCTTTGTTTAGGTTGTAGTATTTAACCCAAACTATCTCATTTTAATGTTGACAGCACACAGTGGACATTATTAGTCAGTTGCATGCCTGAATTGCTACAAGAGACTAGTTCTTTGGAACATGTCCAGTTAGGCAGCATGAATCCTCTTTCTTCCCTGGGAACCTTCACTTCACCTATCTGTCTTAAGGTTTTCCATAAAACCCATCACCATACTGTCTTGAAGTAATGACACTGCTCTGTTTAGGCATCTCTATTTAGCTATGCAACATTCTTTGCTATTTGAGCTCTATGCCAGCTCTTCCACAAGCTCTGCTGACATATTTCTAGCTCTGATCCATAGCCCTCTCCCCACCAACTACCCTAGTACTTTCTGCAGCAAAGCTTTCTACAGCATGATGTACCAGCTAGTTTTCTGTAACAGTGTTCTCCATTGGTATTGCAAGTTCCTTCTGTTCTATTATTTTTGGCCATGTTAACAATGTTATCAAAAGTTCTTCAGTGAAATATGCACAAGAGACCTCTCCCACCCACCTTATTAGGCAAGCTCCTGGTATCCCACCACAAAGTAGCCTCAAACATACTGGATTCAAATCTACTCTGACTACATTACAAAGTTACATCTATTAAGCAACTGAAATTTTCCAGTTCCTTGAGTGGTTGCTTGGGATGGGTTTCCCTGTCATTATACATCTAGATATATTCTCTCAATACCACATTTGTCAAAACTTTAAAGAGAAGACATGGCAAATGACAAGGTGTCCTTGCTGGACAGGCTTGCTAATTTCCTCACATATTACACAATCACTCTTCTGCACCTTCACTAGTCACCACCTGCCGAGCTCTTCTGGGAAGAGCAAATCACCTTTGCTTCCTGCAACCTAATCATCCCAGCAGTAGTTAGCAAAAACAAGGCCTACAAGCACCACACATTATAGCCTCTGGCCACCGGCAATCTTCTGTTCCAGGGCTGTGTGTCCTCACATAGTATTTAAAAAATAAATGGCTGGCAGGAAGTTATGTAACAGTCCCTGCAGGGGGGCTGGAACAATTTGTATAGTGGCGGTGCTGAGAGCCACTGAACTGTAAACCCTGTCTATAATGGAATCCACTTCAAGGTAGGGAATGATGCAGCACTGCCCCCCCCGCACCCCTAGAGTTCCAGCTCCTACAAGTCCCTGTTTCCCTCCTGAATGTCGTGTAACATCATTTTGTTCAGAGGGAGCAAAACCCCGGTATAACGGAGTTTGAGCAGAGTCAAGATAAGGCATGGAGGGACCAGGCTCAAACCTGAATTTCTTTGCTCCTTGTTAAACTATCAGATGTTTGTTTGTAAGTTCCAAACACAAGCCAAATTCTGATCCATTTGCTCAGGACACTGTATGCTGGGCACATACTGAAACAGATAATTCTCCTCCTTCCAGACCTTTTCAAATACCTAT
The DNA here is from genome assembly GCF_016161935.1 of Mauremys reevesii. NCBI lineage: Eukaryota > Metazoa > Chordata > Testudines > Geoemydidae > Mauremys > Mauremys reevesii. Next base: position 30,578,299 of record NC_052635.1, on the reverse strand, counting down.
TTTTGAAAATTTCTCTTGAAAATTATTTCAAAGTACTTATTGGTAACAGCACAACTACCGTGCTGCAAAAAGATTAAATAAGTGAGGTTTTTTTCAGATAACAAAGATTAAAGACCGCCATTATAAAGGCTCTGGTAAGCACCTCTTTTTTAGACCCAACAGTGCTTTAAGATATATAAGAATATGGTTAACACAACTTTAAATGAAATCATCTGGATTTCACACACAGTGATAGTCACACTTAATCCCCACTATAAACTAGGTCGTTTAGAATTTTACACAAAGGAAAATTTACCATTGTAATTCTATTGGATCTGAAATGAGATGAGTACAACTCTTGCTAGCCACATGCCCAATTAATTAAATATATGCGAAATGAGCCATCAATCTATTTTTTAAAAGCATGTATAACTCCAAATTACTGAGAGCAGAGATTCTGTTCCCTCCTTCAGGAAAAAGAAAACTCCTGAGCTTCACCTGCGGACTGAAAGGTACTGGGGATTAATGGGCTGTTGTTAAGAGATCTTCCAGGTAGTCCTCCCCTCATGGAGGATTATAGAAAATACACTCCGAGTTTCCAAAGCCAGCACTTTTGGAGAATGGGCCTAGAACCTCCTGGAAAGAATTTGCATACTGATGTACGGCTTGAAATAGTGGCACAATCTTATCTTGTTAAAGATTGGTTTGTTAAAGGCCTTCGGCTAAGACGGTCTCTGTCCTCATTATGTCTGTAGCAGTAAGAAACCAAGCACTAAAGAAAACCCTGCCAGAGCTAATGTGGTCACATGAATCTCCTTTTCTCCTGTTGTAATTGTGTTCTGCAGGCTGCGAGAGAGGCAAAAATGGATTTGGTTTAAGAGAGTCTAAATTTCTGGTTCTCTAAACAACTCCCCAAACGTGTCTCTTCTTTGTTAAGAACAAGAACGCTAAAAATAATCCAAAATCCCAACATGTTTCTAGCACATACAGCCCTATGGGCTCTTTGTGCTCTCAAACCTGTTTGCTAGTCACTGGTGCTTCTGACAGATAATTGCAGATACCTGGGGGGATTCTCAAGGAGTTCAATTAACTGAGCTGAGAAAAACACACAACAAACATTTATCACCCTTTCCAGAGGAGTATGGGGAGGGCTATCCCATGCCTAGCAGAGCCCTCTAGAACATTATGACTTCTTATTTGAGAAAAAATGGTTATAACAGGAATTTTATAGCAGCTTTAACAAATACATGGGGGTTGCAGGAGGGGATTTATTTTCCTAGACCAAGCTTATAGTTGTGTGTTATTTTCCTTTGCATGTGCAGCACACCACAGCACAATGGCATTTACCGAGGTACAATATTTTTGTTGGAAGAGGCTTCTATTTCTCTACCAATGCCTGGCCATGGCTATGCAATAATACTGCACAGATGTCCCAAAGGATTGTACAGCCTTCCTGAGAGGCCAAACTGCATAAATGTAAAGGAAAGAATCCTGCCCTGCAGGGAAAGCAGATTCTCAGCCTGCATTGCCAAGGGACAGGGCTTAATCTCTAATCCTCCGGATTAGTCTGGAGTGAAGGTAGAACTCAAGAGTGGCAGGGCTGTGGGAGTATGGCAGGATATTTCCCTGGAGGGAGGTCCTCACAGAGGAGATAAACTACACCACAGCTTTGGAGTGACAAGATTTCTGCCTCAGAGACAGCTCCTAATTATTTCTGCCCTGGATGCAGAGCTGTGTAGTGTTCCCACTGTTATCCTTCTTGATATATCAAAGTTTGGTTTTCCCTTAAAATTGTTACTTTTCTCATCACAGCGTTTTAATTATTATTTATTTTAGAGAGCCTTTGGTCTACACAGGCACATACATAGTTCAGTGATGGGTTCATTAGGAATGCCAGGAATGAATGGACAGATAGGACAGACAGAAGCCACAGTTGGTAGTTAATACTTGATCCCAATTCAGACTTCAGTAGCACATCTAAACAGAACATAAGCTGAGTTTAGTTACATGCTGTGAACTTGTGAAGTCAGTTACTGCTCTTGCAGCCACGTGCACAGAATCTGATGTAACAAGGCCCCCTTCTTACTGCAGAAGAGTTTTCCCAAAAAGATTCCCTTGGAAGGCCCCTGGATAGAAAGTGATCATCTCCACACATTGCCTCAACCATGCAAAAACAAAATCAGAATTTCAAGCAACTCAGATCCCCAAAATTTTGGCCTGTTTTCTCTATGCTTCAAGATTTGTACTGTCACAAAGCTGCAAGGGCCAAATCCAGCGTATCATGCTCTCACTGTTCTGCAGACCCAGAAAGCTTTCTAAATATATCACCCGAAGACAATAACTCGGACACCAAACGTTTAAAACTTCCAAGAGTATAACATGTATTTAATTATTTACTAGAGATTATCTTGCTAGATATGTCCCTTCCATCCCCTGACACAATCATTTTCCCTCTAATGAGTTTGTGGTAGAAGATAGACATCAGAAATGTAACACATTATAAACATCAACACTTGTAATCTTATTTACCTTAACCACCCCAGAGAGTTTTCTTTTAAAGGCAAGTCTGTAATGAGTGATGGGTATCCTCTTCAGTTCACACTCATGAGCATACTAAAAGAAGTGTGTAAACGGCAAAACTACTTGCAAACCTTGCAGGGAAAGAACTGCTCTGTTCTGACTCTTAGAGTAACTGAATTCCCTGCCAATGCACCTACAGCATGTGTAAGTCAGACAAATGTATCATTTATCATGCAAGAAGAAATAGGTTTAGGGGGAATGGAGCATTCCAGAAGTGATTATCCAACTGGCCCCTGCTGACTTACTTTCCTTCAGATCCATAGCTGTTCATACTGTCTTCAATGGATTCGTGGCTGGCTTGACGGACCGTCCGGCTTGGCATTTCGACAGCCAGACCAGTTTCTGTGCTCCGCTGGATAGCACCTTTTAGTCTCCGGCCATCTCCGTCTACAAACAAGAGAGACAGCACAGGCAATCAGCTATTGTTCTGAGCATGTATGGTAACACTGCAGAATAACAATCGAATAGAACCAAGGGAAGGCCTTTCAGAGAATTACTCCTGGAATCCAGAAACCACCCTGCACTTCGTTCTTTTCCTATTTTGTCACGCTCAAGCCTGTAGCTCTCACCTTTGTTCATAACGGGCCTGATGTTCAAACAAGCTCGATACCCAGTTGGGCATTCAAAATGCAAATGTAATTGCTAGCCTACTTTGAGCATGCAAATCAGATAATGGAATGCGTGCACGCGCACACACACATGTACACAGCCAAACTATGTGTGGACTTGCCCAATTAGTATGCACACTGTACAATTATGAGCAGAGATTAGGTTCTAAATTGTGGATCTAATATGTTTGAAAATCTGCCCCACTGTTTCAAGTTGTGAGGAATGCCGAGGAATCATAGTGCCAGGACAGTAACAGAAGGATCAAAGGGGAGAGAAGGGGCTCTACAGGACTAGGAACACTCTGAAGGAGAGAACAATTGAGGCACAAGCAATAAGAGACCATAACGGCATCTCCAAAATGGCTTCCCAATGCAGGCCACTCAGAGGGGTTTTAAACAGCAGAGAAGCCCACAGCAAGGGCCACTACATTCACACACGCCCTCAGCTCAAGTCGGGTGGGAATCCGAATCTGGTGATTATCTTTTCCTCTTGGGGTTAATCTTCAAAGACTCTGAAATTAACAGCTGCTATTTGCATCCTTCTCTTTAGCAGTCTGCGTTTCTCAGAATGAATTATGTTATATAATGAATATATAATGAACACCATTAACATTAATTGCTTTCGCTGCTGTTAGGTAGCTAACAAGTTTCTGCCTACATACAATGCTTATCCTGAAATATCGATGTCGGCTGCAAGTTCTCTGAATGAGTTGGAATGTGGGAATCTTTTTTAAAGGTGCCCACCCATAAGCCTGTATAAGAATGTTCTGGATGTTAACACTCAGGTAGTAGATGTGACCCACCAGGCTGCTTTGGTATTCCTATAGAACACTGAATGATGGCAGAGTCCAATGTCCTCTACCAGCTCTGGGCACCATTTTCCTAGGTGCGACCAAAATGCTTGCAAGTATTCAAAACAGTCAACTTACCCTGAGAGAACTGCACATTGCTAAGTGGCATCACTTCCAGAAGCACCCCAACTTTATGAAGAGTGCTTCTGTATGTGAAATGAACCGGTTCAAGACAACATCAGCCCTCGAAGTACCATTTTTAGGGTACTGAGAGTTCTCAAAACATGGAAGAGGATGGGGCCCTCACAGCCACTTCAGAAGCTCTGAGAGCTCAGTCTGTACACATGGAAAGTATTGTGTTAATCTTTCCTATGTGTATAGCAAGCTGCTTGGCCTGGGAATGGTTTTCTCCAGTTCTCTGTGTGAATGAGCATTTCCCAGAAATTGCTGGCCAATTAGCAGGGCCCCTGCCCCATGCTTTGTTTGAAATTAACACTGATAGGTTAACACTAGGGCAAGGCATCTTCTATTAACTTAGCTAAAAAGCCCCTTTCTCTGCACTACCCTGAGGTTTCCAACTGAGTAAACATTTAGGCCGAAAGGCATTCTGTACCAGCTGCTGTCCACATGTACAGTACCATATGCAGGCATCAGACAGTTTGCATGTTTCGGTTAACGTTAAATACAGTTTGTATTGTTTGTGTGCCTGTGGCAGGGTGAACCCCTGCTCCTTCCCTGAAGGGGTTAAAAACAGCCCTGGGATAGGGCTGTGGCAGGAGAAAACAGCCTTTAGGCTGGGCTGATTGGGGAAGTGGCTGCAGCTGGGGCAACGCCCCAAACTGAACAGGGCCTTATAAGAAGGCCAGGGAAGCCAGAAGCAAGGACAGTCTCTCTCTGCATTCAGAGGGAGAAGGGCCTAGTTGCAGGGAGCTGAGACTGGATACCTGAGTGAAGCAGGACTGGGGACAGGCTGAGGAGCTCCAGCCTGGAAAGCCCCAGGCTGCGGCCTAGCGAAGGGCTAACAGGTACTGAGGGTTGCAGAGGGCAGCCCAGGGGTAGGCCAAGGCAGCAGGTCCAAACCCCTTTGCCTGTGATGAGTAGGCTGATACTGCAGTCTGCCCCAGAGTGTGGGGCTAGACAATGACTGGCAGTAGCCAATACGCTGAGGCAAGGTGGGGATAGAGGGTGGGGGTTCCCCAAGGAGGGGAGACCCAGAGAGAAAGGGGTTACTGCCAGGGGCAGCACCCCATGTGAAAGGGCACCGGGTCCAGGGAGGGACATGGGGGCCTGAGGACAGGCAGATCACCAGCCTGCAGAGGGCGCTCCAGCGCTGGACTGAGCCAATTCCCGGAGTCACCAGCAGGAGGCGCCGCAGGGGTGAGTCCGGCCCGTCTACAGTGCCCATCATATGAATCAGAAAGTCAAACAAACATCATAAAAACAACTGTTATCCAAGTCAAAAGCTTCAGACAACACAAATATTCAGACTTCAGTGAAAGAAAAGCCCAATGAGATGGCCTAATCTGGTCCCAGCTACTGCAGGATTATTCCCAATGGTGTATTTTCTAGTGCTTTGTCCAGCCTTGTTCTAAATGTCCACAGCCTAGAACACCCCTCCTTCACTGTAATGTTATCTGTCCCGATAGTCTAATTTCCTCCTTAATTTCATTTTGTTCCCCCTAGTTATACCCTTTCTACCATCCTCAACAATTCCCCTCTCCCTCCTTGCTATGCATACACCCTCAAAATACTCAGATCCTTCCTCTGTTTAGTTGCATATTCAGTTCTTTCCTCATAAAAATCAACCTGAGTCAATAATAATAAACCAGCACTGAAAAATGTTTAAGTGCCTAACCATGAAACATCTGCTCTCAAGATCATTTGATTTTCCTACTGTAACTGGAGATGGCCAGCGAATGAAATACTCAAATTACTATATACCTGCGGTTAACAACAAACTAATAGAGGCTTGTGGTGTGGGCAGGCATTTGGCATCCCAAGGCACCTGCCTGGCACAGTGCACTGCCTTGTCTGACAGATTTTTCAGGCCCAACGCTAAGGTTTTGCCATACAGCAAAAGAGCGTAAAATACAAGGAATGCAGGACACACTCCAGCACTGTATTGGAGATTGTCTCTCACTTCCAGCTGGCACTGGATACATTCTGCTGCAGCAGAACACACAGCCACACATCTGCTGGCCTCCGGAGCTGCCTGCTGCATCTCCTTCTTGGCTGTCCAGTTAAATGTGTGATTCAGGAGCGGGGGAAGGGATGAGGAGGCAAACAAAGGTAGTTTGCAGAGGACTGTGAGGGTCTGCAGGTCCTGAACCCAGGCCTGCGGGCCACTGCTGCATCCATACCACCACTTGGGAGCCCTGAGCCCTTATGCTCCACTAAAGGTACCACTCACAGGGACTTAACTAGAGGAGCTTCAGAGTCCCTGATTGGGCTGAGTGCATTAATTATTTAAACCAGAAAGACACAGGAAGTTGTCTGTGCAGCAAGGTTGATGCTGGCTTGCTGCTGCTACAGACCCTGCCATCTGCTACCTGACTCCCCTACTGTGTCCCCGGTTCCTGACTTCAACCCTGCCCCTGCTCCCGATTCCTGCCCTGAGCCTTGTTCCAGTCCCTGAGCCCTGTTGCCTTGGCTTCCAACTGCTCCAGCTCTGACCCAGGCTACGGCTCTTTGGCTTCTGACTTCGCACTGACCCTTGGCTTCGGCTCCTGTTTCCTGTCTGACCCCATCTCCAACTTGTGGCTCTGACACCTGGCTCTTCACTTCAGATATGCCCATTGCATCTGGCTCCTGAACAGAACGCTGACCACCCAGCCAGACCACCCACGTCCTGGTCACCGGTACCCCTCTTCCACAGACCCAGACAATTTGCACAACCCCTCCCACCATCCCGGGGTCCCAGCAGGAGTAGGAATGGATCAACTGGACCTATCTTTGTCCCATGGGGCACTGGGATCTCAAAAGTGGATTACCCATCTCCAGGCAGATCACCAGGAACTGTGGACTCAAGTGATACAGCTGGCAGCCAAGAACCTGTCGCTACAGACATGAGCGGACAAGCTCCTTGATAAGAATGCTGTGCTTCAGGTGTGGCTTTCAGCATCACACCCTGAACTGTGCCGACTTCTGTTGCTGCTTTGCCTGTGAGCGTACTTCTCCATGGGCCTCATCATCAGTCTATTGTCATGGGAAACGTTAAGACAGGGCATGCAACGGAGTGCAACAGCCCAATACTAACTGACCAGGATGACTTCCTACAGGTGTTCTCCGTGATATTTGATACTTGCTCAAGAGAACTTGCCCTGTGAAAAAAACAATAGAAATGTAGGGCTGGAAGGGACCTCAAGAGGTCATCTAATCCAGCCCTCTGTGCCAAGGCAGGATTAACCATGCATTCCATCCTTGACCAACCCTGATCAGCATTTGTCTAACCTGTTTTGAAAAAACGCCAAGGCTGGGGCTTCTACAACCTCCTCAGGTAAATTGTTCTAGTGCTTAATCAACCATATAAGTTAGAAAGTTTCTCCTAATATCCAACCGAAATCTCCTTTGCTACAGACTAAGTCAATTACTTCTTGTCCTACTCTCGGTGTACAGGGAGAACTGATCACGGTCCTCTTTATAAGAAGTGTCACAGAAGCATCATGGAGAAACAGCACATTCTGCATGAGAAGGTGGAAGAGAAATAATAAAAAAAAATGTTTAGCACTTATGTTTCATCTTTACATGTTCAAAGCTCTTCACAGTCACCCAGCAGCGACTCCCACTGGCCAATAATGAAGCAGCACGGATGGGGTTTGAAAGGACTCTCAGCCAGGCCTCCCTGAGCCCAAGTACTGTATCAGAAAGGTAGGAGTGTTAAAAGCTCCTTTGGAAGACCTGTAAAATGAAGAGTATAATGGTACCACTTGGATGAGGATGTTGCCTGGCAAAATAATTTGTCTTAATTTATTTGTTAGTGCTCTCTGGAATGAGTACAGTGAGCTTTGATCTTTCCTGCCATGTCTGTGGAAGATTTACTCTCTGCACCTTTTCCAATAAAGCAATAAAGTTGCCAGTGCAATGTGTTGCTAAAAAACAGATTCTGGTTTGGAAAGATGAACCATGTTGCCTGGGCACAGCATTCCTCCTCATCAGCTGGTAAATATCTTGTGCACAGAGCACTGTACCTGCCAGACAGTCCAGCAGTGGACTACAGGGAGTGAAAGTGGCTGCCTGGATAAAGCAGCGCACAGATCATCGGACACTTCTAAGCATTCTCTCTCTTCAATGTATTTGCAGCTGTCAACTCCAATAAAAGCCAGCTCTTCTCAAGAATGGTGCAACAAGATTGGCAGTGCTGACTACCTTTAGGAATTGCTTTTGTCTCAATATTGGTAAGAAAAATGGTGGCGCTTCTCTTACTTTCTCCTCCATCTCCCCTGCCACCCCCCACTGGTCCAGCAAGCAAGCCTCGTCTTGCATGGCTCACATTATCTTGTGTATCAGTGCCAAGCTCCTGTCTCGATGCTTACTGACAGTCTCTCTCTGTGCACAGAGGACACAAAGTCCTAAAAATCCACTAAGAATTGTACAGCAACTCATGCAAGGACAGGATTATGCTATTATTGCTATTGGGCACAATTACACTCCAAGAGATGATGGAGTCTCCATTTATTCAGCGGATCTTCCTGAGACTTTCAGTCCTCCTGTTTTCCTTTTATCCCTGTCACCTCTTCTCTTCTTACTTCTCCTCCCCTCCCACAGTTGCTCTGTTACCATCTTTCTCTCTTCCAGTTTCTCACTTTAAAAATTATCCCTTATATTCATCACTCAATTTCTCTCATGCTTGGTCCATTTGGCTTGAACTTTCCTGGCACAGGAGGAAACTAACGTGGGTAGACGTGTCTGAGTGGTGCCTTCCATGCCTTTTAAATTAATTGACATCAATTCAAGGTTGGGAGTAGAAATCGACTGAATTTAAAACTGAATAGCTTTGCTTCTAAGTTAATCTATTGCTTCAAAGCACAGAGTGTGTTAATATGCACAGTTTACGCACAGGCAGAACCAAATCACTACCCCACTGCACAATCGAGCCCCCTGTGGAACACATTAATTAGCCTTTTATCTCTCGAGATCAGTGTTCACATTTTGGCTTTGGTTGCAAGGGGAAAAAAAATCAGCTTTAGCCTTGCTCCTAAGTCCCATTTGTTCCCACTGCAAAACTACTTGACAAACAAATGTTTTACATACTCTGACTAAGAGAGGTCCGAGGCTTGGAGAGGGTGCTCCAGGTCAAGACTGAGGTGCACTAGCACAGCTGAATCAAACAGCTTGTCTCCACTTACTGGGGGATTGACTCATGGCGGTCGATCCACGAGGGGTCAATTTAGCAGGTCTAAATCGAGTGCCGATCGCTCTCCCATCGACTCTGGTACTCCACCAGAACGAGACGTGTAAAGTTAAGTTGACAGGAGAGTTTCTCCCATCGACCCCGCACAGTGTAGACATGGAAATAAGTTGACCTAAGGTACATCAACTCCAGCTACATTATTCACATAGTCGGAGTTGTGTAACTTAGGTCTACTTAGCCCCGTAGTGCAGACCTGCCCTATGATAGGAGAAGGTGTTGCAGGTCAGCATTCAGGGACATCAAGAGAACAAGACTGGGCTGGCAGGTCAGGACTAAGGTGCACTGGCAGAACTGCAGGCAGGAGTTTGCACAGAACCTGCCTGCACTATTCATAACTCAAACAAGGTGCAGTAAATCTCCCTTTTTAGTGCCTGTGGAAACAGTCATTCAATTTTATTTTTTTTTAAGAAACAAAAATATTGATGCATTTTTGCTCACTTCTGCATTTAGCCGGTTTGCTTTGAGTTAGTAAGAAGGTCAGGGATTTGGGGCAGCCCTGTGGGTGAAAATAGGCAAGGGGGAAGCATTGTTCAGCCAGTGAACATCTCAGAAAGGAACCAAATCCTGGGGCAGATAGTGGGTGGAAGCGAAGGCTCCTTGGGCACTGCTGTTGGCCTTTAGTGACTAGACTGACAAGTGCACAATGAAGCAGCTACTGCGAATCTCAGCTCGGAAGCTAACAAGTGATTAAGCTGAACTGCCGGCCACCTCTCGCTGCTCTGCCAAATAAAAGTCTTATTTTCAAAGGCTTCACCGAGAAGAGAACTTGAATGCCAGCTTCTCTGCTTATAAACGCTGTTTTTTAAATGGTTCTCTTTTCTGCTTATTCAGATGCTGAGCTGAATCCCCAGCAGACAATTTGCCAGGAGGCATTTCATTATGAATCCATTCTGAGATTAACAAAACAATCCCTTTGTTCAAATCCAAAAGCGAGGGGGGAAAAAAAACTCTCTACAGAGTGGCATGAATAGCCAACACTTGTGACAGCCCGCCATCCACACGGAATGCACAAGTCAATTTGTCTGTACGAGGCATACCAAACAGTCCTTTTTAGAGAATTTGGAATATTTATTTGTGTTTACAGCAAGTAATGTTCTGTTCGGAAGTAAATGCTGCTGCTGAGCAAAAATATTGTCGTTTCTGATTGAAGTTTAACTAGCTGACCCCCCCCCCCCCCAATCTCTCCACACTTGGGACATCCCACACTAATGACAAGCATTTCACATGTCTACATCCTAATGGGCTGTGAATTACAGCACCTGAAGAGAGGGGACATTTTGCACTGTGCCCAGAAGCAAGTGGGACCAAGATTGATTATAATCTCTGCCTACTTAATCCACTGGAAGCAACAGAAAATGGCAGGGGATGTACAGGAGCACTACTCATCAGCTAGTTCACTTCAGTGTCCTGGTTTCAGCCACAAACCCCCATCTAAGGACACACTTTCTTTTAAACTTCAAATGAAATCTTGGCATAGGACAGAAGAAATATTTTGAGTCATTCTTTAAATCTCCTTAAATTAAATGTATCGGCACTGCAGAGAACAGTCTGTATAATATTTCTTGTGGGGGCTAAAATTAATTAAAGAAGCAATTTTCCAATTGCAAACCTTAAGTTGGCCATAAATCACTCTGTTAGACCATAGCTATGTTCTATAGTTATCAGTAAGTGTTGAAGGAGGGATACCCTCCCATGGTCTACTCATTACACACTGCGCTACAGGAACTGCAAACTGCCTGCGGGGAAATTCCCCAGCACAGTCTGCAGAAGACAGGCTGAAGCTGGATTGGAGTACAGAGGGCTACAGCCATTCAAGCCAGGAAGGTGCAGCGCTAGGGAGGCTACCTACCCTAACTTAGAGTAGTCCTCCTGCAGGGCTGTCTTGGCTCCCCCAACAGCCTGAAACAGGGATGGCTTAAGTCATCTCTGCCCCTTCCTAGAGATGTAGCTCAGGAAGAGACCCTCTCTAATTTCACAAAGCTCAGAACATTCCTCTCCCCTCCCTTAAATGGAAAAAAACCCGTGCCGATAATTTTTGTAAGTCACTGGTGGAAGGTGCCGGCTGGCTGAGGGCCCTGGAGACTGAAGTTCTTTCGTTATCTACTGAACGTGAGCAGCATGAAGAACAATGTCCTCATTCCGGCTCACAGAAGCAGGTCTGCTGCTCATTGGGCAGGCAGGCAGGCAAGGCACGGGGGGGGGGGGGGGGGGGTGTGTAAGCTGAGGTTTGTAAAACAACATCTCTATTTTAGTCTCACTGAAGCTAAACCAAACTCAACCTTTTTTCCTTTCCTCCCCTGTAGGCGGTGGGAAGTGGGACACCGTTCTATCAATCTCTTCTACTGAACCTGCCTTCGAGCCCCACCTCTACTCTGCTGAGGTGCCCACTCTCAAATGGGAGCAGCTGGCCTGTTATTACTTCACTCCAGAAGCAGGTGTGTTCTGGGAGGAGCAACCGCTCTAGCTCTTCCTCAGACACCATATAAGTAGGAAGACCACAAACACCAACTCTTAAGAAAATGTCTAGGTATGCGGTGTTCCAAACATGGGCCCGGCCCCCCCCCCCCCCCCCACTAGCATTATTAGTGCAGGAGGAGTGTTCCTCTCTGAGGAGATGTGAGCTGCAGTTTGTTATTAAATCAAGCTGTAACCACACTTATACAGGCCCCTACCCTATCACCCTTCCCAATGCATCTTGCCTTCCTAGCTTCGAGGGAACTACTTTAGGGGGATGAGAGGAGTGGATTCTCTGTAGCCATGTAATACTTGGTCTTATTGCTGAAAACGTTAATGAGGGTGCCAGTTGTAAGGAGGCATCTGCGATAAGGAAAACCATCTGCTGCAAACTGGGCTAAGGCAAACTCACTTCAAACACTCCACTAATGAGTCATTGGAGAATAATTTCTGAGTAGGGTTAGATTTGAACCAGTGATCTAAAGGGGAAATAGTGTAGGATAACACAGTGATACAAATAATCAGCAGGTGGGGGATCAAACACCCATCTTACTACAGAGGGTGCTAAAGGCACTCCTCTTTCTGGTTTGTGAAGGAGAGGATGACCACTGAACAGGAAACCAAAAAACCACTTTGGATTATTTAAGACATACTTTCTATTCCTTAGATGGTCAACACCAATGTAGTTGGGATTTCTGAGCAACAGAGCCTACCAGCAGACTATTCCTACTGGACTGCAAATTAGGCTTGGGATCAATAAACCATCTAGCTATTTTTTTCTATTATAAAACCTGAAAAAGGAACTCAACCATTTTTGAGGCTTGAGTAAACAACTCCTGTGACATCATAAGCCTTTTTAAAAAGCTACTTGGCAAATTTTCCTGTAACCTTTCTAGATGGAAAATGCCTTTTCAACCAAATTGACTTTTTTTGTGTGCGCGCGCGTGCAAAAAACTTCATTGTGATTGTAATTTTTCATTTTTCAGTGAAAAATTTCAAAATGAAAACATTAAAAGTGTTACAAAAATTCATTTTGGCAGGAAAAGCTACTCTCTGACTCTTACTTTTTTCACAGGAAAAAGGTAGGGAAAGTTTAAAGAGGAGGGTGCACCCCAAAATGAAATTTTTTTTCATAAGTTTTCAAAAAAGACTTTAAAAAACCCTCTTGTTTGAGGGTTTTCATCACAATTTTAAAAAATGACAAATTAGAAATAAAATTTGTCATTTTGTTCAAGAAATATTTAATGGAAATTATTTATTAACCAGATTTATGCTCGTCAGAATTCTTTTCCATGTAACTTGTTTGTGACAGCAGGATCCAAACAGCTTAGTATGGAGGCTGGTGCTGATTTTTTATTTTTTTTTAAATGGAACAAAATAATTGATTTTTTCCCCTTGTAGAGAAGAGTCTTGATTCAATAAAATGACCATGTAGAGAAGGAAAAGCACTGCTATAATTACAGTGCTGAACAGTATAGAGAGAGGTACAAATGTGTGTGTTTTGTTTTTAAATTAGTTCAGTGATCCCTTTGGAACAGAGGGGAAAAATTAAATGCTTCACAGCTTCCACAGAAGCTCTACAAGGCCAGTAGCTTCTTCAGCTTCAGTGATGGTTCAAATGTCTTAATTCATATAAAACAGTAAATTGCACCCTTCAAGAGCCTTGGGTGTTCTTGCCACATAGTAAAATAAACAAGCCAAGTAATGCACAAAACTGCACAAAGCAGCCTCTTCACAAACTACACTTCAGCCACAGATCCCAAACCTTAGTGCACAAGCCCAACTCTAGGCAAAAGCCTTCTCCAAAGCCTGAGGGACGAGGTAGGATTTGCAGCGTGCCCTGAAGGCAAGCAGATTTGGACGATTTTGTATTGTATGTGTGAGCACCTGGAGGAATGGAATTAATTCAAGGCCACTCATAGAGAACACACCGCAGGCAGCTCCATCTCTTTTAAAATAAGGGGCTGCGGTGCTTCTGTTGATCTCAGCTGCAGCAAGGTGGTACAGGGAGAGATGCATCTCTCCCCGTAGTCAGGCCTCAGGCCATTTGAACAACACCTTAACTCTGCTCAGAAACTGACAGCCAGCCAATGCAAAATCAGGGCGTACCTGACCCTTGGGGAATGCACACCTGCAGTCTAATTGTGAGGTGACAATGGATCAGTTCACAGTAGCATGACCTGCTTCTGAATGAAATTGTCATAATCTCTTGGCCAGAAATAAGCAGAGACAAAAAACTGTCCTGGTCAACATGGTTTTATGATTAGCTAATACATACATCTTGGAAAAGAGACAACTAAGGGGGGAGATGATAGATGTCTATGAAATCATGAATGGTGTGGAGAAAGTGAATAGTGAAGTGTTATTTACTCCTTCACAACACATGAACCAGGGGTCACCCAATGAAATTAATAGCCAGCAGGTTTAAAACAAACAAAAGGAAGTACTTCTTCACACAACGCAAGTCAACCTGTGGAACTCATTGCCAGGGGATGTCAGGAAGGCCAAAAATATTACTGGTTTCAAAAGAATTAGAGAAGTTCATGGAGGATAGGTCCATCAATGGCTATTAGCCAAGATGCTCAGGGATGCAACCCCATGCTCCAGGTGTCCCTAAATCTCCAACTGCCAGAAGATAGGACTGGATGACAGGGGATGGATCACTTGAAATTATCCTGCTCTGTTCATTCCCTCTGAAGCACCTGGCACTGCCAGAATACAGTATATGGACTAGATGCACCATTGGTCTAACCTAGTATGGTTGTTCTTAAGATGGTGGGTAAATTAACTCACTTAAAGGAGCAGATATAAACCTCAGCAGGTCTTCCAGTCTTCCCCCATCCTGGGGGCATCACTTTTGATTTATCTAGCTTTAGCCATCTAGCATGCCTATGCCAGCCTCTACCAATCATGGGGTAAAGCATTCAATGGCTCTAGTGGGATTAGATAAGCCCAGGTGTCCCTGGTATACTGACAACACAGAAGTCTGTTTCTTTACTGTCGTTACTAATGGTCCCATATATACATTAGACAAGAGGAAGGACAAGATGGAGGCCCACAGGAGAGGAGGGACAAGATGGAGGCCCACAGGAAAGGACCTTGAGGGCAGTGTGATCTATTGGAAAATTTAGGTTCTGTTCCTGGCTCTACCACTGACCTGCTGTGTGACATTGGGCAAATCACTTCCTGTCTCTGTGGCAGTTTCCTCTCCCACCTTGTGTATGTCTTGTCTCTTTTCATAATACGCCTCTATAGCACAATAGGGTTCTGATCTCATTTGGAGCCTATACAAAAAATAATTACCCCAAAATTCATAAGCCATTGTGTTGTAATACTTATTTCCCATAATGAGGGGGAAATGCCTAACCTAATACATGGAGATTATGGATTCAAACCTGCAGCCATATTGCCCAATCCAACAATCTGAAAGTTCACAAACTAAGAAGTCCCTGGAATCACAAAATAAAATGAAATGCAGACAGGCAGCTACTTTACATTCCAGCACCTTCCTTGGTCTCTCTTGCTGTCACTCCAAGACCCCCCCAGTCCCCCATTTCAGGATAAGGACTTTCTGGACCCAGGATTACCAATGCTAAGAGGTACAAGTGATCTATGTCCTTGGGTTAAATGTCCTCTTCCCTGCCAAACATGACACCTTATAAACATTTGCTCCAGATCCCTACCTAATTACAGGAGAGTTGAAGAACCAGAGCGCTCTGTCCTACTTCCCCCATCTATCTTACACTATTTTTAACTCTGAGGATGTTGTCTCAGCCCAGGATCTGAAATATGAATGAACCAGAGCTGCAGTAAACCTCCAGAGACAGAAGAAAGAAAAGGTGTGAAAATTCCAGAGTTAGGCGATTACAAAGTGTCATTCTAAACAAGTGTCACTCACACCAACTATACCTTTCTCTAGAAGAAAGAGAGAGGCAATAGAGTCCAAAACAGACAGACGACAGAAATTGCTTTTTGGTTTGTTTTTTAAGTGGATTTTGAGCTCATGTAGTTTATGAAAGAGAGAACAGAGGAAATAAAAGATGCCAAACATGTAACTGTCTCACTGGAGTTCCGAGTGAGAGCTGGTGATGCTTAGCTACAAATAAGGCAAAGCTAGGTTTGGGGAAAAGCAATTAATTTGTCCAAACTTGTAACATCTCCATCTTCGCTTCCTTCCCTTAGTCCAAGTGAGGCCCAGGACCCTCTCTTAAAAGGAACATGCCTGCTGTTTGTCAAGATCATCTCATCAATATATAGCGCCACTGCCTTTGGATAACTTGTTATCAATACAATTAAAAGATACAAAGCCAAGTTTTCTGTAACACACATGAAGCTCTATGAATTTCAGTAGGGTTGCAAACATGAAATCTAATGCAAAAATCAGGCTTTGAATTTCCTTTAGCATGACTTATGTTCAGCTTGAATCTATGACCGTTTAAATATATTTTCCTTAAGGAAGTGAATCATCAAGCACATAGGAAGTCATCCCAAATTAGACATTGTTTTATAACTTGTGTCCATTTCAGATTGGTTATTTGATCTACTGTAGGTGTAACTGAATCACAAACGTAAAGTCACACTTAACTTCCAACATTAAACTTCAGATCACACCATATTGTTAAATTTTACTATAGAACCTGTCAGTTTAGTATCTACAGCAAACAAGAACCTGGGTATATGTTTCAATTGACTCTGTGTATCACTAAGAAGAGGACATGCAGAAACTTCCTAGATAGAGTTACATTTACTTGCAAATGAAAAATCCACACTGGTCTGTAGCTCTGGCACATGCAACTGTAGGTTACCTGACGCTCTGTATAAGCTTGAAAGCTTGTCTCTTTCACCAACAGAAGTTGGTCCAATGAAAGATATCACCACACCCACCTTGCCTCTCTTGTACAACAAGTCCCTTTTTAAAACATTACAAAGAACAGCACCCAGACATCCACTTCTAACCTGTCCACAATGCAAAATCAGCGCATGAGGAGGGTTGTTCTGTTTCAGGAAAGCTTGGGGAACAGTCCAATGTGTTTTTCACAGGCAGTTTGTGTTAATGAGCCTGGGTCCCACTGTGTCAGTAATTGGCTCTTCCTATTTGCAAACAAGAGCCCTGCTCCTGCAAATGGATCCATGTATTCTTAAGGGCTCATCCACGTGAAAGACTTTTCAGAATCAAGGGTTAATTTAAAAGCCCCACTCTGCCTGGGGGAGTTAAGGGAAAGCATCCTGTGAAGCAAGTACAGAGCCAAAAAGATAATCTAGGGCCAGCATAATAATTTGGAAGGTTGCAAGCAACAGCAGAATCCCAGACTGCCTGGGGAGAAGCAGGGGCAGCTCTAGGTATTTTGCCGCCCCAAGCACGGCAGGCAGGTTGCCTTCGGCGGCTTGCCTGCGGGAAGTCCCCGGTCCTGCGGATTCGGCGGCAGCCTGTGGGAGGTCTGCCGAAGCCACGGGACCAACAGACCCTCCACAGGCATGCCGAAGGCAACCTGCCTGCCGCCCTCGCGGCGACCGGCAGAGCGTCCCCCGTGGCTTGCCGCCCCAGGCATGCGCCTGGTGTGCTGGTGCCTGGAGCCGCCTCTGGGGAGAAGGTTGGTCTCCAACTCAGGCTGTGCTAGAAGCAGACAGAACCAACCCCTGAGCTGTAGTTTGCATGAGACCATGTGATCCAATGCAACC
Organism: Mauremys reevesii; assembly: GCF_016161935.1. NCBI lineage: Eukaryota > Metazoa > Chordata > Testudines > Geoemydidae > Mauremys > Mauremys reevesii. The sequence continues at coordinate 30,560,798 of NC_052635.1, read as the reverse complement.
AGTTTTGAGATCAGTTTTGTCAGGACACAAGCGGGAAACAGACATATCAAATCTACTGTTTTGAACTTGGTAAGAGTCTATGGAAGTCCATCAGTGCACCCGAATCAGCAGGGATCATGAACAGTACCCAAATTGTTCAGAGGCTCAGTTACTTTTTGCATGTTCCACCAATACTCTGGCAAAAAATAACGTAGGACCAAATTTTCAAGGGACCCTAAATCCGAGGTCTAAACTTTCTCATCCACAGATCTGGCAAACTGATAACATCTTGGCTACATCTGGGATTAGTGTGAAAAAACAAAACGCTCAGATGTGAAAAATCTTCCCCGATGAGTTAAAGTGGTTTTGGAAATTTGGCCCAGAGTTTAAGCAGAGTACTGTGTTCTCAACAGAAGAATCATTTAAAACTTGAGCAGGGTAGGAAAAGAGACAATTTCTTTATCCTTTAAAGAATATAGGAGGATGTAGGAACCCATCCAAAATATCATGCTCGTTTAAAAATTACTGAGTATTAGGAAAAAAAATCCATCAATGCAACAGTAGAATACTTGAGGAACAACAGCAAGATCTTGTTTTAATAAACAACCAAATAGATGTGTCAATTACAAGGATTTGGAGGGGAAAAGGCAGGTCATGGTATTCAATATTGTATCAAATGGAATTTGTGCTAGCCACTCTTATCACAGAATAGTTCTGTGCCAGCCAATCAAATGGCTGACCATTAATCATGGATACAGTATGACTGCACCTAGCCATGACTACCCCGTGCCTCTGGAACATGTGTGACCCCAAGGTAATTTAAAATCCTATGGCTGAGGCTGCATAGTTTTGTTCAAAATATTTCTAAATTTATTTTATAGGCGAAGTGGAAATGAAATGAACTTTCCTGGGTTCTGTACCTCTTTGCCAAGGGGGAGTAACAGAGGACAGAACAGAGTAAAAAAAAGACTATGTACTAAGTTGTGACAGAGCCACTGTAAAAATAATTTTGCAGACTACCATAAGTAGTTCAGCCAGATCAAACATTTATTAGAGGAGCATGTATCTGCATTTAGTGTTGAGGAGGAAAAATCATTATACCATAACGAACAGAGAAATATTTGATGTGAACTGATTTATAAAATGTACAAGAAAGGTACAAGACACAGTGTTTAAACAAGGTCAGTCTACAGAAAGAAGAGGGGGAGTAGAGACTGGAATATTACAGACCTTGTAAATTATTCTGAGGTTGCTCATAAGATGCATGTATCTACACAACTGGACTGTTTTCTACCTGTAGTTATCGTAATTAGCCAAGGAACTGGCAGAAATTAAAATGTTGTGGAATTTCTTCTGAGACAAGGTGCTGACAGTGGCAAAGGAAATAAATTTTGGATACAATGCAACAAATTTTCACAACATTTTATTCTGCGACACATACTGTATGTGTGTTAATATTTTATGTGCATCTAGTTACACTGCAGCAGGCATTAGTGCTAAAATGAATGCTGTGCCATTTAGACTCCAGATTCATATTTGCATCAAATAAAGAAATAGATGCAATGAGATATGAAAGAATTTCACACACAAACATAATTTTGAAGCTGAACTTCAGATAAACGCTTTAGATCCCAAATCAGTAACAAATCTCTGTGCATTCTTTAAAATCACAAAGAACACTTAAAATTGAAGCAACAAATTTATTTCCTCCTTCATTTGCTGGCAAGTCTTGAGTTCAGGATTCTGTGTTTCCCTGGCAACAGAGGACGACATCACAAAGATCTTGTAGTAGCAGGTAGTACAAGGACATGCTTTATTTTATTTATTTTGCAGTGTCCTTTTTTGTTGCCAAAGAAACACAGACACCTGGACTCAGGACCTGGCAGGTGACTGAAGGAGGAAATGACATTCCATTATTTCCATTTTAAAATGTCTCTGGAGATGTGGAGCCTGTATAGAGTTAGTGGGATGGAAATCTTAATTTATTTCCAAAGCAAAAATCTCTGAAGTTCCCCTTTAAACATAAATCATTGGACTGAAGAGTTGGTAAGAAACTCCAGCTTGTAAATTCTGTCAATAGTCACTTTGGAAAGCATTTGAAATGAAGACTGCAAATTTAATAACATCACTTTGGAGGGGAATTTTGCCATCCCTGACTATATACAAGGGCAATTTGTTCTTGCCTAAATATTGTAATATTAAAAAAAAAATACAAACCAACCAATAAACCAGCCTAATGTCTTATATTAGGCTTTGCCTTACCCACAGCTCTAAGGTAACACACAGGCAAGGACTTTGTCACCATCCCAACACCAACACCCACACCAATGAGAGGGCCAATGAGCATTTTTGTTTTATACTGGTGCAGGGAGGTACCATGAATCAGGCTCTGGGTGGGTGGAAGTAAAGCTTTTTTTTTTTTTTTTTTTAATCAAAAGTAGCCCTTCCTATTTCAGCTTTCCATGCTGTTGTTGTTGTCCTGCGATAAGCATATCAGGCCACAAAAGTCGAGAATACAAAAAGAACCCAATGCAAGTTGTTGCGTTCAAAGGCTAGATCCAAGGTGTCCAGTCTGAAAGCTTCAGGTTCCCTATGATATTACATTCAAATGCATGGGCAGGTATTAAAGCCTGATCCCAAAACATCTTGCAGAGTGGATATATCTTAGGCCCATCTCTATTGATTTCATTCCTGCAGTGTGTCCTGTCTACAACCTCACAAGAGTGGATGTTATTTTCCAAGATCAGAGGATCTTTCACCTTCTGACCATTTATTTCAGGTAATATTCCTCTTGGTAGGGTGCCAATATGCTCAACAGGTATCATTCCATCCTGAGAGTTTCTGATCTTCCAGTTCTGGTCAGGTCATCAGCTACTTCGTTCCTGTATACACCTAGGGATGATGGAATCCACTCAGAAGGCAAATTACATGTCAGCCTTTTAGCTATATACCGTGGGAGGAACTTTAAATAGTAACAGCGAGAGGCCCATAACACTGCAAACTAGAGGCAGGGAAACGGAACGACAGAGTGTCAGGCTGACGTCCAGTTCATGTTACCAATTTCAGTTACATGTGGCAATTAAGACTCTCTTCTGGGGTCTCCCCATGACACAGCTCTCTGAAGATGTCTCCAATCCTGCTACTGCTGCTGTCTTTGTTACAGCACAAGAAAGCGTGACAACGTTGGCCTCAAGCCTCAAACAGCAGGACTACTCTCCCATTCATGTCAGCAGACAATTCTACATTTCCTTCCTTCGTATGCGTAACTCACTGGTCAGTATGTGTAAAGAGTCTGGTGCAGGCCTCAGCTACAGAACCGAGGTCTTTAGCTCAAGCTGTAGAGGCTCGTGCATTTAGCTCTAGAGGTCCCTGGTATGCAGGGGCGGCTCTAGACAGTAGGCTGCCCCAAGCAGCGCGGAGCGCTGCGCCGCCCTTCCCCGGTCCCGCGGCGGGTCCCCTCTTCCCGCGGCTCCGGTTGAGCTCCCGCCGGCATGCCTGTGGCAGGTCCACCGGAGCCCGGGACCAGCGGACCTGCCGCAGTCATGCCTGCGGGAGCTCCACCGAGCCGCGGGAAGACGGGACCCGCCGCAGTCATGCCTGCGGCAGGTCCGCTGCCCGGCTCCGGTGGACCTGCCGCAGGCATGCCGGCGGGAGCTCCACCGGAGCCAAATGCCGCCCCCCCGGGAAACGGCCGCCCCAAGCGCCTGCTTGGCGCGCTGGTGTCTAGAGCCGCCCCTGCTGGTATGCCAGTCAAAATAGTGACCATCAACTCGTTCCAACTGAATCTTAAGGACCTTCTTTTTCTGCCTTCTTCAGTTAACTCACCTGCTGCCTTTACATTCTTTTGGCTGCTGCTTTTATTTTAGTTTCATTCTGTAACTATTTAACTCCAAAGTACTTTAGGAACCTGTTTGCATGGACCACACTGCGCACCATAAAGCTGTATTGTAAAAAAATCACCTGTCTCCCAAGAGCACTAGTCCCACCCTCAATGGAGAATCCCAGATGTGCTGCATAGGGATGTTAATCGTTGCTTCAGAGTAGCCAGTAACACTTAGTTCCCCCCATTTCTGATTTTACCACTCATCTGTAGAGGCTGGGCTGTCGAGGGAAACGGAGAACATCTAGAATCAAAGCTAAATACAGTGTATTTTGTCAGCCACTTCCATGGTGAAAATTCAATTATAGCAAGTCCCTCAGCCCGCGCCGCTTCCAGCGGCTCCCATTGGCCCGGAGCAGTGATCCACGGCCAGTGGGAGCCGCGATCGGCCGGACCTGCGGATGGGGCAGGTAAACACACTGGCCTGGCCTGCCAGGGGCTTTCCCTACACAAGCAGCGACCCCTGTTTGAGAAACCCTGCCTTAATCATTCACATGTATGATGTGCCTCTTTCTCCTATCTTTTGCTTTTTTACAATGTAAACTCTTTGGCAGTGGGACCATGTCTTCCTTTATGTTTTGCCAGCATATATAATGTGTGCTACTTATAGCTTTGCCCAATGCCTGCAAGGAGCCCTGCAGAGTAATTTTCAGCTTCACCCGAAGTTTGTAAAAGTATTGCATAGATATATAGGTATCAATCATATTACCAGGTGGCAAAACAGCCTCCAGATTATTAATAGTCACTGACATGCCATATTGCCCTATTCACTAAGTTTATGCAAATGATAACATCAGAAACTGCCTATCACAGACATGGCAACAAAGCTTAGCTTAATAAATCAATGAAAACACACACTAAATAATTTGCCATAAAAAGCCAACAATAAAAGGCTACTGAGAAATCTTAACCAAAGCTCTCTCTAATGTTATGCACTAAAGGCTAAATTCTACCCTCCATTTTGCATGTGCCTGCTGAAATCAATTACAGCTGTGTACTCATAACTGAATGCTGAATTTGGCCTTAAGTTGGTGAACATAAGATTCACAATATCATCCTTCTAAATTCATTATAATTTATTCATATTTTTAGGCTGGGATTTAGCTCCTGAAGTCTGGAATGTGCACTCTTGACTGACCAAAATCCTCCTGACTAGCTGTGATAAGACTTTGTCCCTGTTTATTGAATCTATGCTGTTAGACCGTAAAACCATCATGTGATTCCTTATGCGGCCCATGAAATTCTGACACAGGACCTGGGACTGAGATGCAGCATAATTTCTTCTGCACTTGAGCAATTTAATTCTGATTTAACAACTTGAAAACTGATTAACAGTGAGAGTTTCTGTCCCTCTCTGCGAGTTCTGGCCATGTGCAATTTTCTCTGAGCTCACTTCCAAGACCACCATATTTGACCAATATGCTATACAGCCTTTGGTGACAGTGTGTGTCAGTGTAATAGGCCTTTCCAAATGCATGCAGATGACTCATTTATGTAATATTTCCATAAAAACACATTTTCATAACACAGCTTCTGTCACCCGGTTTGTTAGTGACCATAAAAATCAAGTCAGTGCCAGCTCTGTTGGGGGTGGGGGGGCAGGAGGCAATTGCCTCACTCAGAGAGATGGCAAAGTCAAATTAAAGCAAAACTCATTAACCTTCCTCTCCATTTACCGCTGTTCCATTAGCCACAGAGCTCTTTCAATGGAAGGTCCCAGCAGGGCAGCTGGTCTGGTGCTCCACACTGTTCAGCATATGTTCCTGCAGGCAGAAATGCCAACCCTTTGCTTTCACTGAATAGCTCAAAGCCACAAAAGGGGATGAAGAGACACTTTCAAAAGTGCCTTAATTAATTAGTACATGTGCAGCTTAAGGAACAGGGCTCAGCACGAAATGTCCCAAAGGCCTGACCTTTGGGTTGGACGAGCTATTTGCTCCAATGATGCAGAAAGAAAAATCCATTTCACTGAATTCTCAAATGTACCAAAATATCACAGATTACTGGGTGCCATCTGAAATTTTGCCCAAGGCCACCACTACCTGCAGGAATCCTAATTGTTAGGACCATCTCCAGATATGTATGTGCCTCGGGCCTTGATCCTGTGCCCACTGAAGTCAACGGTAATGCTCCCATTGACTTCAATGGGTGCAGGATCAGGCACAAAGTAATTAGGGGGATCTTATTATTGTAATCCTTCTCCTACCTTGCCCTTTCTCCCAGTTTTGTCTTTTATTCACTTTCATCTGCTGTGGCATGTCTGAATTTAGACTGTATTTAGAATGCCCTTCAAGGCACCTCCAGGTGTCTTCACCTGGTTCTGTTACATTCCTAACATGCTTTGGGGTATTTAATAATAGTAACAACCCAAAGATCTCATGGTTGGTTACCCAAAGGCACTGGTGGATGAAGAGACACTCTAATAATGAAAGGAATCTCCGTTGCTCCTTTCACAGTAACAAAAAGTCTGAGTCTTTCATTAGACAGACACCCACCCAGTTGCAGATTAGTTCAATCATTTGTTCTTCTTTCTTTTTAAAGGAATGATTATCATCTCTGTCAGCATTTTATTAAGTAGGCAACTGAGAGCCTTATTCCTGTCTTAGTTACTTAACTGATTTGTGTAATTAGTGCTGGGAGAATAAAATGGCAAGTTATCTGTTGAAGTTTGCCTTTTCCTCTTCATAAATTGTCCAGGAACAGTTTGATTTTTTTAAAAATATATTTGTTTCAAAGGATTCTCTGGTCAATAACGCTTGGTTTGTACACAAGCAAGTCAGCATGCCTATTTGATATGGAACATTCAAGCACAGTTAGGTAGCTTTGAGAAGGCATAGGTTATTGGGTTTTGCTCCCACAAGAATGATCCTTAGACTGTTCGGGTCATGACTGCAGTCTCTTCTATTTGCTTTTTGTGAAAAAAGTGTGGCAACTAACTGTGATGCTCCCAATGTGATGTGTGAGTCTCTGGTTGAGACATGGGGACGTTCGCATGAGCTGGCACCTGGCCTGTCAGCATCACACAAACCTGGGGAAATTCTACATTAGACTTCATCTTTACAGATAAAGGCCTGGCCCACACTAGGAATTAGCACAGTATAATTATGTCACTCGGGGTTTGAAAAATCCACACCCCTGAGTGATGCAGTTAAACAGATCTACCCCCCAGTGTAGACACCACTAGGTCAATGGGAGAATTCTCCCATTGATCTGGCTACCACCTCTTGGGAAGGTGGATTACCTACACTGACGGGAGAACCCTTCCCAGGTAGTGTCTTCACTGAAGTGCTAAAGCTATGCAGCTGCAGCAGTGGTTAAAACCAAAGCAGACTGTGAAGAACTTCAAAAAGATCTCACAAAACTAAGTGATTGGGCAACAAAATGGCAAATGAAATTTAATGTGGATAAATGTAAAGTAATGCACATTGGAAAAAATAACCCCAATTATACATACAATATGATGGGGACTAATTTAGCTACAACAAGTCAGGAAAAAGATCTTGGAGTCATCATGGATAGTTCTCTGAAGATGTCCACGCAGTGTGCAGAGGCAGTCAAAAAAGCAAACAGGATGTTAGGAATCATTAAAAAGGGGATAGAGAATAAGACTGAGAATATATTATTGCCCTTATATAAATCCATGGTATGCCCACATCTTGAATACTGTGTACAGATGTGGTCTCCTCACCTCAAAAAAGATACTGGCACTAGAAAAGGTTCAGAAAAGGGCAACTAAAATGATTAGGGGTTTGGAGAGGGTCCCATATGAGGAAAGATTAAAGAGGCTAGGACTCTTCAGCTTGGAAAAGGGGAGACTAAGGGGGGATATGATAGAGGTATATAAAATCATGAGTGATGTGGAGAAAGTGGATAAGGAAAAGTTATTTACTTATTCCCATAATACAAGAACTAGGGGTCACCAAATGAAATTAATAGGCAGCAGGTTTAGAACAAATAAAAGGAAGTTCTTCTTCATGCAGCGCACAGTCAACTTGTGGAACTCCTTACCTGAGGAGGTTATGAAGGCTAGGACTATAACAGCGTTTAAAAGAGAACTGGATAAATTCATGGTGGTTAAGTCCATAAATGGCTATTAGCCAGAATGGGTAAGGAATGGTGACCCTAGCCTCTGTTTGTCAGAGGATGGAGATGGATGGCAGGAGAGAGATCACTTGATCATTGCCTGTTAGGTTCACTCCCTCTGGGGCACCTGGCATTGGCCACTGTCGGTAGACAGATACTGGGCTAGATGGACCTTTGATCTGACCCGGTACAGCCGTTCTTATGTTCTAACTGCATCACTGTAGTGTTTTAAGGGTAGAGGAGTCCAAAGAGGAACTGATCACAGAACTAAAAATTAATGGCAGCTTAGACACAAGTGATCATGACTTGATCACATTTATTATCATAGAATCATAGAATTCAAGATCAGAAGGGACCATTATGATCATCTAGTCTGACCTCCTGCAAGATGCAGGCCACATAAGCCGATCCACCCACTCCTTAGCAAGTGAACCCTGCCCCATGCTTCGGAGGAAGGCGAAAAACCTCCAGGGCCATAGCCAATCTTCCAATTATAATGTGCAAACACAAAGTCCAACCAGTAAGATATATATACTTGGTTCTTTCAAAGGGCCAGTGTCACAAAGCTGAAAACTACTATGAACCCCAAATCAAGTGGGAGGAAGAATTTAATCAGAAAAATGTGAATGATAATTGGGAATTGTTTAAGAACACATTACCAGATGCTCAAAAAGCCACAATCCCACATTTAAGGAAGAAGCTCATATTGGTTAAAAAACTGACATGGTTTAGAGGGGAGGTGAAGGCAGCTACAAAAATTATTATACACACATACACATATATACACATACACACACACGGAAGAAAGAGAAAGTTGACAGTAATGAATATAAATCAGAAGCTAGGAATTGTAGAAAACTGATAACTTGCATCTACGAGTTTTAAAAGAGCTAGCTGAGAAGCTCACAGGTCTGCTAATGTTGATTTTCATTAAATTTCAGCACACCAGGGAAGTTCCAGAAGACTGGAAGAAAGATAATTTTGTGTCATATTTAAACAAAATAAGCAGGATGATCTAGGTAATTATTGGCCCATCAGTCTGAAATCAATCCTGGACAAGATAATGGAGCAGCTGATACAGGAGTTAATTAATAAAGAATTAAAGGAGGGTAATATAATTAATGCCAATCAGCACTGGATTTTGGAAAATAGATCCTGTCAAACTAACCTGATTTTTTTAAATGTGATTTCAAGTTTGGTTGATAAAGAAAATAGTGTTGAAGTAATATATTTAAACTTCTGTAAGGCATTTGACTTGGTACCACACAATATTTTGATTGAAACACTAGAACAATATAAAATGAACATAGCACCCATTGAACGGATTAATAGCTGGCTAACTGATAGGTCTCAAAATGTAATTGTAAACGGAGGGGTGAGGGATCATCATCAAGCAGATATGTTTCTAGTGGAGTCCCCAACAGGATCTGTTCTTGCCCCTACACTATACAAAATTTTATCAATGATTTGGAAGAAAACAAACTGGTCACTCAAAGTTTGCAGATGACAAAAATTGGGCGAGCGGTAAATAATGAAGAGGACAGGTCACTGATGTAGAGCAAACTATTGCTCGGCAAACTGGGTGCAAACAAACAATATGGTTAGGCATCTAAGTACCTTTCTGGATCTGGTCCTTACGGCCTGGAATTAGGAAGGAATTCAGAGAATTTGCTTTCTGTAACTTGATATTCCTGCTCCTTGGTCACATAACATAACACTTCTGCTTCCCAACTGAGTGAATCCCAGAAAGAACTTTCAAGACGCCTACACGAACTCCTCTGATGCAAACACTCAGCTGATTATAAATTTGCAGTGGTTCACTTGTAACCCTTTTTTGTCTTTCTCCAAATATTTTTGCAAAAAAATCCCCTCACAAATGTTTACAAGTAGCATGTAAAAAGGGGTCACAAATAGAGAGCAAGGAAGTCTGAGGGTTTTGTTTTTATGAAGTAGACAATACCTTTTGGCAGTATTTATCCAGCTCTAGAAATGAGTGGGAGGATAATAATACCTGGCAATTTCATATAGTGCTTTACAAACATTATCTAATTAAGCATCACAATCTCCTTATGAAGATGAAGTGTTATATCACCTCATTGCACATAGAGGGGAAAGGTAAGACATAATGGCAAAGATTAGTTTAGCACCCAGGAGGTCCAGCCTTCTCTTAGTAGCCAGCATGGGACAAAATGCTGCGTGGTTAAAACCATACCTGTTTACATTTGCAATCTGTGCTTAATACAAGTCTTGGTTTTACTTCACTGTGTTATAGCATGAGGATACCCTTCCAAGTCAACTCATTAATAAATCAAAATGACAATAAAACGGTTGGCAGTAGATAAATTATTGAACTAAAAGTAATTTACCAGTCAGACACAAAACTAAACTACGTAAGCCAGGAGCTACTGAATATGGAGTCTGATTTGCCTGGGGATGGTTTTTCTTGATGCATTGTAAATTATCAGTCTAGCAAACTCTAGAAAGAGGAGGGAACACACTTCTGATCTCTTCATTAAAGCAAGACGAGTAATAACATTAGTCATCTCTCTCAGACAGTGCCCTTTAATGACATTAGGTACTTTGACAAGGCTATGTCCCTTCTCCACCCCACTGACACCAAGTAGTGCAATTATTATTGAAACATTAAATGCTGTAGGCCAGATCCACAGCTGATGTAAAGCGTCACTGACGTCGATGGAGCTACTCCAGTTTACTCCAGCAGAGGATCCTAGCCCATTGTGTGTTTTCGCTGTAGATTGTGAGTTCACATCAGTGCTACTTCAGCTCCTGTAACTATCCATGTAATGCACCTTGATAATTATTCATTCTCAGGTGTTGTGCTGCCTAAAGGTTAGCACTTCTCCTTTAGATTCTGTATATTGTCATCCCATCTTATCATAGCACACCACACTCCTAACCATCTGTACAAAATGAACCCAGCCAGCTTGTCTTCACTTTGTTACAGAGCCCAGCTCTCCAAATCAGTGGTTAAAGTTCTTGAACTGGAAGATGGAAGCAAGTTGCACACAGATAAGACAATGCACTGAAAGGCTGCTTTGCAAGGTGGTGGGAAGAGAATATTCATGATTCAAGGAGTTTAAATAGATAGCCCTGGGGGATCTTTTCAGGTCCCAACGGCTGATTAACTACTGAGACTGTAGCCTGCTGGATAAAGGACGGTTACCTATTTACTGATCTCTGACTGCTGTTTGAACCTGGTTTATCTGGCTAGCCCTGGATAGGAGTCAGCCCTATATTTCCTATATACTGTGTACTCCTTAGATCTCTTCTTTTCCCTTCAAGGCCTGTAATTTCATTTACTCCAGAGGGAACTCTGTACATGCACTGAGGGGAGAACAGAACCTTTCATTCCAATTGCCAAGAGCTAAACAGTACATTTTTATTTTAATTAAAACATTTTCCCACTGAAGGTATTATAAATATGTATCAGTTGCATTAAATAAAATCTTCTTTGGACATTTATGCTTAACACACACCCCACTGTATTTATCAAACATCCCTCTATATTATAAAGTACTGAGTAATATGAATCCATTTCTTTGTACAGTGTCATTCATTCTGCAGTGTCAGAAAGTGTTTCATGGCTGATACATTTTGTATGGAAGGTTTTATCTTTGAAGCTTAATAGATCCCTATATGCAGCCTCTAATAATGACTTTACTGACAAGATGAAAGCTGCTGCAGACATTTTGAAGAGAGCTAATTATTTACTGCACTGTTCCAACTAAGGTACAGTTCACCTCCCAGATCTTAGACTGTCTCCAACCCTCAAAAGCCAGGAGATTTAGAAGGATTAGACACCGACGTGCTGGAGTGGGCCCTCAGCAACTACTTGTTAAAATTCCACTATCTAGCTTTCAGGAAGGTTTCTGGTGGCTTCCCTGACTCAAATGGCATTTATCTCTTCTCTGGATATTTATTTCAGTTTATGAAGCACCTATCCATACTGCTAGGCACTCTACTATAATTCAAACATAACAGTCAATAAAACCTAATCCCAAAATAAAAAAAAAGATACAAATCAATAAATGTAATCAAATGACCTGCCAACCCAGAACTATTGTGAATCCTCCTAGACCAACCCTGTTATGGAGGAATTTTTGCTGAAGCAAGCTCTTAAAATACTTTTGATGAATATGCTTTCTTACCCCTTTGAACCAGGTGTCGAGTGTGTTAAAAGAAAATGTCCCAAAGGAAGATATACCCAGAATCTCCAAAATGGTCTTTGACCCACCCTCACAATTTCTAGTTACACAAGCTTGGATATATGGATAATATATTTGGCATATTTTCACAGACAAAGTCTAGATGCTACTAGGAAATGCACTTGGGACCAGATTTTTTAAAAAAAAAGGTTTTTAGGTGCCTAACGGTGCATCTAGGCACCTAACTTCTATTGGTTTTAATGGGAGTTAGGCACCTAGGCACTTTTGAAAATCCCATTAGGTGCCTATCTGCATTTTTAGATACTTAAATACCTTTTAAAATCTGGCCCTTAGTCTCAGTTTGTTGCCCAGTGGTGCTCTCTCTCTCCCGCCCTTGGTTGAATCAAGAAAGACTTTTAGTAGAAAGGGACGCAGACAAATTGTAGTCTAATCAGCTTCAAGAAATGACACTGAAGCAGTTTAAGGTCTTACACCTGTCCTCTCCCTGGTCAACACCCCCCCCCACCCCACACACAGCCAATTTCTGTCGTTTTATAGTCACATTTGCCTATTTTTAAAATGTTTTTCTCTCTAACATGGGGAGAAGGACCCGACAAATAAGGGGAAATGTCTGACTATACCCAGAATACAGGAAAAGTGCTGTCCAAGTAGAGAAGCTAAACAAAATGTTATTTCATTATTTTCTCTAATCTCTGTTACAGGAAACTTGTCACAGTAGTAAGTTTAAAAAAAGAAGAAGAAGATGCGATTCCACCCCTCCCCCACAGAAGCTAACAATATCCTGTTAAGTGGGGAAACAAGAACACACCCCCAGTACTAGCTCTACCCTCTGTACACTACAATACAAGGGGGTTTGTTACCAGCAAGGTGAGAATATTGCATGAGAACTCCTCATGCAATATTAGCAGCACATCCTGGGAATTAAAGACTGAAATCATGTTCTTAACTCACTCTGTTGCACCAAAAGCTTCCCTGTCCTACAGCTTTGCTCCAAGGTTCTTAGCTGAGGGGCTACATCAACAGTAAAGCTTTGGTCCAGCCAGACCAAATTTAAAATGGCATTTTCACTCCGATTCTTTTGGCTTTTACTCATTTAAGACCTTTAACACTGTTATGATGCACTTTTGTGGCATGTAAGGGTATATTTACACCACAATAAAAAACCCACAGCACCGAGTGTCAGAGCCTGGATCAATGGGGTTGGGCTGCATGGCTAAACATTGCAGTGTTGAGATTTGGATTTAGACTGGAGCCTGGGCTTGGAGACCATCCCCCTCGAGATGTTTCAGGGTTGGAGCCTGGGATCAGAAACCCCACAAGAGGGGTAGGTCTTGGAAAAAGGAAGAGCAGTCAGTGGCCTTCTACAGAGTGTTCATTAAACATGGGCAGGACTTTAAAAAAAAAATTTAAGAATAGTTTTGAGCAACAGACAAGAGAGCAGAGCTGAAACCTTGACTTGGTCCAGGCATTACGTGCTATTGAAACATCACCATAGTCTTAATACTGGTATGGTTAGTCCTACTGAAATTCAAGGTTTACAGAATGCACCTCGATCATGTATGTCCAACCAGTATCATTATAAAACAGGGGATTTCTAGCCACTAATAGAAATAGTTCTACAGCAAATGAACTCTTCATCACATGTTAACTACTAAGCAGAATTTGATGATTTTTTTTGTACAATTTCAACAGATATATCTATGTCCATTTTAAAACATTTATTTCTAATTTTTATTGATTTAAAATGTCTAGTGTGCAAAATGAGTTTAAAGCATTTTTCTTAATTTTATATATTTAAATTTTCACAGCTGTGTGAAATTATAGGAAGGAGAGAATCAGAATTATTTAATGACAATAGACATTTGTTTAAAAAGAGTCAAAGCTTTAAAGCCATTAAAACACAAATTATCAACATCACATATCAAAATATACAAACTATCCTTAAATCAAACTCCACTTTCACAAGCAGCAATTTTCTTACTTTGCCTATCTGTAAATGTTGACTTATCAATGGAAATCATGTGCGTGCGCACGGGGTGAAACTGATGTTTACCAACATTGACCGATAATCTAATCCTGCCAAGCCAATGTATACAGCATAGCCAAGGAAAAGCAGTCACCAATGAAGAGCCACTATTTGACAAAAGCTATCTATCTCAAAGCGATATATATTATTTGATTTACTGAGGGTAGGAAATACCCTCAGTAAATCATGTCAGAGGGGTACCTGTTGTTCAGAGTTGAGCTTTAATTGTGACCACAATAGTTAAAGATGGAAAATGCAGTTTAGGACACTGATTCAACCAGGTCAGAGACTCAGTTGCTGCTATACCAGATTGTGGCCAGAAATCCAGGAGGAAACAAATGTTATACAGGTATCAGCACATGCATATCTACAGGTCCATTTCTGGAGTATTTTACACAGGATATTTTCTCTTGCATTGGGCAGCCATTAGAGAGTCACAATATTTAGTCAATCCTTTTATTTCCACAGTTATTAATCATGCACCATTTAATCACTGGTTTGTCATTTACTTTCCTAATCTCTTTCAAATCCTTCTACTTATTTTCACATAGTTTTTCCAAGCCGATTTTATGTGCCTTGCTAATTACACTTCTTCACTGCCGCACACTGTGTAGCACACACACATTGAGCCAGAAGGTGACTCGATCATTTGCTTTGTTACATGCCCAATGAATCACCTGCTATCAAAACACTCAAAATGCATATGACATTTCTGTAAAAAAAGTCATATTTAATTAGCTAGCTAGCCTGTTAACACCACATTGGAGAGGAGGTTGCATCCCACAGGGAGAATATGTTTCTACAGATCTTAGCACCAAGGATGAGGAGGGAAAAGGTTTGCCCAGGGCTTATTCCTCTGCAACTAGCACAGAATTTTTTACCCATTTTTGACTGGTCAATTCTAAAAGGGATGGTCATTTGTCCTGAACTGCAATATCAGTGCATGCTGGATCAGCACCTCCCGATAGGTGCAGAAGGATCACAGCTGCTAAAGTATGTGTATGAGCCCAGCACAAGAGGTCCTGGTCAGCAGCGGCAAAGTCGTACAGAGGTGATGAGCACTGTAGATGGATGAGATAGAAGCGGACAGCACCTTAAAATTTAAACACTCACAAATGAATTATTCATGGTCAAAGGAAGACAAGAAGTGGGGCAAAGATATGAGAATGAGGATGAAGAGAGAATAGGAAAAAGGAGGAAGTGAGGGAAATAGATGATTGACTGCCTCCCGTGGTCAGCAATGGGCTAGCTCTTGGAAGTAACCAGCACAGTAAAAGCTGCAATCAAAAATCATGTGCTTCCAGTGACCTTTCTAGAGGTAAAGCTGCAGTCCCTTGCAGGGTACTGACTATGCAAATGTACAGAGGACTGCATCACTCTGAAGCTTGTTCTCTAATCTAGCTTTCTTTTTTCTTTTTAAAAGTGAGTCTCTAGTGTTGTGGTTGCAAAGAGCCTCAAACATGAGTGTAACTGATGCAAAAGTAGGACTGTAGAGAGCCTGGAGCAGTAGCTCTGAGGGCTGCAACCTGTCCCATTCATCTCAGCGAGGGGAGAGACCCAGGGTGTTTAAATTTAAATACCAACATTGCTAATTATTTCGTTCATCGTGTAAGAAAGGAAAGGAAGGGGCACTGCTCAGCACAACTTACTATGAGCAACCTCTCACTTCAGTGGTGTCTGGAAGATGCCCCCTCTCTCCCTCCCCGACACACACTTCAGTCATGAAGGAACTCAGCATCCCAAGCTCCTGGACACAGTCAAGCCCCACCAAGGGGGAATGAAGCTCAAAGAGCCCAGTGGAGCTTGGAAAGCGCACACAGTCATATTTTGACAATAGCATCTCAAGTGGGCAGAGCTTGGAAGAGTATCACCATTCCCTCTCTCCCCACTCCAGTTCCACACACACACATTCCAAATTGTCCAATTAAAAAAAAATACTGATGGCATTAAGGCCTGATTCACTAATTTTGAAAATGGTTTCTGATTGCTCCTGGACATACCTAAACTGAACCCCTGGGCTACTTGCTTTCATGTGAAAGTGAAGCATCCCCTCAATTACTCATTCAAAATGTCAAATGCATTTTGGTTCCCAAAGCTGTCAGACTAACTCCTTTCAATATCAGTAAGATACACTTTAAGTAATAATTAAAAGTTACTGTAGGTGACTTAAAATCTGCTGTAAAAATAAAATTTTTCTGCGCAAGAAGTTCCTTTCCTGGCATATTTTGCATTTGTGTACACCTAATACTTTTGGGCTTTCAGATGATTGATGTTTGTTTGTAGCTGTTAATAAAACTTGTTGCTAAAAGTGGTTACAATTATGGAGCTATTAATATGCTGTGACATCAGTCAAGTCAGTTTCCGAGTGAATCACAGTTACAAGCTTGTAGGTGTTCCATAGCTAGTTGTCAGGCTGAAATAGAGCTGTGTTAAATATAATCCAACTCTGTCCTAGTTTTTTCGGCAACAATAATGTGCTGAACACCTACAGGACTGAGGTGATAGGCACTCAGAAATCAAGACAAACTATTTATGACCACTTAGATCAATAAGATTTAAAATGTTTGCTCTTGGCTGTGATTTTCCTTATATTTAAAGACTAGGAAAGCTTAAGAAAGTCGGTTAATAAATTCATTATGAAATTGAGTCATGTAAGATGTACTTGTGTAGAGATTTCAGTCTTTTTTCTTGGCACCTATTTCACAGAAAAGGTGCATCCTCACAACCTCACGTGAAAGACTGTGATAACCTTCCTCTGAATAACTAGTTAGCACTATAGCTGACAAGCTCCATTTCCTTACATCGTTTTACAGAATACCAAAGACCAAATCCTTCTCAGATTGTATGTGGCTACAGCTGCATGGACTACATTTGGGTTAAATGAGCAGCAAATCAGGGTGTGCTCCTGACCAGAGCTGAGCAAACAGAAGGGAAAATCATGTCTGGATATTTTGGCAAATTAGATGCTGAATTTCAGTTCTTCACAATTTCACCTCTTTTGTAATCACTTTTCCCAAATATTCATTTGCACTAACTCCTGTTGGTACGAATGGTCATGGAAAAATTCATCTCAAGCCTGTAGTGGACACCTATTTAGGGAATAGACAATTTTACACATTTTAGGGAATTAAAATTATGGGCGGAAGTAGCAGGCTTCCTGCTTTTCCCTGTCAATCTGTCCTAAAAACCTGCTGTCTCTTTGCAGCAGACAGCTCCAGTGAACAGACTGAACACAAAGAAAGCCAAATTCACCAGCTAAAATGTCCTATGAATAGTTTGCCTGGTGTTATTCCCAACAGAATTATTCCCATATCCGTGTGTCTTGACTGACCCTATTGAATTCAGTGCTCCATGAGGTGTAAATCGGGCAGACTTTAGCCAGCTGCTTGAGAGCCCGAGGAACAGGGCTGACGCCACACCATACTAAAAGCTGCATAATGCTTTGCTGCCTTTTGGTTGGTTTGAGCGGGGGAAGAAACAAAAGCCTCTGGACCAGGAGTGTTGCAGATGGAAGGTACTTGGGTCACAAACGTGGCCTTTGCCTGTTAGACAGCAGATGAGAATTCAGTGGAAACAGATTAAAAAACAAGCTTCTAAGAAGCCAACTTGGTGTCCTGAAAGTCTGCAAAGCAAAGAATGGAGGGTCTGCAGAAGTGAGCCCAGAAGAACAGGTCTGATCAGAATCTCAACTGAACCGTCCTTTCCCTCTTTTTCAAGCTGTGCTTTCTTCAACCTTCTATTTAATTCTTCGCATCGTCCCTCTTTCAAGTAAAACACTTGAGACTAGATGTTAAAACTGTGAGAGAATAATTCTTACCGCACAAGGCCACAGCTGTGTAGTGGGGCCATTGTGTAAATGAGAATCAGACCCTGGATGTGCAATTGCACATGCAAAGAGATGTGCTCTCACCACACTTAGGTAAATGGATATGCAAACTAACCTGCATGAGCTGTTGTGATAATTGTGTATGCAAATATGGATGGCCAGTGAGATGAATAACTGCTAATTGCACATGCAAATTAAGTGCACATCTGTGCATGCACAGAATTGGGAAATCAACCTTTTTTTATTCCTGCTCACATAGAGTTAAGGTGACCAGATGTCCCAATTTTTGGGTCTTTTTCTTATATAGGCTTCCATTACCCCCGACCCCATCCTGATTTTTCACACTTGCTGTCTGGTCACCCTTTATGGGGTACACAGTCCACCCCTTTGAGATGAGATCTATCCTATTGTATTTAGAGTGCCAGTCATCATGGTATCAGGACTGCAAACAGAAGTGGCAAGTGTTATTGTGTGAATGGCTGTAGACTGTAACAAAAGGGGCCACACAAGAAACATCTTGCTTATCTATGCTATACACTTAACAAGCGACTGTGCAGCATCCTGGATTGTAGCTTGCCAGTATAATCAGCAATACAGAGAACTGTCTTCCAAGAGTCAGGAATACAAACCCAATAAATGTGTATCTTCTGCATAAATGAAAAAACAGACTGTAATAATGGAAAATAAGACCTGGAGGAAATGCATAAATACAGAGGAGGATGCGGAGAATCCTAG
This sequence comes from Mauremys reevesii, assembly GCF_016161935.1. Taxonomy (NCBI): domain Eukaryota; kingdom Metazoa; phylum Chordata; order Testudines; family Geoemydidae; genus Mauremys; species Mauremys reevesii. The sequence continues at coordinate 30,542,082 of NC_052635.1, read as the reverse complement.
AGGGACTTTTTTGTACGCAAAAGTAGCAACTGGGTTGAATTATTTATAGTCAAGATAAAACACTGATTAAGAAATGAATGAAACCGCGAGAGCTGTGTGCAAAATTCTACCCCAAGACCTCAGGCTCCTGTCCAAAAGAAAAAGCCTGATGATCAACAGTGTCAGATGCAGCTGACAGATCTCACATAATAATAGCAGTAGAGATCAGACACTGTGAGGCTGCATATGGAAATCAGTGGCTAACCCTCTACAAAGCATTCTCAGGACTAAAAGGATTGTATCTGAAACATGACTTGAATGTTTCCATACACTGAGTGATCTTGGAGCTGCACCTCAAATAAGTGAGAGCTAGGGATCCAAATGGCCAAGCCACCCAGGTACACAGCAGATGTCCTTCCTAGAGGCCTGACCACAGACACAGGGTCATTTTAAAGTACAGGATAAAAGAGAAACAACAACTGTTCTTAATACAATGTGGTAATCACTGTGTCTATAACAGGAACACCTGCCTTAGTAAAGTCACCTGTAAATCCAGAGGGGGCTTCTTTTTTGAACTCAGTCTCAACTATCATCAACATACCCTTACTAAAAAAAATACCATAGGATTACCGCATAAATTTTTAAGGTCCCACATGGAGAAAAAAAAAAGTATAGCCATGGTAGCTTGTACTGATACCACAGCATAAGAACAGGTACCATGGGATTTTTACTGTTACCATGGAAATGTCCTCATACTGTGTAGCGTTTTGACACTGTCTGTTTTATTACAAGCTGCAACCACGTGGCCAATTGCAGAGCTCACAAAGTGGCTGGCTGTTAAGAGTTCACCACAGTTATCGCTGCAGCTGACAGCCAATTCAAACTGTCTGGATGTTGGAATTTGACCAATCTGGCAGCGATCTGTTCTAAAGTGCATGAGGAAGCTTTTTAACAGAAACAGTCCCATAAATCTCACAATGATACAATATCCATTATCTGCAAGATTGAACATCGGATTGTTTATCTACTTTCTGCATTATTTTTCCTGGTTTTCAGAGCAGCATTTGAAACACACTTCCTCAATTTATTTGAATTACTGTACCTAACTCAAAGCCTGCTACTTCAAACGGATAGTCCCATTGGCTTTGATAAAATTCTTCACATGAGAAAGGGCTACAGGATCATAGAATCACAGAAATGTGGGGCTAGAAGGGACATTGAGAAGTCATCTAATCCAGCTCCCTGGGCTGAGAGAGGACTAAAACCTAGACCACCGCTCACAAGTGTGTGTCCAATCTGTTCTTAAAAACCTCCAGTGCTGGGAATTCCACAACCTTTTGGAAGCCTATTCCAGAATTTAACTACCCTTTATAGTTAGAAAGTTGTTCCCAATATCTAATCCTAAATATCCCTTGCTGCAGATTAGGATGGGTACTACTTGTCCTACCTCCAGCAGACATGGAGAACAATTGATCGCCATTCTCTTTTTAACAACTTATACCATAATTAAAGACTATTATCAGGTCCCTGCTCAGTCTTCTTTTCTCAAGACTAAACATGCCCAGTTTTTTAACCTTTCCGCATATGTCAAGTTTTCTAAACCTTCTATTGTTTTTCTTGCTCTTACCCCTGGACGCTCTCCAGTTTGTCCACATCTTTCCTAAAACGTGATGCCCAGAATTGGACACAGTACTACAGCGCTGAGTAGAGTGTGACAATTACCTCCTGTGTTTTACATGCAACACTCCTGTTAATACAACCCAGACTTATATTAGCCTTTTTTGCAACTGCAACACATTGTTGACTCATTCAATTTGCGATTCACTATGACCCCCAGATCCTTTTCATCAGCACTACACCTGGCCAGTTATTCCCCATTTTGTAGATGTGCATTTGATTTTGCCTCCCTATGTGTAATACTTTGCACTTGTCATTACTGAATTTCATCTTGTTGATTTCACACCAATTCTCCAATTTGTCACAGACATTTTGAATTCCAATCCTGTCCTCTAAAGTGCTTGCAATCCCTCCCCAGCTTGGTGTCATCTGCAAATTTTATAAGTATGCTTTCTATTCCTTTATCCAAGTCATTAATAAAAATATTGACTAGTACTGGAGCCAAGACTGATATCTGTGGGACCCCACTAGATAGAACCTCCTAGTTTGACAGAGAACTATTCACTGAGTAGGGTCTTTCAGCCAGTTGTGCACCCACCTTATAGTAATTGAATCTAGACCACATATCCTTAGTTTGCTTATGAGAATGTCATGTGGGATTGTGTCAAAAGCCTTGCTAAATATTGAGATATATGAGTCTACTGCTTCCCCCCACTCCAGTAGGTCTGTAACCCTGTCAGAGAAGGAAATTAGGTTGGTTTGGCATGATTTGATCTTGACAAATCCATGCTGACTATTCCTTATAGCCCAATTATCCTCCAGGTTCTTACAAATTGATTGTTTACCAGTATCTTTCCAGGTATCAAAATCAGGCTGACTGGTTTACAATTCCCTGGGTCCTCCTTTTGCCCTCATTTTGAAGATGGGTATTATTTACCCTTCTCCAGTCCTCTGGGACCTCATCCATCCTCCATGAGTTCTCAAAGATCATCATGAGTAGTCCAGAGACTACTTCAGCTAGTTCCTCAAGTTACCTTAGGATAAATTTTATCAGATCCTGCCAACTTGAATACATCTAAGTTATCTAAATATTCTTTAACCTGTTCTAATCCCTGTTCTGACCTGTTTCTTCCCTCTTGTTTAAGATTTAATTGTGTTGAGTATCTGATCACTATTAACCTTTTTAGTGAAAACCAAAGCAAAATAGGCATTAACACCTCAGCCTTCTTAATGTTAGCAGTTATTAGCTCTCCTTCCTGGGTAAGTAGAGGACCTACACTTTCCTTCATCTTTCTCTTGCTCCTAATTTATTTAAAGAACCTCTTCCTATTGCCTTTTATGTCCCTTCCTTGGTGTAACTCATTTTGTCTCAACCTTTCCAATTTTGTCCCTACAAGCTCATGCTATTCAACATTTCAAATAAACATAGCAAAATTCCTATGGTCTGAAAACAAGGCTATGTTTTCACTGACAAAAAAGGAGTTTTCTCACAGTGAGGGAGCTAACTTGAATCAGCTGTCTTGTGAAATTCTAGGAGAAACTATGCACACTAGAGTTTTTATCTCAATGTAACAAGTCAGGGTAAGCCACAGGTGGGGGTATATAGGGTTGAGCTTGACTAGCTATCTGTGCCTTTTCTCCAGTAGGATTTTACAGAGAGAATGCTAATGCAAGCTCACTCTCGTCTTAAAAACACAGCCCAAACCACCAATAACTCCAAACCACATGCAAGACTGGAGGCCTATCATATTTTACATCAGTTAACAGAGGGTTTCAACCAATGGGACTGTAGCATGTAAATGACAGAGACATGAGCGATTGGCTGAGCTACTCTACCTTGTCTAGAATAATCCTACTATTCAGCAATATACCACTCAGCCAGAAATCAATCTCATCTTTAAAAAGCAAAAAAGTCTCTCTCCTTTCTTATTTCCCTAACAATCCTATCAAAACACAAATGTGCAAAAAAGAGTCCATATGAATATCTGGTTCAAGATTTTAATATTGTGTGTATCAACACAGAGAAGGAACCCTGAATAGGCAGCCCAGGCCAGGATGGAGCATATGCCCAGCAATAAAGGGTTAATAGGAAACCTGAAAGCCAGTAAATCCATTCTGTGGCACCTGAAGTGGAGACAGCTCATTAAGGATTAGACCCAGCTGGGGACAAGCAGACCAGGTGGTTTCAATAACCAGAGGAAGGACTGCAAGGCCAAAAGGGGAGAACAGAGGAGAGCTGCAGACAGGAGCGTATACCTTGGGACTGGCCTTGAAGGGAGAGGGCAGATACAGCAGGGGTGAAGGTGTTCCAGGCTGCTCTCAGTGAGGCTAGCTGCCCTTACAAAGCTCCTCTGCAACAGGGGAAGCTGCAAGGAAAGATGAAGTTCCAGGGAGAGAGGACTGGAGAACACTCCTCCATGACAGACTCCTGCCAACAGGCAAAGGGAGGAAGCAGCCCAATGAACCAGAATTTGGAACATAAGAAACAGACCCTGGCTGCTTATCAAAAGTGCCCTGGACTGGAACCCAGAGAAGGGTGGGCCTGCATTCTTCTACATCCCTTCACAGGAGGGGTGAGCTAAGTCTCAGGAGTAAAAGGGAAAGGGCTACTGCCGAAGGCCCGATTCATGGCCACTAAGACTTAGTGTTTCCATTTGAACTTTTTGGTGACTCTACATGCAATGAGGCTCAGAGGGAAGGAAGTCGTAAGAAGGAACCAAACACAGAGTGGCCTAGTAACTGCCAACGGGGCGACAAGAGACGAAAAAGGCTGCTATACCACAATTAGCCATAAGGAAGACAGAAAATCCATGCCCACACTGGTCCAGGAGCTGTACATAGACACAGTTATGATTGTCTGTTTTTACACCGTTGTGGTGAGCACAGTGGACAAGGTATACCAGTCTATTGAAATTATAACTGCAGATATGACACTATGGAAAGGACATGCATAACACAGGCCCTAAATTGACTGACTAAGCACGCTTTTGGCAGGTTCTTTGGGAAGCATCCACCCTAATACTGCTTTCTACATACACTTCTATTATTGACACACCAACTGCAGTTTAGTTCCAGTTCATAATATGTAGGTGGTTTTCAAGCAAGCTGCAGTTATGCTGTGGGTGATGGTATGCAATGCCCCTGCCACGGAATTCTCTTCCTTTGGCTGCTGAAACCATCCATGAAGTAAAGCAGAATTCATGAGGCCTTGATAACAAGGCACATTAGAAGAGGTTTTTTATTGTATATGTTTATAGAGTTATAGAAATGCAGGTCTGGAAGGTCATGGATTCCAGCCCACTGCTCCAAGTCAGGATTAAGTATATCAGCCCATCCCTGACAGGTATTTTGTCTAACCTGTTCTTTAAAAATTCCCAATGAACAGGATTCCATAATCTCCCTGGGTAACCTGTTCCTCTGCTTAACTATCCTTGTAGTTAGGAACAAGATTTTAATCTGAAATGTATATCCCCCTTACTGCAAACTACTCCAATTACTACATGTGCTAACCTCATCGACATGGAAGAATACTTGATCACAGTCTTTAGAACAAGCTTTTACATATTTGAAGACTGTTACATCCCCCCGCTCCCCCCAGACTTCTCTGCTCTAGACTAAACATGCCAAATTTTTCAACCTTTCCTCATAGGTCATGTTTTTTTAAACCCCTTTTTATTTTTGTTGCTCTTCTTTAGAGTTTCTTCAGATCTTTCTTAAAGTCCAAAACTGGACACAATACTCCAGGTGAGACTTCACTAGTGCTGCGTAGAGTACAATTATTATCTCCCATTTCTTACATATGACACTCCTTTAAATGCATCCCAGAATGACATTTGCCTTTTTCACAACAGCATCACACTGCTGACTCATTTTCAATGTGATCCACTATAATCCCCAGATCCCTTTCTGCAGTAAAGCTGCCTATTTAGTTCTTCCCCATTTTGTATTTGTGCATTTGATTTTTCCTTTCTAAGTGTAGTGCTTTGCACTTGTCTTCACTGAATTCCTTCTTGTTGATTTCAGACCAATTTTGTAATTTATTGTTATCTTTTAAATTCTAATCCTGGCCACTGAAGTGCTTACAAGACCATCCAGCTTGGTGTCAGCTGCACATTTTATAAGCATATTCTCTGCTCCATCATCCAAGTCATTAATGAAAATATTTAATAGTACCAGACCAAGATAGACCCCTGTGGGACTGCACTTGACATGTCCTGCCAGTTTGACGGTGAACAATTGATAACTACTCTACACCGTCTCTGCATTACCCCACACTTAAAGGCAGCACACGCCTTTCTGTTTAAAGTAGTATTTCTCCATATTTTATTAAGGCAACATAGATATGAACATGCATTCCTGTAGGTCAATTACATTTTCAATGACGGGGAAAAAAATGTACAATCTTTCTCAACCTGTTATAACCGGTGTTGATCACTCAGAGCATTTTACAGACAACTGGCATTCTGCAAAGCCAGCTGAGTTTTTCAGTGTTTGGGTAAAATGGCATAACAGAGTAGTGGGGCTGAGACAAAATGGGTTACTGGCTGTCATTGTGATTTGACTGATTTGATTGTGGCTTGATTTTGTTTGGGGGGTGGGGGTACTGATTTTTTTATTATTTGTATGTGTGTTATTTGTATGTCCAAATAAATAAAATGTGCTGCCCAATTACTATGCCAGCTAGATGCTCAAAACGTGTGTGCAGTTCTGTGCTTAGTTTGTACATGCAATTACGTACCAAATTAGCCATCAATTGCTGCTCTATTCTCCCTTGTCTTTATATCTGTTCACAGATTATACATTTTAGATTTCACCCCTTCATTCAGACGGCAAAACAGAACCTTGTATGAATATCACTTTGGTAGATGTACATTCAAAGTCTTCTAAATAGTTATAGTATGGTATATTATAAACATTACATGGATGGACCCATCAAAGATCAACACATTAGTGTGCTTTAGGAATCACATCCCGGTAGTCCGCATTACTGCTCCACGTACATAAATTCTTAGGCCTAGGCTATACTAGCGGGGAGGTTCGAACTAAGATATGCAACTTCAGCTACGCGAATAGCGTAGCTTAAGTCGAAGTATCTTAGTTTGACTTACCTGGCCGTCCTCACGGCGGCGAGTCGATTGCCGCAGCTCCCCCGTCGACTCTGCTTACTCCTCCTGCCAAGGTGGAATACGGGTGTCGATCAGCGGATCGATTTATCGCGTCCAGATGAGATGCGATAAATCGATCCCCGATACATCGATCACTACCCACCGATCCAGAGGGTAGTATAGATGTACCCTTAGATACAAGTAACCATTTTTGGTGTTTTTCCAGTGTTTCTTTGATAAACATCACTTGGGGGGGCGTTGTATCGGGGTGTTTTATCGGATAAATCCAAGAGTCTGAAGCTGTATAAATAGTTCTGAGGAGAAGACAACATTCTTATTTAAGTATGCTAATGGCATTTCAAAGTGCCCTGCGTGGTGCTGCAAGACCTATCTACAAGAAGACAAGATTGCAGTGATCAGAGCCCAGTGTAAACCTGTCAAATGCCACGTCAAACTGCAGTGCTGAAACATGTTAGCAACTCACAGTTTTCTAAATTAAAACGTGCACATTTCTAACCTAGCCCACAGCACTCAGCAATATGGGCAGAATAACTCAGAATATCAAAAAAATAATTGTACAAATAAATTATTCCTCAAAATAACTGGCCCAATTAAGTTTAATTCCTCTCTACACAAAGCAGATGCATATATTCTGTCAAATAGTGATGTTGAAGTAAAGTAGTTACAGCATTTCACAACTCGTCCTCATGTAGAAACCTGGCAGAGTAAAGGATTCACAGAGAACTGTGCTTTTGACTTAATAAATGTTGCACTAGAATTAATTTTACATGAATTAGAAGTGGTGAGGAAACAGCTGCTCTTAGTTAGAAAGGTTTTCACGGACAGGATCTCCTACTTAGAGTAAACTGACAGCAAAACAATCCACATAAAGAGACATCATGGAGGGAAGGGTTTCTCTTCCCCAAGCTTTGGGGTTCAAATGATAGTGTATAATCAGCATTCTTCATCTTCAGTACTGGTCTCTTTAACGCTCACTAGCACTTTTCAAACAGGTGTAATAGGTGCAGATGGACTCTAAATGTAGCTACGCTGCTATAAAGGAAATCCACATGAGATTTTCAAAAAAAGTTTAGCGAACAGTTGGGGCACTAAGGATTCCCTGATATCCTCAAATACAGATTTTTTCAGGTTGTTGGCACTTTTGAAAAGTTGAAAAAATTGGTTTGGGTTAGAAAAAAAAATCACAAAAATTTGAAATTTCTGGCAATGGAAAAATTGAAGAAAAAACTGTTTTGGGTCAAGTGAAATATGTTAAAATCTTAAGCTTTTTTTAGACATCGAAATGTTTACAAATAAAATTAAAGGAAATTTCAAAACAAAGTAATTTCAAACTGAAAAACAAACATTTTGTTTTGAAAATATTGAAATGAAATGTTTAGATTTTTCAGAATTTGTTAGGGTTTTTTTCCCCCTAAGAAAAACCAAACAAACAATTTGGCAAAATCTACTTTCTGAATCTGCATTTTTTGACGAAAAAATGTTTTTGTTCTAAAAATTTCATCCAGAGCTGGCTAGGCCTATAGAGGGGGACCATGCCTACACAGCATACTCATGCACACTGAGGAGCTGCAGAAGGAATTCAGTTTACTTGAGTCAGAATTCCTCGTGTCTGGGGCAGTGCACCTCTGGATTATCACCAGTGCCTCATAGGCATAACTGAGCCCCTAGTTAACAATAGGCTTTGCATGTCACTGTACTAGAATCAAGAGACAATGACTTCAGTCAGACATGTATTAAGAACACATTTGGGATTTAAAAATTACCATTCCAGTCATGCAGCGCACAGATGTTCTCGCTACCTCTTACATACTATTACCATAAACACATAGCACTTGCATAATAGAGCACTGACCAATTACCCTGTAAGAGGAAGCTTATAGGGTCCTCCAAAGCTTTCCAAGGCAATCTAAGAGAAGCCAAACCAGCCCATATGAATTCAAAAATGAACTTCACATTATGGAATTCACTTATATTAACAAACAATTAGCATCTTCTATAAAGTTGTTTGTATTCAATTGCAGCACAGCATTGGAATTGAAAATATCAATGAGAACTTTAGAACACACAGTGGCTCTTTTTATTTCATAATTTTATACATATTTTAATGATTAACCATACAGAGAAATTCAGCCAACCCAATCCAGACAAAGACATTACAGACTTCCCCACAAGCCCACAGCAATCACATTACTCTAGTCCAATATGTCTTAACTCTGAAATGTTAATTTAATGGAGCTGTAAAAACATTTAGCTTCTCTTCAAAGCACATGCTGGTAATAGAATAGTGGCTGTCACTCTATGACATTGTGTACAAGCAGCAGCACCATAGTTGCTTGGACTTGGTTGTCTCAAGAAATGGATAACTCTACTGCTTCCTGAGCTAGCATCTGTGTAAGTGAAGGTGGGATTTACCAACATTTTGGGAGACAGTTTGACATTTTGACAGCAGCAACCATTTTGTCTCTTGGTCAGAGTTAATTTGTGTTCTTTATTCTATCCTCAACAAGTTTTATTTTTAACTCACATTCACTTGCGTTAGTTCACCATTTGGCAAGCAAGGCTCTTGCAACAGATTGCCACATGGATACAAAGATATATAATGTTTGATTTCAGCCAATCCCAGGAAAAATGTACTGTCATGTTGTAGTACAATTAAGATTTCTATCTTGATATTAATAAGTATATGCTCTGGATTAAGGCTCACATTTTCAAAGATGAGCACATAAAAATGCACCCACACTTATGCACTTAATTTACACGTGCCATGACCATGATTGTGTTTGCAGTCAAGGAAAATGCAAACTAAGGCCCCAATCCTGCAAATTACTGCTTGCGTGTGTTTTAGACAGCTGTTACCACAATGAACTCCACTAGCTTCAAAAACATTCCAAGCAGGCGCAGGATTGTGATAGAGGTGAACAAACGCTCTCCATGCACAAATGTGAAAATTCAAGCTTCACTATAATTTATTCTATTTCGCTTTTTTTGGTCTATTGCTTTATAATTGTACAATGATCAGAGCTAGGACAGACACTTCTATCAATTATAATGATGATATAGGACCATTAATAATGAAGACCCCTGTTTTGAAGTTCTTGTCCCCACTGACATGGATGGAAATTTTGACTGAATGAGGACTGCTACACTTGACCAATATAAAGTACAGGAAAGTTACATTTATTAGGTTTAAAAGAGTTAGTAACCCATAGCTCTTATGCGATTTATCTAGACAGTAATTTCTCCATATTACAGCACTGCTGTATCTTAATGGTGAGAAGACCCTGTCACTCATTTAGGGCATCCTTCTCTGGATCAGTCTGGCTACTCCTCAGCTATTGATTCCATTTAGTAATACAAATTTCAGCGCCACTTCCTACCTCACACCTTTTCAAACCCATGAAACCTGTAACAGGTCCTGCATGCAGAAAGGCATATTTGCAGGTCACTCAATCTCCCTGGCACAGGATGTAGTTCAGGGACCATTCAGCTGAGAGAACAGTTTCCTTACTAGAAGTTCTGCATGTCTATCTGCATCTTGTGGACCCTGACCCCTCTGCCCCTGCATAGACTAGTATGGACTGAGGCTTTTTCTGTACCCATTTCACCACTGAGAAGACAGTAGAGGCTTTGATACATCAGAAGAGTTCAGCCTAGGTATTACTGGCAAATTGGCAGACACAAGAGACGTGAACGCAATTCAGCTGATGCCCAGACCATGGACAGCAAAGAAAAATGAGGCCCAAGTCAGGAGGGGAAATCTTCTGCAATTAAAAGCATTTTTAAAAGATTATTACCTACCAAGTTCAAAATCTGGCCCCTTTTCCAGGCCAGTGTTAACTCTAGCCAATCAGCGGAGGCCAGCAATGCAGGAGCCCTTAGGTTCAGTAGTGCCATTTATGTTTCCACTTCATGCTGTGTTGAAGGCCAGGCCAGCTCTAGCGAATTTCCTTCCCAATTATTTTAATCTGACCCAAGTGAGAAAACTTGATGGTGATCTGGGGTCAAGAGCCTTCTTTCCTTTGGAATACAGTATGTCAAGTTTCCTTTAAACTCTGCCATTTATTAAACTTTTCTTCCTCATTAAGAACATTCCCTTCTAGTATAGCAGAGAGTCTCATCTTCATTCAAAATGGATGATAAATTTCTCAAAAGTGGATTGTTTGCTCTGTCAGCATTCCCCCTTTCTTCATATCCTGGGGTCAATTTCTTTTCTGTTGTCATCTTCTACAGGTGATATTTTGCCAAATGCAGTATCCATTACCCTTTGTTGTGTGTCAGATTATTTTTTTTAAATTAGAATTTAGAATGCAATCAGATCTGGTCAGAATCTTGTGAATTTCAGAAGCTTGCTTAAATCTCAGTGTTATAGTCTCATGTTTGTCACAATGTGATTATTTATGATTTCTCTAATTTCCACAAAATAGGTATGGTCCTACAAAAATTGTTATTTATGTTTTTGTATTTTTTGTGAAAGAGGCAACAATCCAAAATGTCACTTTTTCCTTTCTGAAACCACCAGTAGAAATAGCTGCAGTGCTCATAAAAATATTAATACAAATTCATATTTCTAAAGTAAGGGCCAATATTGCAAATACTTATTACGAACCATAATGCCTCCTTCCCTGAGTAGTTACATTAAGATTAATGGGGCTAACTCAGGATAGTAAGCAGTGCTCCAGTAATAAGCGCTTGAAGGATGAGGCCATAATTGCAGATTTCATGAATTCAAAGACATATATTTTTATAGGCTGGAATACTAACATTCATGAGTGATTGTTCAGGAATGAGATCAAGTAAATAAAATTCTGACTACAACCATATATCTTTAGATGCTGGAATAGGAAGATGCGTTCACTTAAAGTATCAGTCTTCTCAGACTCAACAGAGTCAGCCCTTCAGTGAGGAAATATCTGTTCAAGTCAATGTGTCAGGTTCTTGGGCTCCAAAAAGTGTCTCACTAGAAATAATTTCTGAAGCAACAATACAGGCTTCTCGAAGCTCCTGTTATTGCCTTGCATGGTCCTCCAGTTGTCACAATCAAATTGACTATGAAGAGCAAATAAATCATTTGTTGAGATCTCACACCTCTTCTTCTTTTAAAATATATTCAGTTGGAGGATGCTAAAACCTCCTTCCTCTCCTCCAGGCTTGCTTGTATGCTGATAGAAGTTAATAACTTTGATTTTTATATATTTATTTTTACTTTGATTCCTCTAAAAACAATTATTTTGTATGTGTGACATCTTACTTGCACCCATCTATTCTTGTGGGGAGCTGCATTTATTGGAATGAATTTACAAGACAGATATTTGAGAGATGCAGCCAAGATGGTAGGTATTAAAATATCCATGTGCCTCTTAAGTAACAATCTCTACATTTGTTACAAATAAAAGAGATTAAAAATATATTACCAGAAAGTGACCTTGTGCGTACAGTGCAAATCATTACGCATTTTCATAATAAATTGATAGGCATGAAGAGCATGCTTATATCCTACTCTCCATATGTAATCTAATTTTAATACATCCTTTTCCCACTCAGCTTTGTGCCTTCTATCATGCTGTCCCCTATGCCTGGAATGCTCTCAATGATCTTTCTCTCCTGTTCAATCCTACCTCTTGAATTATCTCGCCTTCATGTTTCTCCCTATTACCCTTTCTCCTGAAGCATTCTGTCTTGTCTGGTTTACACTATAGAGCAGGGACTATATTTGCAAATCTGGATAAATTACTGCCTAAATTCTAAAAGAGCTGTTTAAATATTACCAGTTTAGTGTATTTAGTCTGAAGAGTTCATTGTTCACTTTGAAAAGCACTTGGAGCTTGGACACAATGTACAGCAGAAGATGCCTTTTCTGTTTAAAGTACCGTCATCCACCATCCTCTCTGGAAGGCAGCTGAGCATAAGAGAAGGATTAAGACTTGCACCATTCGTTTGTGAAGACACTGACTTCAATGTAAACCAGAAGAGAGTGAGTGCATTTTCTTATGCAAAAAAAATCTCTCTTTTTAATCCCTTCACCCTAATGCAGGTTCCTAACCCCATGTCTCACTATACACAAAACGTGCTGGGGCACTGGGCAGCCATTAGTAGGTGGCTTAGGGAAGGCAATCAGTGGATGGGTCTCTGTCACACCCCAACTCCTCAGCTGAGCCAGGCAGGGCTAGAGCCAACACATCACAGTCTCACATTCTCCTACTAAAACCCAGCAAATCTAGCCTGTCTACCCTCATGGCTGAAAGAGTCACAGCCACCAGCTGCGCTCACTCCTCTTTAGCATCAGTGCTTCTACAGCACAGCTCCAGGGTTGGTGTGAGACATCACACACACACAGCTAGAACTCTCATTCACTCTCCTCTCCCTTCCCCCCCCCCAACACACACACAATGTCCTGAGCTGCCTCACTATTTCTGCCAGGTCTATCGGGCCCTCCTCCATTAATTCATTCACTGACTACCTCCCCCACCCACCCTCATTCATGTGTTAGCCGCCTCCTCCTCTCTCCATTCACAGCCCCTCCGGACTCAGAGGCACTGGCCCTCTCTTCCCTGCCCTCCACTGATGCCCCTCAGGTCCCTCTGCCCCCAAGCAGAATCTCCTGTACCTCCCCCCAGGCACGGTCCCCACCCCTCGGGCCAGGCTCTCCCCCATGTGCACCCTCCTGATCCTCCTCGTGCTTTACACCCCCCGCCTGCCCCACCGACACCCTTCCAGCGCCCCAGGCTCCGCGCCCCACGGCCGGGCCCCTTACCCGCGTCCTCCTCGTCAAAGCTGTTCATGCAGGGGAAGTAGATGGCCAGGGCCTCGAAGGAGGCGGACAGGCTGAGCCGGCTCTGCGAGCGCTCCATGAAGAGCCCGGGGCCGGGGGCGCTGCCGGGGGCCTCGGCTGCCGCCTGCGGCTTGGGCAGCTTCGACGCCCCATTCTTCACTCGGAGCACGGCCCGCGGCGTCTTGGCTACTGCGGGGGCCTCGGGGAGGCGAGACGGGGGCTGCGGCGGCGGCGGGCAGGCGGGAGGCGGAGGGGCTCAGCCCCGCCCGCGGGAGGCTGCTGGACTCCCCGGGGGAGCTGGGCGCTGCTCCGGGGACGGGCAGAGAGCGATGGGCAGGCACCTGCCGCCGGGGTCCCTGGGCGCGATACAGGCACCGAGGCGGCTGGCGCTGGCCGGTGCCCCCGGGCGCGATGCAGGCACCGAGGCGGCTGGCGCTGGCGGAGCGCGGACAGCCGTTAGCCAGAGGAGGCTATGGAGGCTGCGGCGGCGGCAGTCCCTGGGAGAGGCGCCGGGAGGCTGGAAGGAGACACGGGCGGCAGCTGCCCAGCTTCTACTCGCCGCCTTCCTATGGCTCCCCCTTCCCCAGCGGGCGCGGCTGGCCGGATGTGTCCCCTGGCGAGCTGCGCTCCCCTCGCCTGCTCCCGACGCCCCAACACTTCATTCAGCGGCGCGCCGGGGCGGGGGCTGCCATGAAGTCATCCAGGGCGAGCGGCAGCTCCAATCAAAGCCGGCGGGGCGGGGGAGCTGATTGCGCGAAAGGGGGCCGGGCTAGCAGGCGCTAGGTTGGCCCCTAGGCTGTGCCCGAGCTCGGCTCCTTCCAGCGCACCTGCCTCTGGAGCGCTCCCCAGGGGCAGCGCCCGGGCCCTGCCACTGCGTCCTGCCGGGCGGAGCGGGTGGGCAGAGCCAGTCCCTGCTCCACGCTGTGCCCGCGCAGCCCCGCCGTGCACCGGCTGCCGTGGAGCAGGGAGCGCTGGGGTCTGCTGGAGTTCCTCGAGGGCCTGCATTAGGGGGCTGGGGGCTAAAGTCACTAGACACGTGAAGGGGGAGTGCTTGGGGACCAGTCCAGGGGGAGGGAGAGCGGTGGGCAGCTGCTCCCCCATGCACTGCAGGAGAAGGGGAGAGGGAGAGCTCGCCCTGGTTTCACAGCGGATGGGGGGCTGAGCCCCCCTTCCCGTTAACCCCTGGGCATAGGTGCTGGAACTAGGGGTGCTGCCGCACCTCCAGGCTTGAAGTGGTTTCCATGTATACTGGGTTTACAGTTTGGGTCAACAGCTCTCAGCACCCCCACTATCCAAATTGTGTTGCTGAGGGGGGTCTGGATGATTATCCTCTATAACTGTGTGCCTGTCTTCCCCCACCGCTGTCCCCATTTCTCCCTGAGGCTTGTGCTATTTCAGGACTTTCTGAGGCCAGGGTTGGATTTAAGGATTTCAGTGGGCAAACACACTGGGGGCTTCTGTCATGAAACCCAGGTGGACTGTCCCACAGAGGTGCGGGAGTGGGTAGCTGGAAATCAGAAGCAGCAGAGGCTGAGAAGAAGGGGTAATGGGAGCAGGTGGTGAGCTTGGGGAGGTAACGGAAAGGATTTGCTTTCCCTTGTTGACCAGAACGTAGTGGGTGGGTATGAATCGCCCTACACAATATTCTGGATATTAGCCTCTCTCTAATCAACAGAACAGCATTAACTCACCCCCCTCCTACAGTCTCTTTCACTCCTTCCTTTTCATCCATGTTTTTTCTTTCAGTCTCACCCTCCCTCCCTTTCCCTGGGGTGGGCTGTCTCCCTTATTCCCCTTTCCAATTTCTCCCCTTCTTCCTTCTCTCACTTCCCCACTCTGCTGTATTTCTGATGCCCTCTTCACACCCAGTACCAGCCATGCTCTCGCATGTATAATCAAGGCTAAGATTCTGTCATGGTTCCTTTTAAGAAAAGTCACGGGCAATAAAAATTCACGGAAGCTGTGACCTGTCTGTGACTTTTGCTGCTGCGGCTCCATGGTTTCCCCCGCCACCATGGTGGCTGGGAGCTGTGGGGTTCCCCCTCTGCCCGTGGCAGCTGGGAGCGGCAGAGTGACCATATTTCCAAAAGAGAAAATGGGACACCCCCCAGCCACTTACCTGAGGCACCCCTCTCCCCCTGCGCGAGGCTGTCGCCTGTCACTGGAACCCCGAGGCGGGCTCCCTCAAGAGTCTGTCACCTGTCGCTGGAACCTTGCAGAGGGCCCCGCTGGCCATAGGCGCTGACTTCCTGATTTCCTGGGGGGTGCTTGACCCCTGCCCCTCCCCTCAAAGCCCCACCCCTTTCCCCAAGGCCCTGCCCTACCTTCTTTCTGCCCCCATTCCACCCCCTCCCCCAAGGGTGCCCCATAGACAACTGGTGCCTCCCCATACTGTGGGGGGCACAATCTAAAGGGGAAGACATGTCGCCATCATCATCGTCCCCCCCAGGAAACCCTGTCCCCTGCACCCAGCCTGAGGCCACTTCACTGTCCCTGATTCACATTACCTGCGGGGGGGGGCACTCTATCCTCCCTCTGCACCTGCCCCCCCCAGCACATTCCTGGCAGGAGGGAGCTCAGGTGGGGAGTGGGAGGGAGCTGCTTCTAATGCCAACCCCTTCCAGTCGCTGCCCTGCAGCCCAGCAGCTGTCTGAGAGAGCCTGGCTGGGGAGGCGACTTCCACTCCCTGCCTGGGCTCGGACCGTGGCTGAGCAAGCCAGAAACGTGCCAGGGGGAGGGGGGCTCTGACTCGCTTGCCCCCGGATCCTGGGGTGAGTTTGTTCTTACTTCCCCCCCTCCAACAGCCAGGGGAAAAGGGGTAACGTGGGAACCTGCAAGCAGGGAGGGTGGGAAGGAGAGAGGAGGGGGTGGTACCAGGGCCACCCAGAGGATTCAGGGGGCCTGGGGTCCCCCACCACCAAATTGCCACCGAAGACCAGGCACTTCGGCGGCGGATCCCGGAGTGGAAGGACCCCCTGCCGCCGAATTGCCGCCGAAGACCCGGAGCGGAAGAAGCTCCAGGGGGCCGGACCCCGCGAGAGTTTCCCGGGGCCCCCAGAGCAAGTGAAGGACCCCGCTCCAGGGACCCCGAAAAATTCTCGTGGTGGCCCTTGTGGGGCCCAGGGCCTGGGGCAAGTTGCCCCACTTGCCCCTCCCCCCCCGGCGGCCCTGGGTGGTACAGAGCAGGGCTGACTGGGCCAACAGCACATTGGTTTATAGGAGCACCCCAATCTTTGTTTATGTTAGTGGTTTAGTCCTAATAAGCATGGTATTGTCTATTATCCTTTATCTCTGCCCCTCCCTTGCCCTTTATCTTTCCCTCTCTTGGAAGATCCCATTGCACATAGCATCATAGGACTGGAAGGGACCTTGAGAGGTCATCTAGTTCAGTCCCCTGCACTCATGGCAGGACTAAGTATCATGTAGACCATATTATATTATCCCTGACAGGTGTTTATCATCTAACTGGCTCTTAAAAATCTCCAATGATGGAGATTCCACAGCCTCCCTAGGCAATTTATTCCAGTGCTTAACCACCCTGACAGGAAGTTTTTTCTAATGTCCAACCTAAACTGCCCTTCCTGCAATTTAAGCCTGTTGTTTCTTGTCCTATGCTTAGAGGTTAAGGAGAACTATTTTTCTCCATCCTCTTTGTAGCAACCTTTTATGTATTTGAAAATTGTTACGTCCCCTCTCAGTCTTCTCTTCTCTAGATTAAACAAACCCAGTTTTTTCAATCTTCCCTCATAGGTCATGTTTTCTAGACCTTTCATCATTTTTGTTGCTCGTCTCTGGACTTTCTCCAGTTTCTCCACATCTTTCCTGAAATGTGGTGCCTAGAACTGGACACAATACTCCAGTTGATGCCTAATCAGCATGGAATAGAGCAGAAGAATTACTTTTCATGTCTTACAACACTCCTGCTAATACATCCCAGAATGATGTTCACTTTTTTTTTTTTTGCAACACCGTTAACTCATATTTAGAGTTCACTATGACTCCTAGTTCCCTTTCCACAGTACTTCTTCCTAGGTAGCCATTTCCCATTTTTTGTGTGTGCAACTGATTGTTCCTTCCTAAGTGGAGAACATCTGGCAGCCTCTCTTTTAGGCATGAGTTTACTGTTTATTTTAGATGTGGGCCCTCAGAGCTGGAAAAGAGATTGCATTTTTCCCAACACTATATTTTATAGTTAAGAGATTATCCCTTCCATCCCTACAGAATTTATAAATTGTTGAAACCAATTGTTTTGTAGGTACTCTAAAAGTAATTCTCAGGAAAGAAATTCTCTCGAGTTCTTGAACAACACTGTAGGAGTCTAATAAAGAATTATATCCTGAATTATAGCCAAAATTATATTTTGTAATATGGGTCTAAAACTTCCTAGACCTCTCCAGGACTTTTCCAAAAAGAATAGGTCTGAGATAGAGCCCTTTATATGCATCAGATCTGTGAAGTATTACCATTTTTCCCTAGCTGTCCAGTAAATTTTTATAGCTGTCTTAAACAGCGCTCCTGTCTATATTACACCTTTATAAGACACTATATCCACTAAAGTGTTATGGGAAGTTATGATGCTAATATTTTTCCAGTTATTTAGTTTACAGTGGCTGGAATTGTCTAGATACTCGTTATATGCGGTGTGGATAATCATTTTACGGGACTTGTTCTATCTGCTTTATAGTCTTAGAAGAACATTTGGATCCCATGTTTCATAGTAAGTGTCAGTGAAAGGCAAATGTTCCATATCTCAGAATGCAGGGAAACCCTTCCAAAAATAGCCATCATGCCTACAGCACTGAATGCTCTTGATCAAATAATTTTAGTAAAACTACAAATGGTTAAGTGTGCCTTCCCACAGCAGCTACAGCATTTGTTTCTGCACTGTACATCTTATTGGATGCATATTCCTTAAGTACAGTAGCAGAGGCTACAAGGTAAGAACTAAAAAATTTATTAAAGCTAATGTTAAAATTATATAATACACAGGTTGAGAAATGAGTGTCTGTACATCTGGGTATAGTGCTTAGATTATCCACAAATACAAAGTTTGTTTTTAAAGTCATAAGAGACATATAGTGCATAATTAGCAATAACCCAAATTTAGGTGAATACATTTAAGAATACAATTTAGATATTAGCATCCAAGTATTTGGGTACACCACTCATAAAAAGTTCATACAGAGAATTGGTTGTGGAAAGCAAATATAGCAATGGGTGAAGATAGTCCCTCAGTAAATGAGAATTTAAGGTAGGTTGTCCATTTAGAAAATACAATCCATGAGGGAAGTATTTCAGTTACTTTCCCCACTGCACTCCAGCTCATCCCTCCTGGTATTGCCGATGTCTGGTGATGTGTTCTTTGTAGATGTCCCTCGACCATCTGATGATGTCCAACACCATGAGTTGCCGCATCAGCCAAGTGTAGCATTGACCGATTCCACATTCCTGCAACACTTGCTCGTTACTGGGGTCCCATGCACCCAAGGCTCTGATGATCAGCACATGTGTCTGAACCTGGTAACCCTTAGCTCTCAAGGTTTCGGCCAGGGGGTGTATTTCTCCAGCTTTTGAGTTCAGGCATACCTGGAACCAGCTAGAGCGAATGGCCCAGGATAGAAGACTATGGAGATCTGTGGTTGGCGGCCCATACCCCGGTTGGGGTGACGGGCATGAATGAATGATGAATCCCAGAAGGTCAGGGTCCTGTTCTTAAAGGGCACTGTGATGTCCACCATGAAGGTCTTCTTCCCATCCTCATTGGTGATGGCGATGTCTGGTTGCAGTTGGCTGTTGGTTCCAGCCGGGGATGGCGGAGTTCACTTTCCCCACGAGTGGTGGGATGGCTCTGGCCAGGTGACTCAAAAAGCTATTGTTGACCAAAGAGAATACTGAGACCTCTTCGCTCTCAGTACAGTGTTTCTAACATCAAGACAAAGAATGCCATTCATACCTTCTGCACACAGCAACAGACCAATTCACATCTCCTTCCCTTCCACAGACTTACATGTTTGTCAAGAATTATCTCCAGTTAGTCATCAAAAGGGTGCTCTCAGCCTTCTTGAAGGAGTCTGCACCAAACTAACCCTGGATAGCACTTAGCTCCCTGCATTAAAATACACTTGCTGCCCTGCCATCATTCATGTGGTTTCTTGCCCCATATGCCTGAATCTTTTCAGGCACTTAAATGACTGTTTGAAGGTCCCGTGGTTCCAGGCAGAACGCATACACAATCAAACGATTTCCCCTAATCATTGATAGGAGGGTAAAAATAGACTTGAAAGAGACTCTTTTCCCTTAGCTCTTTTTCACAAGCAAGCAGATGATTCCCTTAGTCTGGAACAAGTACTCCTACTGAAATAGGGGGACCCTCCAGCCAACAATTAAAGAAGATACGAGGGCTCTGCAACCTGCTCTAACTTCTAGCTCAAGCCAGTTTTGTGGTAGTAGAATTATTGATATGGGCAATCACTAAAACCAATTTAACCATAAATTCCTTTATTAAATCCAAAGGCCAAATGGTATTTATACAATTGCTCTAAACGTGCATAAAAACGCTAATAAGCAATTTAGTACATCCAAACTTAAGAACAGCCATACCGGGTCATGCCAATGGTCCATCTAGTCCAGTATCCTGTCTTCTGATGGTGGCCAATGCCAGATGCTTCAGAGGAAATGAACAGAACAGGTATTCATCAAGTGATCCATCCAGTCGCCCATTCCCAGCTTCTGGCAAACAGAGGGTAGGGACACCATCCCTGCCTATCTTGACTAATAGCATTGATGGACCTGTCCTCCATGAGTAACAAAATATTTATAAGCATTTGGTCAAGATACTTACAAATGGGCTAAACCCTAGGGAGTGCTTAGACCATATTGGTCGGCTCCAACGTGGGCAGTGAGTCATTAGTAATGAACCCTTTAACAAACAAGTGATGTCATTGCCAATTACTGACTTCAGCTAAAAACCAATTTGAGACAGTTCACCCTTATTTCCAGTCTTAATTTGGATAAGCTGTACAGCTTCCTTTTTCCTCAAGGTCTTTCCTTTTTTGTCTGTTCCCCCTTCACCCCACCCCACCCTACCCTTACCAGCAGAACAATGGGAAGGTTTGGGCTTGTTTCTTTTAAGATAGTTTTTCTTTGTCTTCTTAGTGCAGCTCTGTATTTATTAATTACTTTCGAAACAACATTCTTCCCCCACTACAAGTAATATTACTTATTATTCTCATGACTTTTTTACTTGCTGACTGGGGCCTTCTTTACAACACATATACACATATCCTTAACTGAACTTAAGCTAACTTTAATTCTTTAATTTTATTTTCATCCAACATATGGCATCTGCTTTAACAGACTTGGATTGGAATTTGGGGTGCTACATAAACAATGGAGCGAGTTTTAGACCATTTCCCAAAGGCTACTTTGCTGGGTTTATCTGCTGGCAAACCTCCTCCAGAATTACTGGCTCTAGATCAAAAGTACCAGCTGTCCCTCGGAGCTAAACATTGCTCACTCAGGAAGCTCAAAAGCAGCGTAGGCACAATTGCATCATTTACTCCCATTTACGTGAAAGCCCATAATATGGAGAAATCCTTTCTGGTTGACTAAAGCCTCAGATGGAAAAGAAGATGGAGGCACATCCTCTGCTGTTAACTTGGTCCACTAGTACTAGACAGTCTTCCCTGATGGCACAAAGGAAAACATCACCAGCATATTCATTCCATCCACTCTCCGCAGTAACCAACTGCCATCACAATTAAACTGCACACGTGTCTTTGCAACTGCAAATGCAGTTCAGAACCTAGGGTGTTCTTGGAAAAAAATACATGCTGATAAGTCCTCTACTACAACTAAATGCAGCAGAACTAGTGCCTGCAGCATTTCCTCCTCTGAAATGCTCGAGACAAACTACAAAACTTCAGAGGGCACCTTTCTGCTCTAGACACCGTTAGATCTGTAGGGCTGCGATGTAACCTCTCTGTGTCTGATGCTTGTAGATGCTGTATTTATTTACAGATGCAGTAAGCAACCAGGGGCAGCTCTAGGTATTTTGCCACCCCAAGCACGGCAGGCAGGCTGCCTTTGGCGGCTTGCCTGCGGGAGGTCCCCGGTCCCGCGGATTCGGCTTGCCGCCCCAGGTACATGCTTGGCATGCTGGTGCCTGGAGCCTCCCCTGTAAGTAACATAAATATTACTGTGTGTTATATTGATGCCTCTGACTGTCTAAAACTGCCAACAAAATTAAGGGCCTTATCCTGCCTCCATTGAAGTTCCGCTGAGGATAATTGGCTTGCAGTGGCCTGCAGAACCTTTATTACTGGTGATGCACAAGAAGGAAAGAGCCTGGCTTGATTGTCAGATCCCAGGCTGAGTTTGCAGGGTTGGCAGCTAGAAGAGAGACTTTTTTACTTGAAAAACGGAAAATAAGTTGAGCTGGAGTCACTGCATGGCAATAAAACATGGAACCCCATGATGACACTTTCACAGACACTTTTCACAGCAGAACTGCAATTTAAATTCCATTTTCAAAGACAGACAGTACAGCAGAAAGAGCAGAATGAACTTATTGGGGATAGTGATGAAGCCAGGTGCTGAGCTCTGGATGGAAGAAGAACTATGAGGGACACATTACCATATTTTTAACAAGGCATTGCAACAGTACCAAGCAAGACCTTAACAGCAGCAACAGTGAGAAATCCCTGTACATTGAAGCTGTTAGTTCCTGTCTATAGTCTTGGCAACAGATTCAATGCAAGGAGCAAGAGACATCTATGAGTCAAAAACTACTTCCAGGTTCCAAGGCACAGAAGCTGCCTAAAAATGATAGGAGCTGATTTCTATTTAATTAATGCTTAAATCTAACATGTTAGAATAAGGAATAAGTTTATCCCCTGGCCCATGGTTTGGTAATCTGAAGTACTGTAAACCCTCTGAGGTTTCCTTTTTACAACTATCTAATCTAGAGACAGTGTTACCTACTGGATAATGAACCAGACTGGCATTCAGAAGATCTGGCTTCTATTTCCAGCTCTCCCACTGACTTGATGGGGAACCTTGCTTTTTCCATTCTCTGCCTCAGTTTTCCCATCTGTAAAATGGGGATAATGCTATTTCCCTCCTTTGTAAAGTGCTTTGAGATCTATCAGTGACCTGCTCTGTGACAGCTAGGTATTATTATTTCCAAAAACATAGCAGCTAAATGATCTTCCTCTCATGCTGCTCCAGACATGTTCCCTTCCCATACTTGTCTATTCCCTTCACAGGCTTCCTTTCCCTTTTCAGATCAAATTCAAGTCCCTTGTCCTCATATTAAGGCTCTGTACAGCTTCTCAGCCTTTGTTTCCTCCAAAGTCCCATCTTGGGCTCTTTACCCTACCTGCTCTTGTCTCCTTACTGCTCCCCGTTTCCCATTGTCAACTTCATGCCCCCTATGCTTGGAATAGCGGCTTTCTGCCTGAGCACCATGCAGTCTCCATTGACACTTTTCTCCTTTAGCTCCACTTCTTCTTTCCTTTCAGCCTTCCATTGACCAAACCAGCTGTCTGCTCTCCCCTCCTGCCTTATCTTTAGAATTGTTTGTATGCTGTCTGCCCATTTTTGAAGGTTTGCTCCTCAGGGTAGGGCCTTGCCTAAGCTGTGCTTTGTGGAGCATGACATCCACCAGCAGCATGCTGCTGTGATGGTTACATGGAATCCTGTTCAGCATTAGACAAGTCAGATAGGTCCAGCTCAAAATAAATAAATTCTTAAAAAAAAAAATCCACCTAATGTGAGGCAAAGTTGCATCAGTGACATGCAAAAAGGACAGATAGATCAGAAAGGTAATGCCCCAATCCAGATGCCTTGAGGAGATCTAGGCTAT
This sequence comes from Mauremys reevesii, assembly GCF_016161935.1. Classification (NCBI taxonomy): domain Eukaryota; kingdom Metazoa; phylum Chordata; order Testudines; family Geoemydidae; genus Mauremys; species Mauremys reevesii. The sequence goes on along the minus strand of NC_052635.1, from coordinate 30,518,726 downwards.
GGGCTATGTGTGCAAGGAAAAAGGATTCACAATGGAACCAAATGTTTCTAACAGATTCAAATGTTTCCTTCTCCATCAGCCTGAATAGGACAGTACTGCAACATATGGAGTCTCAGGACAGGCAAGGAAGAAGTCGTGTGGTCTGTTGTATGACTAGTTGTAGATAAACTGGGCACAGTTGAGAGAGAGCAGATAAACACTGAGATTTAGCACATCCAAGTCACTAAGAACCTTAACTAAGGCTGCTTTAGTGAAATTGGCTAATCTATTGATTCCTCGACAAAAGCAGTCTCTGACTAGCTGAATATGGTAAGCACTGGCTGGATTTTTCCTGCTGGCTTCTTCTCTTCCCAGTAATTATGTAGCTTGTATTTTTACCTTGAGTCTTAGATCTCTGGAACAGCCTAGGAGATGATCTTTATATGCAAGGGTGAGAGGATTTGTTGCTTTCCTCTCCCATAGGGGTCTGTCGTCTGTGTACTGCTGTTTGTAAATAAACAATCATTGTTTGTTATTGTTGTTCTTTCTTCCTTGTCCTCCCACCACTTGCTCAAAAAAGAATCCACATGTTAATTAAGCTGGGGAGCTCAAACGCAGTTGTGAGGCAACTCCTCCCAGTAGGGTAGTAAAGATACGCCACAATGAATCCGCCGAGTAAATATAGCAACATGAATGACAAATAACTTCCGGGGCTCTACAGTCTGGTCATACTCTTCCCCCTCCACTAGGAAAGGCAGACACAAGGCCGTCATCACCACATACTCAAAACCAGTGCCATTCAAGCCACACAAAGCTCTCCAGGGCCACAGATGCACCTGTAGCTGATTCTACATGTCTCTTACGAGATTGCATCAATACCTGAGATGATACTGAGTTGCAGTGACACCAGGGCCGGCTCCAGGCACCAGCCGACCAAGCATGTGCTTGGGGTTGCACCTTGTAAGGGGCGGCCGATCTTGGGGTGACGGGGCAGTGCTGTGGGGGTTTTTTTCCTTTATTTGTTTTGTTTTGGCGAAGCGGCACTCTTTTTTTTTTTTTGGTGGGGCGGGGCGGCGCTAGGGTTTTTTTTTTGTTTCGGCGGGGTGGTGCTCGGGGGGGTTGTTTCGGCAGGGTGGCGCTTGGTTTTTTTTTTTGTTTCGGCAGGATAGTGCTCGGAGGGGTTGTTTCGGTGAGGCGGCGCTCGGGTTTTTTTTTTTGTTTCAGCAGGGCGCCGCTTGGGGTTGGGGTTTTTTGGTTTGGCAGGGCAGGGCGGTGCTTGGGTTTTTTTTTTTTTGTTTTGGCAGGGTGGCGCTCGGGGGGATTGTTTTTGTTTCGGCAGGGCAGCGCTCGGGGGGGGGTTGTTACGGCGAGGAGACGCCTTTTTTTTTTTTTTTGCATGAGGCGGCATAAAAGTTAGAGCCAGCCCCAAATGACACAAAGATCATATTGCAAACCTCTAGCTAAAAAAGTAACTTTCCCTGTGTAAGTGTTGTTTAATGAACATTATATAGCCGCAGACATTTGCATTTATTCATTATTTGTATTACAATAGTACCTAGAAGCCCAACCAAGATTGATGTCCCAGTGTGCTAGGCCCTGTACAGCCCCCTTGTGACCTACCCCAAAGAGCTGGCAGTATAAATAAACACAGACAAAAAGCAGAAAAAAGGAAGTTATTATCCCCATTATACAAATGGAGAGCTTGCGGCACAGAGCGTTTAAATGACTTGCCCAAGTGTCACAAACTTTGTGGGTGACAGAGCAAGGAACTGAATGCAGGTGTGCCAAGAGCCTTACCCCCGAGAGACCAACCCTCCTCTTTTCCATGATTCTTTATTAACTTCAGAGCTTACAATCTAAATGAAATTGCACTATCCATAGGAAATTCTACATCATTATGAAAGCAGCCAGACTGGCCTTCACATAACCTTTCTTAGAGTAGTACTGTATTCAGTTTATTAATGTCCCAGCCAGATGTGCGCACTGCTCCCTAGCCTTGCTGCTGTGTCTCAAACAGCAGAATTCTATGCTATGTGGTACCCTCTTGTTCCAAATACACACCCCACCTTGAAGCAATGGCTGCAGCTTTCACCGTTTGTTAGTCTTCTGTCTTATCTTAATAGCCAGTTGTGACTTGGGTTCACACATCTCTCTCTTTCTTTAGCTGTCAAGAACAAGGCCACAGAGGTGCTAAGCTACTAGCTAAAGAGAGATGAAGCTGAGTGTGTCAGTAATGAGACACTGGCCTGCCAGCCTCAGGTTACTTGTTTTTTCCTCACTGTTTCTTTTTCTTCTCACATTTGTCTAGTCAATCTTTTCCCAAAGGGTAAGAGCACATTAAGCTCCACTCCAGCTGCCTCACAGTTCACTCTACTATCCCAGTTTGCAACTATAAATATGGGCAAGATCCTCTATTTCAGGGGCTCCCAGCCTTTGAGAGTGACTGTGCCATTTCACCAAGCTATGGCTGTGCCCACCACTTCCTGTTCCACTCTGCACTGTCCGTCCTGATCTGTGATTTAATCAGCAGAGATGGGTGAAGAGACATTATTTAAATCAGGATTAAATTCCTTCCCTCAGATCCCGCACGATCTACTGAAACATGGACTAGATCCCAGCCTGTTTGGGATCCAGGTAATTTTATTTTGGTGACTTTTCCCCATTGAAATGTACCAGCTCAGCACCCAGCATGGGGGAGGGGGAAATGCCTTCAGATAGAAAATGCTGTTACTACCAAGAGCAGGTGTTTGCACATCCACTTCACTGAAATATCACAGGAACAGCATGTCCCCAGAGCCTGTGATATTCTGCAGCACTGCAGGCTGGGAAATCAGGGTGGAGCCAGGCAGAGAGAGGGGAAGAGAAGCTGGAGGAAGATGGGGCAGAGGGTAGGTATGGATGGGACAGGATGCCAGAGAGGAAAAATAACAAGGCTGGAAGAATGCCGAGCTGGTTGAGTCACTAGGGAAGGTGGTATTAACTGGAGAAAAGAGCTTGGAAGAAAGGAGGGGAATTGGGCAGGATTAGGGACAAGACAACTGGAGAAATGAGGGAGATGGGGAGAACCACAGATTTGGAGCAAGCAGACACAAAGGTGCAGTGCATAGACCTGAATGGTCCACATGGCTCTACCCAGCTGCAAATGTTACATCCATACAGAGAAAGAGAAATCTGGAAGTCAGAGCCACAAATGATCATGTGTGTGTTTAAGTAACAGATTTTGCACCCACAAATAAAGTTCATGGATGCAAATCAGGCAGTTAAACATCTATCCTGCTTGGGGGTGAAAAATTATAGGTTGTTTTTGGAAGTTTGACCCATAAAGTCTTAGTTTAAAAAAACTGCAGACGTTTTGCGCAATATATTGGGTGTGGGGGTGAGCAGCATGTGGTTGATTGTGAGCATAGGATTTATGCAGACAAACTGCTTCCTTCATTCATACCCACTCATGCCACAAGCATTGTCACAGACGGAGGCGATGCTGGAAGTGACAGGTGGAATTTAATGCATTTGAATTTTAATCAGTCATTTTGGCAAAACACAATAACGCTTCAGCTGGTGGGTAATTCAGACTCAGTTCCACAAATACAGACTCATCCACTACAGATGTAATTTCCCCACCTCTTACCTACTATATAGAAATATGAGTGATAGTCGGAAAAGCAATGATGGTTTGAGAATTAGCTTGGCTCGTTATTACGCTGCCACATTACTAAGTGATTCTGTGGCATTCTGCCCAGGTCATGCCTAGAAATACTTAAATTTAATCTTATCCTGGACTTTACAAGAAAAGATAGTGAGTGAACCTGATTCTCTGCGGGTTTTAAAATATTGTTTTACCATTAACAGTCAATGCCAAGAATATCAAATTAAATATTCTATGGGGATGGGCTCTTATGATGTCAGCTGTGTTGTCCCTAAAGAATTCAGAAGGTAGGTCTTTTTGAACATTCCAACATCCTCTCTTCTTGAGTTTCAAAATTTGGATCCAGATTTTGAACTTCCATAATTCAGGTGTCTTTGTACAACTGACTCAATTTAGGCTGAGAGTGCGGTTTCAATGCCTGATGGTCAGCACTGAAAGCATTAGCTCTGATCTCTTGCATTAAAGGAGTAAATCCACACACCTGGAACTGGTAGCAGACCCATTAACCTGTGTGTATCAGCTACTGAAGTGGCCTGTGTCACACATTGACCAGGGGGTTAATTTGGAACTGGCCTTTTAGTTTGGGCTCACTTGTTTAATTATTTTGTATGCACAAAATTCTGCTCTCAGCTGAACATCTCATCTCAGTTTCTGATCCCTTGGCATGTGTCGAGCTCCAGGGGTTTGAGGAGTTACAGCAGGATGTACATTTCTTCCAGGCTGAGGTTCATTCACTGAGCGAGTTCTCAACCTGGGAGGCTTTTTTAAAAAGAGGCTTCTGAGTTCACAGTAAGAGCAGGACAGAAATAACCCTACATATCAATTTATGTAGATGGGTTTTGGTGCTTCTAAAAGTTGCAGAAAATTGATTTGCTCTGGGTTGGGATGGTCCTCAGCAGGTTTACACAATAACAGATGATTCACCATGGTACCTAGAGCAGAATCTCTGCCTGGAAGAAGTCACCACTGCAAATGGGAACAGTAAGTGCAAAACAAGCTGCCTTCCCGTTCGTGTATTTATGCTGAGGCTGGACCCTACAGAACAGCTCAGAGGAGGTGGTTAGCTATTGCTACTAATTCTATGGGGAAGGCACTCGGATACTGTGGTGATGGACAGTAGGATAAAACCCTCAGAATAATAAATGGCAGAAATGTTGCCTTCATCTCACAACAGGCCAGCAGAAGTTTAGTAACGTTCATCTCGAGGCATCTTATAGGATGCCCCATTTCTCGCCCTCCCCCCATCCCATAGGTCCAGTTCTGACCAATGCATCCTTCCTACTGAAGAGAACTTGTCAGCACCCTCTCCTTGACCATGAGTTGACAAGAAGAGATATGTCACTCTTAACCAAAGTGCTCCCTGCTGATCTGGGTCCATAGGACCCAGTTCTGAATTCCCTTAGAGGAGAGGGAAAACAGACACTAGGGAAAGCCCATATGGGGAAGTGGGGATGCAAATCTGGTTCAAAGAACTCAGCTGTATTGAAACGCTGACATTCCAGAGCAGAGAAGGGTCTTGAGCTAATGCAAAATGAAGATGAGGGGTCAAGGGTTTTATCCTTAGGAAAAGATAACAGCTTCATTCAAGGTAAGTTAGGCTAGACTGGGCTGGGGCGAACGAGATTCTGCTAGCAGTGATAAGATGAAGGCTTCGGTGAATGGAGCCACTAGCCTACGGGAATTCTTTGAACGTGCCAATAAAGTAGTGGACAAAGGATAACCAGCTGATGTAATATACTTGGACTTCCAAAAGCCACACAAGAGGCTTCTAAAGAAGCCATGCGGTGAGAGGCAAAGTATTGTCATAACCAAAACCTGGCTCGGAGACAGAAAGCAGAATGGGAGTGAGATGGTCAATTTTCATCACAACAAAAGGTTGCCTCAAGGTTCTGTATTGGCCCTGAGTTGCTTCTGATCTTTATTGATGATCTGGAAAAAAGGGGTTAATAAACCTGACCGTATGTCCCTCACCCACAGTTTGTAGGTACTGCTGTGTGAGGCGCCATCCTGCACTTAGCCACCTGCTGTGAGAAGAGTCCTTACAGCCAGCATCTCTCTGTGAACAGGTGCCACAGAAGTGAAGATGTGTCTTTCAGACACCGACAGAAAGTGCATGATCTACAGAAACGCACCAGCTGCAGTATGTGGGCACTGGAATGTTACAGCTGTTTTCTGCATTCCATGGCAACTCCAAACTCTCTTGGAGCCAATGGGAGGCTTTCCCTTGACTTCCAGGGCTTTGGATCAGATCCTGTGTGGGAGCCAGGCACTTAGGGGCAGGTGTGACCCATTATTTTAAGCCTTCACACAAAGGTGGATTCACTGTGTGCCTCACACATTTTCATAGCCAATAATGAAGCTGAGACCCATGTGATTCTCTATGCAGCAGCTTTACATGCAGGTGAAAACAAAGGGAAACCCCTCAGTGCAGTTATGCTGGGAGTCTCCTGCCCCTGGCTGAGTTGGCAGGAGCCATGCTGAGCTGGTCTTGGTGGGGAGTTGTCTCCCCTTGACTGAGCTCATCTCAGCTGGAGCAGGTTGAGAGCAGAGGTTCAGCCACTATGGTCCATATCCATTACCAGGTGGTTTCATTGCAGATCCCTGATCGCTTCCACTGCTTGGTTTTCCTATCTGTGGCTTGGTTGTAGAGGCCAGGACTAGCTCAGATTTACAGGAATAACTGCAGAGTAGATGCTTCTACCTGAAGTACTTGCCAAGCATTCCTGGGTCAACGCTCGCCTGAGGCTTTGGCCCTTTAACTAGGCCGCTTTAAATAAAAGCCAGATAAAGTTACTGACTGTTTTTTATAAAAGCCTCAGGCTTTCAAAGGAACACTAAATATTTATTTGTAAACAGAGCTGTTTGGGTAATTTAATGCCAGCTTCCTGCATAGAGCCCTGGTTTTCCTAAAAATACCTCTACTCACGGAAGCCAGCAATACCACTACTCATGGAAGCACAATATCCCAGAAGCTACAGGGCTGAAAACACCACCTCCTGCACATCAGACTTGCAGCGTTTGCTCCCAGCAACCTGACAAGGAAGTAGCACAAGTTAGTGAATGGGCCTGAGGCTGTTGCCTATTCAGCTTTAGAGGTGGGTCCCTAAGCTCAGAGCAGAGAATGATCATGCATTATGCTGGAGCTGGGCCTGAATGGTTCATGCTGGGTGCGAGGACCTCACTCAGTTAGCTTCTGACCATGACAGTTCAAAGCCTGTGCTTCTGCAGTCAGCCAACAGGAGGAGGCTAGCCACTTAATCACCCCATAATGCTCAGCATGCCCTGATATGGAGTGCTCACCATCAGCCACTTCCCCCATAGCCATTCTACAGGGCTAACAAAAGTCTGCTTGAAGCCCCACAAGTTTTATTGTGTAAATGCCCATAGAACCTAGGGCTGCCCCTATTTCCCATCCCTGGCTGTGGCACACAGAGTAGGTGGAAGTTTGATTTTCGGAAGGAATTGGTGGTGTTACTTAGCATTAAGGGGACTTCTCCAATGCATTGAGGTTCCTTCCACTCGGGGCATAGAAAGTGAAATGCAGGATTAGTGTTAAACCGCAGAGGCTGTTATTATGCAGAACTCCATTGTTTTTCTGGATACTCCTCCTAACTGGAAGGTGCCTTTTGCAATAATTTGCCTACTACTGAGAAATCTTCCTCAGGCTGTTTTGTTTCTGCTAGTGCCTGACCATTTGTTCCCGGTGAGTGTGTGTCACAGTCAAGTACAGCAGAGACGAAAACAGCTCAGCTCCTTCTCATACTTGTGTTCAGGATATGGCAGTCGCTCTGTGCAATGAAATATTGCAGAGAACCTGCCTTTGTCTCCCTCACAGAGGAGAAAGAAACAGTTCTAATGAAGGACCTAAGCAACTTCAAGCTGTCTGCTCTCAAACCATGAGTCATGCTAGTTTCTCTTTAGGGGGCACATCTCTTATGTTGGAGGTTAATATTTCTGTTCTGTGCAATCGTGGGCTGGCTCTTTAATGTAGTTTCAGTTGTTGACTAACATTCTTTGCTCTGAAATTCTGACATTTTGCACTCTCTCCCCAGTAAGCCTGTCTGAAAACAGCTGTAGAGAGAGAATAGAATCCATTCACCCCTGAAGGACAGGCAGGGGTGTTTCTGGGCAGCTCCCTCTAGGAATAATCCAAGATTCTGCTGTACAATGATGGAGGATTTCACCACAGTTCACTCACAGGACAGCCTGCAACTATAGCTGTTTGGTGCCGTTCCCCCACAATATTCACGCAGTGTGTCTGTTGAAATGGGTTTGAGTTGCAAAGTTTGTGGGAGGTGGATCTAGGGGGTTGATCCTGGCCCATCTCTAACCTTCTGCTTTCACAGTCAGAGAGCAACAAAGATGGGTTCCACATGAGCAGGAGAGCCCCAAGACACAGAGAGCAGTGTACCTGAAGCAACAGACCAAAATCTAGTTACCAGCTTCTAACCCCTGTGTGACTTCCACACTTGGTGGATTAGTTCCTATCTGTAGACATGAATGGTTTGAACACTAGAACCATAGGGTTAGAAGGGACCGAAAGGGTCATTAACCCCCTGCCAAGATGCAGGAATTGTTATGTCAAAACCATCCAAGACAGATGGCTATCTAGTCTCCTTTTGAAAACCTCCAATGAAGGAGCTTCCACAACCTCCCTGGGCAGTCAGTTCCATTGTCCTACTTTTCTTATAGTTAAGAAGTTTTTCCTGAGATTTAATCTAAATGTGCTCTGGTGTTGTTTGAACCCATTGCCTCTGTGGCAAGACAAAACAACTTTTTTTTTCCAAGTAGTGAAGACTGCTATCATGTCCCCCCTCAATCTCAATGAATTGGGCTGATGGGAAAACTGTGGACTTTTGAATGGGGCTGCATGGCAGATACAAGTTTCATCTTACAAAGGACTTTGAGATTTCAAAATCAGGTTTTTTTCTGAATCAGAACAAAAACCAGAAACTTCAAAGTTCTCCACGAAGGAAAATTCACCCCCAAGCTTTTGTTGTGGATTAATCAAAACTTTGTTTCCATTTCAAGTATTTTTATTTTTTTTCTATTATAATAATAAAAGTCAGAACAAAAAAAAGTCAAAATATTTTGTTCAAAAAATGTTGAAGTGGGATATTTTGACAGTTTGAACTTTTTATTTTCTGGTTTTCTTCCAAAATGGAATTCTGAAGAAATCAACCCAATTTCATGAAGCATTTTGACTTTGATGCACGTGCATATTCCAACAGAATATGGTTCCACTGAAGTTTCTCCAACCCCCTCTAGTTCTGAGCTGGGAATGGTGAGGGAGAGAGCGGTCCAGTGATATGCTGTCCAATCCTCTGAGACAGTGTCAGGGAAGTTGGCTGGTGCCCCATTAATAAACAGTCTGAGGGGCTATGGAAGCATGGGATCAGAGCAGCCATCACTAGCCAAAGGGAAATTTAAGATCCCGGGAAAAGGTAGCTTAGAATGAGAGCTGTGTGGAAAATCCAATGGCCCCATTTAGACCAACCTGGTCATATCAGCCTCCTGGTTGAGTAGAGATACTATTTGACATTGTAAACCAATTGACTGTCACCCATGCATCCCCTCATGGTCAGGGGTGCCCCTGCCTTCAATTCTCCCTCTTCCAGGTCCTTTTAGGCTTCAACAGACACCACATACTTTGCTTATCCAATCACAACACACTTATTCAGGCCTGCATTTATTCAGGCAGAACAAACTCAAAAGTAAAACTCAAAGTCCCAAAAATCTGCCCCAGGGCCTGGCTCTTACCTCAGAGCCTGGATGAACAAATAGGGTCTTTCACAGGGTCTTCATTAGTTCTTAGGCAGTGTCCTACTCTGGGGCTCAACTTGCAGTTACCATGCTCAGAGCTGACTTCAGCTCTCTTATGAGAAACCAGCTGGTTGAGGTTCCTTCCCTGCACCAGGTGTCTCTGGTTGGTTCATTTAGCAAGCCTGCTCAAGGATTCAAGTCTCCTGCCGGCACCTTCCTCACTCCCTTTGCTGTTTCACAGGCATATGTCCCAGAGCAGTGTAAAGGACTGGCTTTTAGCCATGTCACCCTCTAGTCTAGTGGCTATAGTCTATAAAATGGATGACAGAGCTGATATAGGTAGCAGTGTAAAGGAGTTCTCCTTTAGTGCGAATGATGGAGGCCTACATTGTTTGGTGCTGAAGGCAAGAGTGCTAGTCTGTGTGTGATTTATACAGTAACTGTGTGTCTAATGCCTGCGAAGGTTAGTCTTGTGATTAAGGCATTGGACAGGAACTCGGGGATATGGATTCAGTTCCAGGCTCAGCCAGAAATAATCTGTCCGATCCTATTGGGATCCAGGAAGTGCCCGCCCACTGCTAAAGGACCTCCCCCCAGCCTAAGGGGAGGATCCACAGGACCCGGAAGCCATGCAATTCCTGGGGACAACTAATGAAATAACAGGGACAAGAGTGAGGTCAAAGGGTCAAAAGAAGGGAACCTGACGGGGACACCGAGCAGAGAACCCCGGACAGCACCCACTGCTACTCAAAGGCATCAAGGGAGCCAGTGGATGCCACCCAGAGCAACTCTGCTCGGATGCGTGAATGGACAAAGGCTCGGAAATAGGCCCCACAGTCACAAGAGAGCTGGTCGGCCATCCTCTTCTCCCTGGTTTTATAGATGGCCATTTTAGCCAGGGCTAGGAGGCGGTTGACTCGGAGGTCCCGTGACTTTGTGGGGCCACGGATGGGGAGTGCATAGATAAGGAGATGAGGGAAAAGTGCAACCAAAAACATAACAGGATGTCTAAGAGGAGCCGGAATAGGGGCTGCAACCTGGCGCATGCCAAGTAAACGTGCGCCAGGGTCTCCCTCACACCGCAGAATGGGCTGGTGTCCGGGACGGGGGTGAACCACGCCAAGTACACACCCGTACTCATGGCTCCGTGAAGGAGACGCCGACTGATATCTCCGTTGGGCCTCAGGACCAGGGTAGAGTATAGGCTGGCCCACCGGGGCTCCTCACACTCTAGAGGTGGCAGGAGGTCCCACCACTTTGTGTCGGGGTGGGATGCGAGGGTGAGGAAGTGAAAGGTGTGGAACACAAGCGTGTATAGATGTGTCTTTGGCGTGGTCTGGAAACGAACCGGCTGCAAGTCATGCAGCCGGCTCACTGTGAAGGGGCGGGGTGGCCGGTTGGGTCCATGGGGCAGGGGCCTGATGACAAGGTCTGGAGGGCCTGGGGTGGAGGGTGGGTGGGGCGTGCCCTCTCACAGGATCCGGTCGAGATAGGCCCGAGCAGCGAGCAGCAAAGCGGCCCTCACCTCCTGAAGTACGCTCTGGGAAGTACAAGGCCTGGAGAGCCCCATGCGCCGAGTGAGCGTCAGGGGATCCAGCCAGTCTCCCTGGTCGTAGTCCAGGAAGTCTCCGACTCTGGTGACTTCTGCCAGGACCAACCTCTGGTGCACCGTGGGGGACTCCGCCATCTGCACACAGAGCTGGGGGTTGTGTAGCAGAGGCTCCGCAAGGAGATCATCCCCCACGGTAGCCGCCACAGACTGTCTGATGTTGGGTAAGTCTCTGTGCCCCAGTAAGCTAGCTATAAAAATGGGGATAATATAATACTTCCTTTGGCTAGTTAGACTAAGATCTTCAAGGCGGGGATGGCTTCTTACTCTTTGTACAGCACCCGGCACAACGGAACCCTGATTTTGGTTACAGCTTCTAGGCACTGCTGTAACACAAATAATAATAGTCTGCAGATGTTATTTTTGTTACATCAGAATGGAGATGACATGAGAATCTACATGCACATACTGGCTTCCTACTGATACAAACAGAAGTGCAGACAGAGCAAAATCAAAGAAAAGTGGAGGCAAGAATCCAGGTTTTGTGCTCTTGGGAGCTGCAAAATAGGCTAAGATGCTAAAAATAACCTGCTACTAGTTCCAGACACTCCAGCTCTTTACAGAGACAAGGAAAGCTCAAGCTGACTTTTAACACAGGGTGCTTGTTCCTTCTGAGTAGTGTCATCATGACCTTCCACAGCATTCCCAGACCAGACCAGCGAAATGACAAGGGAGTTCTTCATTCTTCTTTTGTTCTTTTTGTTCCGGTTCTTGAGGAGGTCAGGGCAATTATTGTCAGTGAATATTCTTTTGCCTTTTTAAATGGATAGGACTCACTCCTGCAGCCCGTTTGTCTTTGCTCTCTGTCGGGATCCTAGGGAATGAGTTTAGTGGCAGGAAAGTTCATGGGAACAGCAACATTTAAGCAAATACTGGAGAACAGTCACACAAAAAATGGTGAATTCACAATTGCCTTTGCCTCAGAAACCTTTTTCTAAAGGGTTACACTCATTTTAGTCAGGGACCACAGCTGCTTTTGAAAATTTGATCTAGTATTTATCTAAGTGACTAAGCAGCACAAATCCTATTACTCAGCCCCACAGGCTTCAGAGAGAGATTGCCTGGGTAAAAAAAACTCAGTAAAGTCCTTGGGATTTGGCCCAGAGAGTCTAGAATACAAACTCCTGGGACTTTCCTCCCTGTGTCGAACAGAGAGGAAGAGGAAATAATAAGGGTCATTGGAAAAACGCAAGATAAACACAGGATAATCTCTTAGGCAATAATTCCTCATTTAAGAGCAAACACAAGGAAACAATTTAGTAGCTACCATGCCATTAAACAGATGGACTAAACCACTTCAAGAGCAATCAGGTATCTCAGAGCTCAGAAGTACCCATCTGTCTACAAACCAAAGGGGGGAATATGTTCAGTGGCTCAGGTATTTCCAAAGCCGGAGTCACACAAATCTCTCACTGTTGTTATTATTATTCCTATTTTATGAAACGTTTGTATGAAGTATCATTGATGTTTCTGGTGCTTTACAGAAAACAGAGATGCAGTCCCTGCCTGAGATGCACAGATCCCTAGCGCTGATTTTCTGAAAAGAACGTGTTTTTAACTGCTTAAAACCCCTGAGGCACAAGATCAATCATCCCAAGTGAAAAAAACCAACCAACTTGAATTCATTTAAATATAAAAGCACCGAACTTGGTAATATCTGAACCAATTTTTATCCTCCCCAAATGATTTATTTCGGTTGTAAGCTCTTTGGGGCAGGGCAAAATCTTTTTGTTGTATGTTTGTATAGCACCTCGCATGAAGGGCTACTGGGCCATAGCTACAGCATCTAACTACAGCTAATAATAACGTACAGAACATCCGGTGTGTGTAGGATAGTATCATAGAGACACAGACAATAGAGTGGAAGCAGCCATGTTAGAGCATCTTGTGAGGAAGGACACTATCCTGTCACTCAAGGGACCTGTATTTAATTTCCTGTTCTGCCGCAGACTTCCTGGGTGACCATGGGCAAGTCACTTAGTCTCTCTGTGCCTCAGTTCCCCATCTATAGCACAGGGATAATAGCATTTGATAGATAATGGTCACTGTCCTAGCTTAGGGGTGTTGTAGGGATGAATATATTAAAGACTGAGAGGTGTTCAGATAGAATGGTACTGGGGCCAAAGAGGTATCTAAAATAGGTAAATCTGGTGGCCAGTGCAGAATTGTTTCCTACAGTATCTACACCTGTACTTTGTCTAGTCCAGTTTTAGACATGCCAAAGGCTGGGGCTTGTTCTGCAATCCTGTGCCTTGGAAGAGTATTCCATAGTCTGACAGAGCTACCTATTGGAAACCTGGATACCACAGTGGTGAGTACAGTATAAATGGGACATATTCTCTGTTTTCAGCCCAAATTTTGACCCCCTTGTATGAGACAGAGACACGGCCCCTTCCTTTCTTTTATGCTGGGCAGCGGCAGAACAGAATGTTCTGAAATAGAGAAACAAGGCCAAGCAAGAGCCAGCCCCAGGAAGAGGCCGTCTCTCACCTTACCCTGTACATTAATGATACTGGTACAAATCCTGCTCCCTTTATGCCATTAAACCCTTGGAAGTCAGTGGGCCACGTTCTCCATTATGGTCCGGCCGGAGGAGAATGCCCCTTGTGTGGGGGGATGTCCCAGCAGTGTAATGCTGGCACAGCCAGCTCCTGGACCAGCTCCCCTACCCCTAACTGAGCCAGCAGAGGGAGAGGACATGGCATGACAATCCTCCCTGGCATAAGGTCGCTAGGCTGCTCTAGCTAACTCCAGGAATGGGCCAGCACAGAGCTCTGAGACGGGGAAATTATGGTCGGGGGGTTCAATCCTGCACTCACTGAAGTCAGTGTGATTCCCTACAATAGGAGGGTGTGCCTGATTGGCCCATTCTCTACAGGCTTTAAAGCTCTTCTAGTGGGGAGCAAGTAGGGTGACCAGATGTCCCGATTTTATAGGGACAGTCCCAATTTTTGGGTCTTTTTCTTATATAGGCTCCTATTACCCCCCACCCTGTCCAAATTTTTCACACTTGCTGTCTGGGCACCCTAGGAGCAAGTGTAGCAGTGTCTTGCTAGGAGTGGATGGACTATTTTCTTACCAGTAGCAATGAATCTCCTGAAAGGTCTATTGAAACACCATACAAAGACACCCACAATTTTGGGGCAGAGGGTACGCGTGTCTTTGTCTACAGCATGTTTATGTGGAGACCTCATCACTGTCTTCGGCCAGCTGCCTCCAGAAGTCCCTCCAAGACAGACACTGAAATAAGTTAACTAAATAAGAATGTGATCACAGGAATGAAATAAACTTAAGGGATATGGCTTTAGGGGGCCTGTGGGCTTCCCCTCAAATCTATCACTCCCTCACCTGTATCTATCCTGCCACAGCTCAGAAAGGGAACAGATGCTTTTCAGAGGAAGTCAGGGATGGGGTCATGGAGCATCTTTCTCGCCAGGGGAATGTGTTTCAAGGGAAGGGATTGACAGGCCCCATCTCACCTTCGAAGATAACTGTGGCCCTGTTTACAGCCACTATCAAAACCATCTAACAGACAGAACCAGAGACAGTAACAAAGGGAAACCAAGCAAGCACAGAGGGAGGCCGGGGTCCCTTGTCAGCCATCACCAATGTTTAGAACTGATATGAGTTTTCGAGAGTAGGCAATTCATTCTTGATTGTGCATAGGAAGTATAAATCCAAAGTCCACTCTGTTACACTAGCGTCAATCCAGAATAACCCATGTCTCCTTCCTCTGACTGCCTTGCTTGGGTGGGGAACCAGGGCCGGCTCCAGGCACCAGCCGACCAAGCACGTGCTTGGGGCGGCACCTTGGGGCAGGGCGGCGCTCGGGTTTTTTTTTTTGTTCGGCGGGGCAGCGCTGGAGGGTTTTGTTTGTTTTTGTTTCGGCTGGGCGGTGCTCGGAGGGGGGGCGGGGGCTTCGGGCGGCGCAGCGCTCAGGGGGGTGGGAGCTTCGGGGGTGCGGGGGTTTGGGTGGGGGCTTTGGCAGCGTGGTGCTTGAGGGGCAGGGGCTTGCCCAGCGTGGCACTCGGGGCCAGGGCTTCAGGCGGCTCGGCACGCGGGGCGTTCGGTGGCGCAGCGCTTGGGGGGATGGGGAGTCGGGCGGTGCGGCACTGGGTGGGGGCTTTGGTGGTGTGGCGCTCGGGGGGACAGGGGCTTGTCCGGCGTGGCGCTTGGGGGGGCGGGGCTTCAGGCGGCGCTCAGAGGAGAAGGGCTTCGGGCGGTGCAGTGCTCATGGGGGGCAGCGCTCTTTTTTTTTGCTTGAGGCATCAAAAAAGTTAGAGCCGGCCCTGTGGGGAACACACTAAGGACTTAGACTGTAGCAACTGGAGGGAGTGCATAGCTCCAGGCTGAAATCTCTCTGGGCAAGTTGCCCTCTCCATTTCCAAGATAGCTCCATTACAGCTCCGCAGCCACATAGCACCCGGTAAATATTAAAGAATGCCCATTGCGTTCATTCTGCACACGTGAGATTTGCAGATGAGAGCGGAAGAAGCCAGTTCTGTTGCAGGCAGGCTAGTGCTGCTGGGCCAGCCTGCTTTCTTTCGGCTCACAGAGTGTGAAATCCAGGGATAAGAGGAGAAATAACAAGTACACAGATGCTGCTGATGCTGCCATGTTCCCATTGTGAAGCTGTCACTCAAACAACTTGTTATGTATGGGTATGACGTCAGATCCAGATCTAACAAACTTTGCTGTCAGTCAAAAGCCTTTTAACAAATGGATATGGTGACAGCTTTGCACTACAAAACCCCACCCCTTCCATATTTTGTTTTATTTTTATAAACTGACAGCTTTAAAATTAAAATTCCTGGTCAGTTGCGACTCTCCCTGTCAAGTAACTAACAGCTGTGGCCATGCTGGTTTATAAATGAATTGTACGAGAAAATTTCTATTGAATGTAAATACAAATGGAATCTTTATATGAGGTAATGAACTGATTAGTGTGTATGTGTCCTACTGTCCTCTGTGGGACAGCATCAGAACTGTTCAGCTGTATGTCATGGCCCCTATACTGCTAACAGCTAATGGCGAGTCTCCTTTAGAGCAAGTGATAGAAGCTGATGTTTTGGGAGCAGAAGAATCTGAATTCTATCCTTGCTGACACTGTGAAGGTCCAGTAAATGGTATGCAGCATAGTGACAACAATCACAAAGTCCTAGGTGGCCAGATTTCTGTCTGTCTGGCTAGGCATATATACCACACCCATTTCCAGGGTGTGCCAGTGTTTTACAAGTGCCAACACTTATAACTCTGTTTTGTTTCTTCCTTGCCCCATTCATAAGGGTGTTTTTCTTCTGCTATGTGGGAAAGCTAAGCTAAAGAGGCAGGTTTGCACTCTGTTCTGAAGCTTCTTGATCATTCCAGTCCAACCTGGGACAGGGAGAGAAGACAAATATCATGGGAACTTGATCTAAAAAGAGAATAAGCCTCCCGCTCCATTCTTGTTACTGTCGCTGTGCAGCTCATTACACTGAGGAGGGCAACTCAGCCTTTGTAGTTTGCTGCAGACCCCTCCATCCAACCTGAAGTCACCACCCTTTTCTCCTTCATCCTGAACAAGCCTGGTGCGGAAGTGTAATATTTATTTTAAGCGGTCAATAAATGCCCCTTGTACTCCAGGAGGTCACCTCCCTTAATCTGTGCAGTCTGATTACGTAACAGAGATACTGAACAAATAGCTTAACATTTAATCTTCGTTTCCTTCCATCTCAAGCACGGCAAATCAATTCCTGGGCAGAAGCTGCAGCAGCTCAGGGCTGGGAGCACACACTGGTCACATTAAAAAAGGGCCATCTGAAATGGGCTAAAAAAGCAAAATTTAGCATGGTTCCCCTGTCCCTCTGAGCAACACCCAGCCCAGTCAGGGTCCTAGAACAGAACTGCCACATGCAGCTCTAAACATTTCAGACATCCTTGCCCTCCAGATGCAGTCTTATGCTCCCTCCGGGTGCTCAGAGGGCCTGGGGATGGGCAGAGTATAAGAAGCTAGAAGGAAACAGGAGCTAGGTAGCCCCACTTCCTGGACTTCAGAGCCCGAGTTCTAGCTCAAGCTGGAACACCTACATGGCTACTTTTAGCACCATGGCACGAGACTGATGCGCCTGAGTCTGTAGACCTGGGCTTTCAGGCTCACTGCCATGTCCCCACCCCCCATGTAGACATACCCTGAGTTTCTCAGAGCCTTCGGTGCCCTCTGGATGCATGGCTCTGTGGACATGGACCCTCTGCCTTTATGATAGATGGAGATTCGGGATGGAACATGAAGCACGAGGATCATGCTAAATGTTAAAATCATTTAACATTTATTGCGGTAATGCCTAGAGGTCTTAATCAGGTTGGGATCCTGCTGTGCCAGGTGCTGTACAAACACACAGTAAATGACAGCCCCTGCTCTAAAGACGAACTGAGTGTGCACAGTTAATGTTTTAACAAGTTAATGGGACTTTATTTTCAGGGGTTTATAACCTGGAAACTAAAAATGCATTCGGTGTAAAAAGATCCTGTTTAGCATGCAGTTCCTAGTGCAGACTGACCCATTTGGGTATTGAAGAACAAAAGGCTACGCAACACGTGAGTCTCCTCTCTCCAGCGCTGTCTGATGGCTCCTACACAATCACTGTCAAAGCCCTGCATGGAATTTCAAGCAAATGCCAAAGCAACCAAAGCCCAACCGTTCCTAGCACTGCAACGAGGAAAACAAAAGCTGAAAGGTACAAATTTAAACACTGGCAAGGTATTAGCATCACAGAGGTGGAGATCGCTGCAGGGGCCAGCAGCACTGAAGTAGAAGCACAGGGGGGCAGAGAGCTCCAGCACCCAAGCCTTGTCTAGACAAGGGTTTAAAGTTGTGATGTTAGCACTTGTTAGCTAACACACTGTAAAAGTTTAGTGTAGACCAGGGGTAGGCAACCTATGGCACGGGTGCCGAAGGCGGCACGCGAGCTGATTTTCAGTGGCCACCAGTCCGGAGGGCTCTGCATTTTAATTTAATTTTAAATGAAGCTTCTTAAACATTTTAAAAACCTTATTTACTTTACATACAACAATAGTTTAGTTATGTATTATAGACTTATAGAAAGAGACCTTCTAAAAATGTTAAACTGTATTACTGTATTACTGGCACGTGAAACCTTAAATCGGAGTGAATAACTGAAGACTCGGCACACCACTTCTGAAAGGTTGCTGACCCCTGGTGTAGACAAAGTGCACTGCCTTTAACATGTGCTGCGCTGGTCAAGTTAAAGCCTAGGGGATTCTAGACCCGCTTAGCACATTTTAATAGCTGAACTGTCTTGTCTGTACTGGTCTTCTGGAACACGTTAGTTAGCTAGTTACCCTAGTCTAGACAAAGCCCAGTGTGTGACATTTAGAGATGGGGCTTGAAAGAAAGAGGACCATGCAGACATCAGTATCCTAGAGAGAATTAATGCATCTAGCAATCGGATCCCAAATATAATATGGGCTATCATCATTTTCAAATTCATCTTCTTTATGGGCAGCCAAAATTCTAAGTCACTGGGATTCGACTCTAGCTCTGGCTAGCAGAGAGAGAAACTCTTCACCATTTCACAGCTGTTAAAGTGGCTGGTGGGTCACAGGCCAGTTCCTAGTGGGCACGTCTCCACATCACATAACCTACAATGTTGTTTGCCGGGTTGTTATAGCCAACAAAATATATTTATAAAAGCTATTACCTCACCCACCCTGTCTCTCTGTAATCTGGAGGTGGCTCGCTGGCTGCCATTCTCAGCTGACACACTAAGGGCTGACTAGGCCATATAGGCTGAACTGCCCCACCCCTTGCCCCTCAAGATGGGTGCCTCTGTGTAACAAGCTTGTTGGCAAGGCAATACGGTGCAAGGTTTTGGGATGTGGAGATCTGTTCACAGCAGTGAGCTGAAATCCACCAGTGCACTTCATAGCAACTACCAAAAGAGAATGCATTTCATCGACTATTAGATTCAAGACCCTGCCTTATCAAAGTGAAGGGCTCCATCTCTGATTATGTGCCTGCACCATCTGGTCTTCCAGAGACTTCTTGTTATTCAATGACCCTTGCTATCTGATGTGTCTGAGTTATTATAATTGAATAGCTTGCATTCTCTTCTCGTTTAGCCATGTTCCTGAGAGAGCAGCCTCCCCCTGTCAGCGATCCAGCAGGCAAGGCCTGCAGAGGGGACAATAGCCAACCAAATTTAAATCTTTGCTTTGGTGAAGGAAGCTGGACATGGGCTGCAGAGAGAAGGATTCAGTTCTCTTGTATCATTTCCTACTCATTTTTCTTTGGATTGTTAATCACATTTCATATGATGGGGGTGATATTAATAGGACATTTCAATTCATAATGTTCCCATCTCCCTTCCCTCACTCTCTTCACTTCCTGGAACACTGATAGCTTCTTTCATATTTAATTAAAACAAATAAGCAGCTCCTACATCTTGTTAGAGTAATTCTGAGTTTAAACCCATGAGCAGTTTCCTCCTAATGAAAGCAACGGAGGGAGTTGACAGCAAAAGCATCTACTTCCTTCCTAGTGCGTTTTTCTCTCTGCTCCCCTCGAAATAATGATGTGCTGTAAACTTCCTTTCTTGGCCGGGTTCCAGCTCAGGTAATAACATTTTGCATCCCTAAATCCCCCCTGGGCTTTCAAAGGATACACTGTTCTTCATACCTAGATTGTTGTGCAGTCTTGCAGCACAGAATGAGCGTTGCCATGTTCCACCACATGTAGACTCCCCTCCCCCGACCTCACAATGGGATTAGGAGGAACAACCACATAGTAAGGCCTCATTTTTAGCTGGGCCTTAATCAAGCCTTTAAATTGGTGTCCCTAAGTACTTGCGACTGCACTGTGCCCACGGTCAGAGATGTCTGTCTACCTGCTGCCATTTACAACCACAGTTTATTGCAGGCACAAGACTGGAGGTGCTAGTATTTCAGGCACAGCTGGAGAGCACCTTTGGAAAATACAGCCCTTCGTGTTTGCAAAGTGCTCTGAGAGCCGAGCGACAGAACCGCAGAGTGTTATTTCTCAACTCTCCTTCATATGCAGAAGTGCCCCACAACAGGCTCTCTCTTGCCTCAGCCAGGGGAGGGTCACATGCATACATTCGTGGGATCTGAAGGGAGATTTTATATATAGTTCTCTCCTTCCAACCTTGCATTGTTCTGTTCAGGAGTCAAATCAGGTGAGTTTGAGTTCAGCCAGAGGTTCAGTAATTAAGGAGGAGTGGGTGCTTCAGGGCTTATGTCCGGGGTCAGAGTCACTGCAGAAAACTTGCCCCGGAAAGGCTGGGCCCCGCCCCGTTTAGTGGTTGGGTTGTGTTGTGTTTTATGTTTGGGGATTTACATAACAATTTTGCACAGATCAAAGGATTAAGACCAAATTCAGGTTTCCTTAATACTCTAATTCTTTCACTAGAAAGTCTCAGTGCACAGAATCCACTGCATTTTCCCCATCCAGAAAAGGGGAGGTGGGCAGCACGGACAGCACTGGGTATTTAACCAGAATGTATTCAACAGCGCAAAGGGAAATTAATCCTGTGAGTGTGGGACTCAAGCACGCGAATGGCTTTGGCAGGGAAGCGCCTGCAAATTCGAGGAGCAGAATCAATGGAAGATACAGAGCAAACGGACAAGAGAAGGGGAAGCACAGGAGCTGGAGCAGCTGCTTTGGGGACAGGAAGCTGAGCAAGTGATATTTGTGTCTAGAGATAGCTGGGGAGTAGGTGAGTGGTGACTTGCACCGGCCTGAGCGGCAGGATTGCCCCTCTCTGTCCCTGGACCACCCCAGGTTTGGAGCCTGCACCTCCAGCCTCTGGCAGAGGCTCCCCTGGGCCTGAATTAAAAGCATTAGCCTCAGATCTCCTAATTTACCCAGAATCTTCTCTTTAATAGCATTCACTGTGGAGCCATCTGGACTGGGCGCTTTATTAGCTTAGAATAATTTAACTGCTTTGGTAATCTCATCCCATTTCATAGCTTTGCTCTAGTTTTTCTGCAGCACAATCTGGGACAGCGGAGACCCAGTGTGCTGATGATATTGGATTCAGGCCTTGTTCTGCGCTCGGGCTGCCCAGTGACTTAAACGAGAAAGCGGCCTGCATCAGAGCTGCAGAATCAGAGCCCTTTCTCTCCCAGGGACACTGCTGTTCCAGCCACTCAGCAAATCTGCTGCCCTGGAGTAGTTCTATGTGGGTTCCCGTTGTCTCTTTGCTCCTTCCAGGCTCTCTTTGCTCAGCCCCCAATGCTCACCCATCTTCCCCAGACCTTTCCTCCACGCATCCGGGACTCTTTCCTCTCCATCTGCTGCCTCCAACTTCCCATGACTCCATTGGGTCCCTTCTCCCAGGCTATTTGTTCTAAGAGCCTCAGACACTATAACACACAGACCTCACATGTACGTGGAAAGCGCAACCCCCGAGAGGCTGCTTTCCTCCCTCATCCCAACACACCATAGTACTGTCATCACTATCGGCTTGCTCTCCCAACCCCCCCGCCCCACCACCACCCGTGTCTGTTCCTTCTCCTCTTGTTCTCAGCTCCCTTGGATTGACGTCTCTTTGGGGCAAGGACTCTGGCCCATCTTCTGCAAAGGTAGTTAGGTGTCTAATGCCCTTTGAAAGGAAGTTAGGCATCTAAATATCTGGGAGGATCTGGGCCTCTGTCTTTATGTGGTTTGCAAAGTGCCATGCAGGTCTATGGCCCTGTACCAGGAATAAAGAATAAAGCCAGGCCAGATCGTCAGCTGGTGTAAATTGGAGTAGCTCCCCTCAGGCCAATCCTGCTAATTAACAGCTAAGGCCCAATAGTGATGATGGTAGCTTCCTCTGAGAAAGCTCTTCCATCCTCAGAGTGACATTCCAAACCCCGACCCCCCTCATTCTCCCAACCCAACCAAAACCGAGGAATTTATTAAAATCTAAACTAGCAAGCCCAACAGTGCTACTCCAAGCAGGGTTTTGACCCTAAAACAGGAAAAATGCCAGAGACTTCATGAAGTCTGCCATCAACTTCAGTATTATTGCTATTGATTTTACATGGAAAGTGCACAGGAACTAGGGTGATGGGGAGCCCTATAAAACACTGTGATAGATAGATTTAGGAACAGACTGTATCTCATCCATCATCCCCATGAAGGGGAGAAGGGACCATAATGTTATTCCCCCACATTCCTCCAGGCAGCCATGCAAGGAGGAAACAGCCTTCACAGAGCTGCTACTCCCCCTCCTATGCAGTGAGTGGTGGTAGGGATTTGGCAGAACCTTGTCATGCTGGGCATTGCACCCTGTAAGTGTGCCAGGAGAAATGTAAGCTGTGGCATGATTAGGGGTGATGCAGAGGCTGTCCTTCTCTCTCCCCCCGCTCCAGGAGAGTTACTCTCTAGGGATCAGAGTAGCAGCCGTGTTAGTCTGTATCCGCAAAAAAAACAGGAGTACTTGTGGCACCTTAAAGACTAACAAATTTATTGTAGCATGAGCTTTCGTGAGCTAAAGCTCACTTCTTCGGATGCAGATTTTGCCATTGAGTCAAAGTCTGCTTTGCAGGCTGCTTTTGGGCCAATACAGCAATGTGCTGCCCCCTAGATAGGCTGGAAGGATTTGTTTTTCATTGGTAAGTGTCTATTTCACCATACACACAAACCAAAATAAAAATATGTTTGATAACAATCACAATTTGCAGACAGGCAAAGTAAGAAAATGCTGCATGAGAAATCAGAGCTTGATTTAAAGGTATTTACTGTGTACATTTTGACGTGTGATGTCAACGATTTGTGTTTTAATTGTTATAGAGCTTTAACTTTTTGAATCTCAACATCTACTGTCATTAAATAATTATTGCCTCACACACACACCCTAATTTCCTGCAACTGGGAACATTAAATAGTTGAAAATCGGAAAAAATGCTTAAAACGGTAATTTTTCACAACTCAAAACTTAATCAATAAAAATTAGAAAAAATGCTTAAAAATAAACATTGATATTTTCTGTCAAAATTATAAAAAAATAAAACACAAATTCAGCTAAGCCTGCCCCTCCCTCGTACAGGGCTTGAGGCAGAGCCATGACTCAGTCCTGAGTAGCTTGAGTGATTCAAGTGCCCTCTAGAGAGAGATGCTAATTTGCCAGCCAGTTCCTTTTTGGTGTGCCTATCACATTAAGCAACCTGCAGGCCAGTGTCCAGCATTCAGAGGGCGGCGTTCACGTCACTTGGAGGCTGGGGCAGGTCCTGCTTCGTAGAGCGGAGGAATTTAACTGTCTGGCAGTTGGGTTTTCACCAGGCGTCCCCAGGAACGCGTGGGGCTCTGAAGCCTGAGCACTGCTGTCTGTTGTTGTTTTCCTGCACCCACCACTGCCACCTGCAGCAGCACGACTAATCTGTCCCACCCCCCAACACTTCACCCAGCTCTCTTGAGAAATATCAGGAGCCACGTGAGCCAGATCATCTGCTAGGAAATTATTCACATTGAATTAATCACCCGGAGCAACAGCAACTGCACGGGGAGCGAGCCAGTGCCACTGGGGGAATGAGCTGGTGCCCTCAGGAGAGAGATCATGGCACCAGAGGGGCCAATGTTTACAAAATGGATACGCAAAGGGGCTGTTTAATTGCCATGTAGATTTTTGGGCTCAGGCTGCAGCCCAAGTGCCGGGACCTTCCCACCTCGCAGGGTCCTAGAGCCCAGGCTCCAGCCTGAGCTTGAACATTTACACTGCAATTAAACAGCCCCATAGCCCGAGCCCCACTAGCCCAAGTCAGCTGGCGCGGGCCAGCCAGAGGTTTTCAGTGGCAGCACAGACATACCCTTAGAGTACCAAGCACCTTCTCAGCCCTTGACAACTAAGCATGAGGCACCTTCCTAGCAGGTATCTAATTGCAGCATAGACATACGCTCTAGGAGTAGCCTTTTGCACATGCATTTGCCCAATTTGCTTGCAATTGTGTGAAAAATCTGTGGTGTGCTGTTGGGTGCAAACTTGGCCTTCTACCTTTAGAAAATGGGACCCTTTACATATAGCAGTAAAACAGAGACAGGTGTCAGCAGAGACTGAAAGGAGACAGGTCAGACAGAGCAGTGAAGTGTAGCACACAGGGCTGGCAGCTAAGTTCTAACTCTGGCTCTTTGACACCGATTCCATGTGTGGTCTCAAGCAGAGCCGTCCCTTAGGTACGGCAAATCGGGGTGACCACCCAGGGCCCCGCGCTTTGGGGGGGCCCCATGCTCTCACGAGGAGGTGGGCGGGGAGGTGAGGTGGGAGGCAGGCGAGTGGGGTGAGGAGGTGAATGGAGAGGTGAGTGGCAGGTGGGGGCAAGGAGGAGCCCCCCTACCAGAACCTCCCCCTAACCCCAGTGCTTCCTGCTCGCTGGCAGGCCCCCCCAATCAGTGCCTCCCCCTCCCTCAGCGCCTACCAGCTACCACGGATCAGATGTTTCATGGTGTCAGGAGGTGCTGGGCGGGAGGGGAGAGGAGCAAGGGTGCAGCGTGCTCAGGGGAGGGGTGGAACTGGGCGGGGAAGAGACAGGGTGGGGTGGGGCGGGGTGTTGGGGGAAAGGGGTGGCGTGGTGGCAGGGCCTGGGCAGAGCCAGAGGAGCACTTCCCCGGCAGATTAGAGACTTGGTGTCTATGTCCTGGGCCCCACACTCCCCTAGGGATGGCCCTGGCCTCAAGCAAGTCATTTTAACTTCTCTGTGCCTTTCTTACACAACCTGCGAAAAGGGGAGAATACCACCTTCCTGGTGAGGAGAATCTGCGGATAAATCTGTGTGTAACGTGCTAATGGTGTGTTAGTACAGAACTAGAGCCTGCTTTGTTCTCATGGAGAAGGCATTAGAGGGTTGCCCTTACCAACCCCGGCTGTTACACCCATCACAATCACAGCAGTTAGGACACAAATATTTGACATCTGCTGTCAGCTGAGACAGGCTTAGTGCACACCAGAGGTCGGGCTGGCTGATAAAAGTGCTCCAGAGAACAAGGGCCCCAATGCAATCCCGCAGAGGCCACATTTCACCCTGTATCACTGTGTGCAGAACTTCTCAACCAGATGTTCCCTCTTTCCCTGCTCCTTCTCTTGGGACGTGCTACTTGCCTGGACAGGCCCTAGAAGTTCCCTGCTCTCTGAGGCAGCAATGACCAAGATGCAGCAGTGGGAAAGGTGCTTCTCACTGCCCCACTCTTTGGCCAGACCCGTAGTTGTGTGAAGGTTTCAAAGTGCCTCCTCTGTATTTCAGTATCAACAGAGGCCCCACGTGTGGCTGCCTCAGCCCCCCTGCCCATCTGCAGTGACTGCCCAGTGATGCCTCTATCTGCTGGAAAGTGTTAGAAGAAGGAGCTTAACCCTTACATATCCCAACAGAAAGGATCCTCAAAGATTGGGCCTCATTCAGCTACAGCCTGTTGTATACAGTCTCTGCCTGCAGCTCTGCATGCACAGTCAATTCTCCTCACAGCCTGTGATTAAGCCATTGATAATAAAGGAGTGTGGCTGCCAGAAAACATGAAATGACTTCCCTCTGTCACTGTAAATCGGAAACATTCCTCCTGCTGGGAGAGCCAGTCCTCTCTCAAATTAAAAACTAGCACTGGCATAGCTTGTCTCAGCCTGCTGAAAACTGCAGCTCCCATCACAGTGACTGCCCCCAGCAAAGGGCTGAGAGACTGGCCCAAAGAGCGAAACAAATCGGAGTCACTGAATCACAGCGGTTAGAGACGGAGAAGACCCAAAGGCCCATCTTGTCCATACCCTGGTCAGGGCAAGTTGCTTCCTTACTTTGTGTTTCCCAGTGCTTCTCTAATCTCATTCATAACCCCCTGAGACTGCAGTGTGTTGTCCCAGCAGGAAAGGACTATTGCATATATTTGGGTGTGATCCCTTGTTAGGTAAAAAGCAAGTCCTTACTCACCTCTCCAGCACCCGAGTTTGTGCGGAGTTGGTATGGGGCTCACAAATCTGTCAGAGACCAGACAATTCGTTGATCAACGGGCTCACACCATCCTTAGCTTACAGAAAAGCTTCGGAGTAAGTGTGGCAAGTTTATTAGGGGTGAGCATCAATGTTTATACACAGAAGTAAACAAAGTGATTAACAGATCATAATGGTCATGCATAATCAATCAAGATTCTACAGGATAAAACAGGTTAAAATGCAAATTGGAGAAGACAAAAACGGGAGATGGCTACTTATTGGGAGGGGAGGGTGTCATGA
This sequence comes from Mauremys reevesii, assembly GCF_016161935.1. Lineage (NCBI taxonomy): Eukaryota > Metazoa > Chordata > Testudines > Geoemydidae > Mauremys > Mauremys reevesii. Next base: position 30,492,520 of record NC_052635.1, on the reverse strand, counting down.
GTGGTTCACAGGTCAGAGCTTTGATTAAAAGTTTCAGATAGAGACATCAAGTCTGGGTTAAGTTTAAACTCATAAAGAGTTCAGACTCAACATTCCTCCATTTGTAGCTATTGGGATAACTATTTACCAACAGCTACACCCCATTTTAAGGAGCCAAGGGAATTTCAGCCTGGGCCAACTCGAAGAGAGTAAGGCCTTTGGCTGAAGTAGAAAAAGAATAAACTGACCCACATGAGTTTATGAGGGAGGGAACACACTGAATACAGCAACACAGTATTATAAGGATTACTATGGCCCCAACAATACCCACCAAGAGGTTTTTAACCCACCCAAATCCAGGCAACCAATTCCATAAGGCTCCCCACCAATCATAAGGTGGCTGGCCAGAGGAGTAGTTCTTAGCCATTTCCCTTAGATGTTGCATTTACTGGTTCCCACAAAAGTTGACCCTTTTTCTTTAACAAAACACAGTGATCCTGTCTGATTTGTTACCCTGAGATATCTGTTAATTGGCACTCCTGTTTTGTCCCATGTAAGATTGTGTTGGACTGGATCTTTTATTCTAGCCGTGGCATCCAAGTCATATTAGCAGTGGTCAGGGGAATGGGTGTGAAGGGGAGTCCCTGTTCTGCATTTACTGGAAATTGAGTACATACCCAGCAATTACTTCTATTTCCTAAAATACGAGTTTTAACCTCGTGGGAATATCTAATAAAAGCATTATCTTCATAAGCAGAAAATAAACTAAAAAGGCATAATAAAAAACATACAGTTGTCAGAATAAAAGGTCCTCTCATTTTTTCCGAGTCAATTTAAGTCTGATGTCTGAAAGAGGTAAGCTGGTCCACTGGTCAGAGGCAGTGTCCTCAGTGGTGGCAAGAGCTGCTGGTCCGTCACTGTGGTCCACTACGGCTGGCTTGACGTGGGAGTGGTGGATCCAGGATTTGCGTCCTTCCAGGAACACTGCAGTCTGGGTTGTTAAAAGAACCTGGTGGGGTCCAGTAAATCTCGGCTGGAGGGCGTCGCCACGAACGAACTTTTGGCCCAGACGAAGTCCCTGGTTGGAACGCAGGTGGATCTGTTCTTCCAGTGGCACGGTCTGGGAAAACTGTGAGGCTTTCCAAAGGGTACGGAGGCGAGCCTGTAGGGAGAGAAACTGGCACGCGGTCATATGATCCCCTCCCAATAGTGAAACATCAGCACGTGGTAGCACCCCGCCTTTGAAAGGGGGATGTCCATAGAGCAGTTCAAAGGGGGATAATCCCAATACACGGGTTGGGCGAGTGCGAAGGTGAAACAGGACCAAGGGAAGTACCTGAGGCCACTTTAACCCTGTTTCCTGACAGTATTTAGCCAATGTAAGCTTAAGCTCCCTATTCATACGCTCAACTTTCCCGCTAGACTGGGGGTGGTAGGGTGTATGAAAGGAGTGTGAAATGCCCAGTCCTTGTTCTAAATGGCCAAGGACATTACCAGTAAAGTGGGGTCCGCGATCTGAATCAAGTATGAGAGGGATGCCAAAACGGGGTACAATGTCTCTAAGGAGGATCTTCGCCACTGTGGCAGCAGTACAATTAGCAGTAGGAAAAGCTTCGACCCATGAAGTCAGAGGGCAAACCAAAACAAGGAGGTGCTTTTTCCCAAAAGCCTTTGGCATATTTGCAAAGTCAATTTGAAGATGTTGAAATGGAGCAGCAGACGGAGGTCTTTTACCCTTAATTTTGTTAAGAGGCGGAGCAGGTTTATTACGCTGACATGTGCTGCATGCTTTCACTATTGACAGGCAGTAGGGTTGAATGCCTGGAGCATACCAAAAGCGAGCGATGGTGTCCACAAGGGCGTGCGTGCCGTAGTGACCCCCCTTATCATGGTGCCAGCGAACTGTCACGGGGTATGTGGAGCGAGGAGGCAGGCTCGGCCATCCGGCATAAGCCAGGTCCATTTGACCAGAGTGGCTCGAGGCTCCCACGACTGTAGTTCAGCAGTGGGTACTGGTGCGGGTAAAAGCATACTTGCTATCAGTAAAAATGGTAACGGTCTTACCAGCGGCCAACTGGCAAGCTCGGGCCAGGCGTAGAGTTCGGCGGCTTGGGCTCCCAGTTGCCTGGCAGTGAGGCGGACTCTTGAATGTCCCATTCAGAGGTGACTGCATAACCGGTGAAACGCTTGCCATCAACATAGAAGGAGCTTCCGTCCGAGAAGAGGATGCAATCAGGGTTGTCCAGTGGCACGTCAAACAGGTTGTTCCTTATCTGTAAGATGCTATGAACTACTTCCACACAGTCGTGCTGTTCCTGGAGGACTGGCAGATCAGGAAGCAAGGTAGCTGGATTAAGGGGCCCACACCTTTCAAAAATTAGGTTAGTGTCTTCTAGGAGTTCGGCCTCTAGCTGCTGCTGACGATGGGCCGAAAAGACTTGGGTCGTGCCCTTACGCAGAAGGGCTGACAAGGCATGAGAGGTCCAGACCGTGGTAAAATGGCCCAGGGTCAGGCTCTTTGCCTTTGTGATCAGCAGGGCAGCTGCTGCCAGAGTCCAGGTGCAGGATGGGGTTCCCTGAGCGACAGGGTCGATCTGCTGGGAGTAAAAAGCAAGCGGGAAATGGTGGGGCCCGCTCAGCTGGGTAAGGACGCCACTAGCAATTCCGCCCCTCTTGTGGACAAAAAGGTGAAAGGGTTTGCTGTAATTGGGGGGGGCGGAGAGACATGGAGGAGGCCACACTGTCCTTGAGTAACTGAAAGGCTTGAATCGTGTCTGGGGACCACTGCAAAGGGTCAGGAGCAAGGTTAGCAGTCAGTCGGTGGAGCGGTTTGCTCAACTCCCCGCAGGACGGCAACCAAGGTCGACAGAAGCCAATTAATCCTAAGAAACCTCGAAGTTGTTTCTTGGTGTTTGGCAGAGGGCAGTTTTGGATAGTCTTTATGCGGACTGGGTCCATTTGTCTCCCCTCTGGGGTTAACAGGAAGCCCAGATATCGAACCTTCTGTGAGACCCACTGAATCTTGTTAGGGTCTACCTTGTGGCCTCTGGTGTGTAGGTATAATAAAAGTGCCTTACCATCGATGCGGAGGGCGGCTTCTTTGCGGTTACCTAGTAGGATGTCATCTACGTATAGGACTAACGTGGATCCCTGCGGACTGGTGAAGCCTTCCAAGTCGTGGCGGAGGCATTGGCTGAAAATCGTGGGGCTGTCTCTGTAGCCTTGAGGAAGTCGTTGCCAGACCAAAGAGATATTGAGAGTCTGGGTGTACAGGAATGCTGAAAAAGGCTGATTTTAAGTCAATAACAGTGAACCATTCAGCATCCCAGGGGATTTGGCTGATGATAGTAGCTGGATCAGGAACTACTGCATGAAGAGGGACCACATATTGATTAATAACCCGTAGATCCTGTACAAAGCGCCAACGAATAGGGTCTCCGTCCTTTTTAGGAGGCTTTTTTACAGGCAGTATAGGGGTATTACAGGGAGTGCGCTGAGGGCGGACTAGCTTTTGTGCAATGAATCCCTCGACAATGGGGCGGATGCCTTCCCGAGCTTCCAGCGACAGGGGGTATTGGGGGACTGACGGGGGGGCTAAGGAGGGCTTCACTTGAATCCTTACTGGCTCTGCTGAAAGGAGCAGGCCAACATCAGTGTCAGAAATTCCCCAGAGGGTTGAAGGCAAGTCAGTGAGGTCAGGGGAGAGAGAGGGGGGGGTTTCCCAATTACCCTGAGTTAGGGCCGAATCTCCTAACACTGTCATCAATAATCCTACCCCTTCAGGAGTGCAGGTTAAAGTAGCCTCAAGCTTACAGAGTAAATCCCGGCCCATCAAAGGGATCGGACAAGCTGGGGAAAAAAGAAAACGGTGAGAAAAACATTTATCAGCATAAATAACATTTAGAGGCAAAGTGAGTCCCAGAGACTGTGGGTTGCCTTCCACCCCAGTTGCAGTTTTAACCTCAGAGGATAGCCAGGGAGGGGCATGATTTAAAAGAGAGAAAGTAACTCCAGTATCAATGAGGAAACAGACAGGCAGTCCCTGGACTGAAAGGGTTAGATGAGGCTCTTTGCTGGGAGGGGAGAAAGTGAGGAAAGAGCCGGCTAAAGACATTAAGGAAATAAGACCATCACATTGTTTGCCTTCGCCCCCGGGGTACCGTCATTGAGAAGGCTGAGTTCGCTGCAGCTGCTGCTGTTGCCCGTAGTTGATCCAGGCCTGAGGAACGGGCTGGGCTGGTGGTGCAGGAGTGTATTCGTCCCTGGTGTAAGTATCTGCGGATGCGACCGGACCCTCTGGGCGTCCCCAGGGGCATTCACGTTTAAAGTGACCGGGTTGTCCGCACTGAAAACAATTTCCTGGTGGCTGGGGTTGCCAGGACCCTCTCCCCCGAGCACCCTGAGATCCCCTGCCAAGGCCACGGCTTCTGCCTCGAATACCACCGCGAAAAGCTAAAGCCATCAACTTATATTCTTCCTTTTTCTCTTTCTTTCTGCTACTTTCCCTTTCTCCCATGCAAAACTCCTCCCGAGGTGTGCCCCTCCATATCCTCCTTATCCCTCTGCAGAGATTCCAATTTGGAGTCCTGCAGATTCCCCTCTGCGCCCTGGAGAGAGTCCCCTCGCTGAGGAATAGGGGCAGGTGCAGTGGGGACCAACTGACGAGTTAAAACACGCCGTGGTTTACACCCTTCATCGAAATAACATGGAGGGGGTTCACTCTCGGAAGAATACCTGACTGCCATAATCTTTAAAGATTTCCACAGCTCTGCTGCTGTGTCCCAACAAAACCAGTAACATAACTGTCCCGGATGGTCTTTTTCGATCTGGCTCCTTACTCCTCTTAAGGCAGCCTGTTCGAAAGAGCCATACGAAGGCCACCTCATCTCCGGGTCGGCCAATACCGCGGTATACCCAGTCCAATTCCTTACACACAGTGTGTACAACTTCCTCCTAGACATTCCTGTCTGTACTGGGAGTTTCCCTTCATTCCATAACTTATTTACAATCCCCAGCGGACTCTCAAGAGGCACGCTAGTCCCTTGACCCATGGTGTCTGACAGGAGCCCTCCAACTGGCGTTTATCCTGCTGTCCAGTACACGACCCCTCAATATTGAATTGGCTGGGAGAAATCTCCCGTGGCGCCTACCAATTCGTATATGAGTGGTCTGACCACTGGACAGAGGCACCGCACCAGAAGGAATCCCGGACGAGCCCCCAAATTGTTAGGTAAAAAGCAAGTCCTTACTCACCTCTCCAGCACCCGAGTTTGTGCGGAGTTGGTATGGGGCTCACAAATCTGTCAGAGACCAGACAATTCGTTGATCAACGGGCTCACACCATCCTTAGCTTACAGAAAAGCTTCGGAGTAAGTGTGGCAAGTTTATTAGGGGTGAGCATCAATGTTTATACACAGAAGTAAACAAAGTGATTAACAGATCATAATGGTCATGCATAATCAATCAAGATTCTACAGGATAAAACAGGTTAAAATGCAAATTGGAGAAGACAAAAACGGGAGATGGCTACTTATTGGGAGGGGAGGGTGTCATGAGTGGTTCACAGGTCAGAGCTTTGATTAAAAGTTTCAGATAGAGACATCAAGTCTGGGTTAAGTTTAAACTCATAAAGAGTTCAGACTCCCCGTACCATGCTGGGGTAGGTGCTTGTTGTTATGTCAGAGACACAGAGAAGTTAGATAAAAACATAAACGCTCTTCCTGGAAGGTTGCAAACATAACACTGCTTTATTTCCGAGAATCCAGAACTCAGACACAGAAACTCGGCTGTTCCCTAAGGCAGAGGGGCACAACTCACTCTACCTTGCTCTAGGCTGGCTTTTTGCAGGAGACGGTGACCCAGATCACACGCTTCCCTACAGAGCTCGCTAGCTTAAAGTGATAGGAAAGTGATAGGAAAGTTGTGTTTAAAAGGAGAAGCTTTCAGGAATGTAGTATAAATGCCGCAAGAGAGAGAGAGGCTTGGCTGCCTCCAGTCCAGGGATCAGGAGGTTGGAGGGTCATCAGAAGCACCAGACATGTGCATGAGAACACAAAGGGACAGTCCCTGCTTTGAGGATCACACAATCAACATCAAACCTGCAATACAAACCCAGGTCTGGGGTATTATAGTTCAGCCTGCTACAAATGCCGGCACCTGGTTTCTGCCAGGGAAATGTTGATGAGGGAGAAGGGAATGAAACTATAAGCAGGGCCCTGAGCCAGTGCTTTTAAGATTCCAGGGATGCCATTTTTCCATGTGAATTCCATCTACATTCCACTGCCTCATGGTCGTATTTAAGTAGTTATACAACCTTTCAGAGGCTGCAGTGAAAAGGGCGGGGTGGGACTATCAGCCCTCCTGTTCCCTTCAATAAATGGGGGAGGGGAGATTATGCTGGAGAAGTGGTCAGCACCTTGGAAAGCACACAGGCCCTACTATAACTCCGCAACAATGTCTCTGTAGCAAGTGAAATGAGGGAAGAGTGATGGGAGCTCCCTGGGAACTTGCACAAGCTGAAATTGGCAATTTCAGAGGATATTATTCATGGTACAGCTTAGGAGCCAGAAAGCAGAGTCCCACCTGAAAGCAGCATAGCAGTGCTATTAATGCAGCCACAGTTCAGAATAGATTCCATGCAGACAGTGACCCATTAAATAGCAGAGAAAACGCAGCAGGTGTAGCAGCTGCACTGCCTCAAGACATGACACAAGATAAACAACTTCTTTTCCTTGTCTTGTCAGCAACAACTGTGCAAGTCCCCAACAGGGCACCTAGAGTTCCAGCTTATGGCCTGTGACTGTGACCAAGGGCAGCTGGCAGAACCTAAAAGGCACAACCTTCTCCCAATGTTGGCACTGAGCACAGAATAGCTCTGCCTCAGCAGCTTGGTCTGTCTGCTATGCATGTGTATTAGCCCTCAAGCTGTCAGCCCCAAGAGTACATTTCTGGGTATTTGTGCTGGACTCGCTTTGTGCTTAACTTTACGCATGGGAGTTATAAAAATACCAAGTTTTTTAATCGAGCACTTTTCATCCACAGCTCTCAAAGCACTTTACAAAGGAGGTCAGCATCATTATCCCCATTCCACAGATAGGAAAACTGAGGCACAGAGCAGGGAAGTGACTTACCTAGGGTCTCTCAGCTGGCCAGTGGCAGAGCCAGGAATAGAATCCAGTTCTCTTGATTCCCATTGTAGTGCTCTAGCCACTACCCCACACTGCCTCCCTATTGACCTAAATCGGACAATGCTGCTTAAAGTTAAGCATGTGCTTAAGTGTTTTGCTGCATCAGGGACAGAGCACTGAACACCTTGCTGAACTGAGCCCTTATTGCCTCTGGTTGGGCCAGAGGGACATGCAGCAAGGCCAAAGGTCAAGTGACTAACTCCCCCAGGAATTGTGCAACCATCACTGCCATGAGACATGATTAGGATATTATCACGTATCAGGAGGAGTGTGACCTTCTCCTTTAATGGCTCTTACCAACACTGGGGACAATCTGCCCCATTTGCCTTTCAAGCCATCTCACGCTACCCAGTGCGGTAGAAATCAGGTGGGATGCAGATAGCATAACAAGTAAATCTTTCCGAAGGGCCTGCTCTTCTTAAATAGGGTTTTCTGCCCTTTGATACTTCAGGAGTCTGACCGAACACACCGTGCATTTCATATTTTAGTTCTTTTAGGCCTGTCACCCTTCTGCAGAAGCTAATACCCAGGGGTCTCTGAAAACATTTGTTCAATGTTCAGCACCAGTCAAAAAAGCTAACAGAATGTTAGGAACCATTAGGAAAGGGATAGAAAAGAAGACAGAAAATAGAATACTAGTATATAAATCCATAGTGTGCCCACACCTTGAATACTGTATGCAGTTCTAGTCGCCTCATCTCAAAAAGGATATATTAGAATTGGAAAATGTACAGAGAAGGGCAAATAAAATGATTAGCGGGTATGGAATAGCTTCCATACAAGGAAGATTTAAAAGACTTGGACTGTTCATCTTAGAATAGAGAAGACTAAGAGGGAATATGATAGAGATCTAGAAAATCACGAATGGTGTGGAGAAAGGGAATAGGTAAGTGTTATCTACCTCTTCACGTAACATAAGAACCAAGGGCCACCCAAATAAATTAATAGGCAGCAGGTTTAACACAAACATAAGAAAGTACTTCTTCACACAATGCACAGGCAACCTTGGAACTCCTTGCCAGGGCAAGTTGTGAAGGCCAAAAGTAAAACTGAGTTAAAAAAGAATTAGATAAGATCATGGAGAATAGATTCATCAATGGCTATTAGCCAAGATGGTCAGGGATGCAATCTCATGCTCTGGGTGTCCCTAAACCTCTGGTTGCCAGAAGCTGGGTCTGGACAACAAGGGATGGATCACTCAATAATTGCCCTGCTCTGTCCATTCCCTCTGAAGCATCTGGCACCAGTCACTGTTGGAAGACAGGATCATGGATTAGATAGACCATTGGTCTGACCCAGTGAGTGTTTCTACACTTCAATCAAAGGCTTTTTTTTAAAACAACAATCTTTTTTTTTGTAGTAGTTTACATTTAACACAGTTATGGGTGTACTTGGAGCATGAGTAGACATGCCTGAGCTAGCTTTGATTTAGCTAGCATAAATACCAATAGCAGTGAAGCCATGGGCGCACAGACATCAGCACGGGTGAGCTGCCTGAGCAATTACCTAGGTTCCAGGCCGGCTTGTACTGTCTATGATGATGCAGCTTCACCACTATCAGTACCTGAGCTAGCTAGATTAAAGCTAGCTCAGGTATGGCTACATGTGCTGTCATCACCACCATCCCCAACTGCACTGTAGACATACCCTTAGATTCCATGCCACTCTTCTTTTCAATCGCTTTCACCAGGAGCTCAGGCTAGATGATTATTCCCCTGGATAGGAATTTGTTCTGCATATAACCCCTATTTACTCCCAGTACTTCAGCTTGAATCTATCGATGGTCTACGAGTGAGTCAGGCTAATGCAGCTAGCAAACTACTTTGCCACCAAACTGACCCCCAGAGAAGAAAGCAGCTGCTTAGACCTCCCCAACCACTGCACATTTCTGCCTTCTGGGCATGATATAATTGGAGGCAAACTTTGTTTTGCAGTTCGCTGTCACCAATGGCTGCCTCCTCAGCGATACATTTAATGACACCAAATATAAATCAAATAGGCATCTTGCACAAATATGCCTGTTTCCGATTAAGAAATGACGTCTGTGTTTGGATTTAGTAGTCAGACAAAAGATAAATGCTGTGGTTAATTGTGCCTGCTACTTTTCCCTCTGGAGAAATGAAACAGAATCCATGTATGTTTTGCTCCGACACATCAGCCCATCTGCCTCGTGAAAGAAGAGGAAATGCTGGAGATGCAACGTGCCTTGGAGACAGACTGGCTGGGCACAACATGTATCCGGATGGGCCCATTTCACACAAGCCTAAATAAATCCATCAGCATCTATTATGTGCAGAGTGCCACAGATGTGCATGGGGCTCGCAGAACAAAGGAACAGCAGAGTTTACCCTCGAAGAGCTGAGCCACAGGAGGAGATAACAAAAGGTGGTGATGACGAAGGTCAAAGAGAAGAGCAAAATGATGAGGTGCTCCCCTGTGAGACTTACTTGTGTGTCTTGGCTGTTACCGTGTTATTGACCGTTGTTTAAATGTAATAGCCTTAGTAAATAGCACATAAAATGGTAGCGTTCTACTTACACACACAATCGCATTCAAACACAAACAGGTGTGCATGCACACGTACAGACATGAACACACACATATATGCATGTGTAATGTAGTGGTCAGTGTGTGTTAGGTGCCCCCCTCTGCTCAATCCACAAACCCACAGCTCTACAGGTTAGCTCTTTAGCTCAAGCTGTAGAGATCTGTGCTTTCAGGCATGGAGGGCCTTGCTTCAATCACACAAGGATGCATGCGCAGAAATATTGAAGCAGCTGGAGTCCAGGGTAAGGGAAATAGTGGCTTTGCCCCCATTTTTTGGTCTCAAGGATGTGCCGTTGAGTCTGCAACGGCCCAAAGATGGACTGTCAGAAGTTTTGACTGGAGACTGCTTGTTCCGATCCATCTCTAAGGCCACTGCTTCCTACAAGGGGGCTGGGAAGTAACAGAGTGGAGGTAGGAAGCAGAGAAGATATTAAGGTGGAACAATCTGAGTATGCCCCTCCGTGAACTCTTCATGACTGCACCAGCCACTGATGGGCCAAGGTGAGCGTGGGGGAGGGGGAGATGCAGCAGATGCACCTTGGCTGGTGCATGACAGAACTGCCAGGCCCACGTTCGGAATCAGAAGGCAAACTAATGCTAATGCCTGAGATTCCTCCCCAGCATGTCAGGCAGCATAACCCCAGTTCAATGCCCCTGCTGTGCATCACAGCACCTTGTCCTAAGAAGAGCAGGAAGCCACAGGGCCAGGCTAGAATGCATTGTCCTTTCAGGTACTAATCACTGCATGCTTGGTGAGTGGCCCTCCTCCACCTAATACCGGGGAACCATCCCTCAAAAACAGGTGAATCAAACTTCATCACTGACAAGTTAAAATCATAGTGACCAAGAGAGCTCTATTGAGGAGACCTGAATGGAGGAAACTCTGAAGAGAACTTTGTTCTATTTCCTTTATGCAAAAGAGAAAATAAGTCTTTTGTGCCACATTCCAGGCACAGACATGCATCTTGGGATGGGTGAGAGATTACAGAAGAAACAGGGACTGAACCTTCCCAACAGCTGCAGCCCAAAGGTGCCCTTAACAGTCATCTTGATGCCAGTGGGGGTTGTCTATGGTTGCTGAAATGTCCTCTAAGAACCAGGAAGCCTGATTGCTTTGGTTGTTAGTGCCCCATTATCCTAATTAAAGGTTTCAGCTCCTCTTGCTGCTGACACTTTAAATCTCTTTGTAGGTAACTTCTGCGCTGCAGTTGACACTGAACACAAGCAGCATAGCCGCAGCTCTCCTTGGTTGCAGATAACAAGGGGGAGTAGTGTGCATAAGGCCCATAGAGGAGTGGCAGTGTAATACATTGCTAGACACTAGCCCTCACCCGTGAATCTCATGGAATTTTACAACGTTTAGCTTTACAAGGTTTTCCATCTAAACCGTAAACTGCTATTTTGTTCTGTGTTTTATTATTCAAACCAATTATTAATAGGGTTGTTTTGAGCTTTAGACTCACTGCAGACACTCAGACCACTATTTTTGTTTAATTTATATGATGACAAACATTAAATAAGGAGCCTTCTTAAGAGAAATGTTGGGTGTGAATTTCAGTGCACTTTTAAAGGCAGTAAAATGCACAGCGACACTCTTTAAAGCTATCGCCAGGAACTAAGGGAATATGTTCCCATGGGAGAAGGATAAAAGGAGGAATACAGTTAGCCTTTATATAGCTCCTTGTATGAAAAGATCTCAAGGCGTAGGATGCACAAAGAGACTTAGGTGTTGCAACACTGAGCATCAGAGTGCCTAACTTTTAAGCACCTACAGATCTACAAAGCCTGAGTTAGACTCCTAGCTGCCTACACAATGCACAGGAAGACGTGCCTTACGATGTGATGCACAAAAGCCAGAATGCTAAGTGGGGAGCCACCTAAGCTAGCCAATGGGAGAGGTGTGTCCTAAGCCCCGCCCCTCTCACAGAGATGGGCACCTAAGTCCCGGCCACAAAGAGGCGCCTAGCTCTGCTTAGCCATCCACGAATGGAAACCCCTCTCCTGGAGCCAGGCAGCTTCCATGCCTAAGGTGTTTCTTGTGGGAATGACTTAGGCACCTGCCTCGCTCCACACTAAATGGCGGCAGCAGCAACTAGGAAAGGAGCCAACACTAACTTTTATCCCAGTGGTTAGAGCACTCCCATGAGATGTGGGAGACCCAGATTCAATTCCCTTCTCTCTGGCAGAAAGGGTTTGATCAGGGGGTCTCCCACGTCTCAGGAGTATGCTCTAACCACTGAGCTATGGGATATTCTGATGTGGGGGCTCCCTCAGTCTCTCCTGCTGAAGCTATGCCACTGTAGATCCCTACTGAAGTAGTCACTGAGCCAGAGAAAGAGTAGGAATGACTCTGTAGTCCAGTGGTTAGGGGACCCACCTAGAGGTGGAGACCCTCAGACAGTCCCCATGCTCCAATCACCCTTTATCCACAGTGGAACAGCTTCAGCGAGACTGACAGGGCCCCAGGTCAGAGTATCCCATAGCTCAATGGTTAGAGTATTCACCTAAGAGGTGGGAGACTCCTGTTCAACTCCTTCCATCCTACTCGCCTCTGGCAGAGAGGGGGGAGTTGAACCTGGTTCTCCTGTATCCCAGGGAAATGATGTAACCATGGGGCTAAGGGTCACGTAGCAGCCCCACCCCCTCCTCTTCTCCCCAGCCCTGGATTCTGAATGGGACTTGGTCCAGAACACAACCTCCCAGACTGGGTCTGCATGTAACTTAAGCAGCTGACCATCTAGCTTCCCCCACTTTGTGACTTGCTCTGGAGCTTAGGCAAGAGACAGGTGTCCAAATGCCTGGAGTGAGCCAGCAGTGCGAATACCCAGAAGCAGAAACATAGGCACCTAGGGAACATTTACCTTGAAATTTAGGCACTGAGTGAATTCAGACACCTACAGGATTCGGCAGGAATTTTGTGGATCATAGTTGAGTAAAAACTTTAGGTGGCTAAGTATCTTTGTGGATTTGGACCAAGGTGCTTTACAAAACAACCTATTAAGCATTATTCCCATTATAGAGATAGGCAAACTGAGGCCCAGGTAGAGGGTTTGGTCTTCAGAGGTGCTGAATTCCCACAGCTCACACTGACCCCAATGGGAGTTGCAGATGCTCAGCACCTCTGGAAGGCATCTCATAAGGGCTTGTCCGTATAGCAGCACAAACTCACCATGGAGCACCCACCCTAGTTAGGTAGCAGCATTGATGAAGTTCTTCCACTCTGGTGCCCTCTGTTTTCTGCCATTCTGGTCCTGCAGCAGTCTGGAGCTTCTATGGCCTAGCTCCCTGGGCAGGTCACCCTTCAAGTTCAGCCCCCTTCCAGGGTAACAGAAAAGTCCCCACAGAAAAACCCAAAAGGCTTTACGCTAGCCCTTTGGCCCCCATCTAGGACTCAGCAGCCTGTGTTCCTTTTAAATAATCCCCAGGCTTGTGTTTCCCCTCCTGCTTGGGGAGGGGAATCCAGGCCCACCCTCTCCTCTGGATTCCAGCCCAGTGACCTCCCTTGTGTTACACTGCACCTTACAATGTCTAGGTGCTTTGCTGGACTGGTCCCTACTTTTCCCTGTTTACCAAAGTCTCTCACGGGACCCAGCTCCTGCTCTGGAGTTCTGTCTTCTCATGTGACTGACTAGCACTGAAGAGCTTCCTCAGTCCCCTACCAGGCCCACTTCTCTGCCTGGGCTGCTGCCTGTTATGTCAGCTGTTGCTAACTGGCCCCCTCCTTAGCCTCAATTGGAGGTGTAACTGGTCCATCCAAGCTGTTACAGTATGAGGACTACATATCCCAGCACAGTTCATAATGGGAAATTACTCTGTATTGGCACATGTGTGTTAGCTAATATGATGTAAATCACTCAGATCCCAATTCATCCAAGCACTTAAACATGTGCTTAATTTTAATCATGATTCACTTCAGTGGGATTTAAGCACATGCTTAAGTACTTTGCTAAAGAGGGTCCTCAGTGCAGATGACTAGGGCTGTCATGTTGAACATCATAGTAGCAAGTCATGGTTAAAGGTCAACCACAAACCATTATCATTACTTTAAACACAACAGTCCTTGTGGACATGGAGGCCTGGATGCACAAAACAACCTGGCACCTAAGTCTCCGTTTTAAGCACCCACGTCCCAGTTTCAGGACCACTGTGATACACAAAACTCCTGCTGCACCCTGAAGGCACCTAACCTCACCCAGCACCTAAGTTTTTTTAGTGAAAGTTCCCTGGGTGCCTATGTATCTGCGTCTGGGCACGGGCCCTGCTACCTCCCTCTTTCACACAGACACCTATCTCCTGCCTTTACCCCAGACTGATCCACAAAGCAGGGGAAGACAGGCATTCGGGCGCCTAAGTCACGTGCAGGGCCTGATCCGGGAGGCACACTGAACATGCCTACTGGACTGGACCCCACAGGTGAGATCATACAAGCCAGTAGAGGTGGGAAAAAGGAGACGGAGGACCTAGATTTGACCTTGTGGTTAGGGTTCTCCCCAGGACATAGGACCCCCCCAGTTCAAGTCTCCCCTCCACCTGAATGGGAGAAAGAATTTGAACAGAGCTCTGCCACCTCTCAGGTGAGTGCTCAAAGCACAGGGCTGTGGGATATTCTGATGGGGAGGCTCCCTCAGTCTCTCCTGTTGACACTGTTCCACTGTGGATAAATACGCATTTGGGTCAGAAACAGCAAGAGAGAGTGAGTGCGCAGGCACGAGAATGGCTCTACAGTCTGGTGGTTAGAGCACTCACCAAAGAGGTGGAAGAGCCAGGCTCCAGTCCCCCAGAATGAATGACTTATTAATTATTTAGTCAGAGTGCAACAGCTTCAACTGGAGAACAAGGGAGCCCCACCTCAGACTGTCCCATAGCCCAGTGGTTAGGGCACTCACATGAGAGACACCTGTTCAAATCCCTGCTCAACCACAAGTAGAGTGGCTCCCATGTCCTGGGTCAGTACCCTCACCACTGGGCTAAAAGTCATGCAGGAATTCCTCTTGCTAAAACATCATAGGCACTTAACTCCAGGAGGGAGATCCCAGCTGAGACTTACTAGCAGAGATAGGTGCCTCCCTGCAGCCTGGACTTAGATGACTATCTCTGTGAAAGGGGCAGGGCTTAGTACCCCCCACCCCTGCTCTGGTCAGCATTTCCTGTTGCCTAGCCTAGGCGACTCCCTGCCAAGAGTACTGGTTTTTGTGAATTACAGTCTAAGGCGCCTACCTCTCCCTATTCATTGTATTCATTCTAGGCGCCTCACTCAGGCTTTGTGAATCACAGTGATTTTCTAGACACCTAAAAATTAGGGGCTTTGATGCTCAACGTCACAACACCGAACTCGTTTGTGCATCCAGGTCTGAGGGTCTGACGTCGTGCTAGTTAACATATGTGTTAACACAATGTAATTCCCAAGTGCCGACAAGCCCTAAGCAACTTGTTTAAGGTTACACAGTCTTGGCTCTCAGTTCCCCTGCCCTAACCAGTAGATATTACTGTCTTCTAAAAGAGGCGCATTTGTCTGGATTTTAAGTACAATAGATAGTGTGGGATCCATTTCACCAAGAGCATGGCTGGTATGTGGGAGGCCTACACACTTCAAGAGGACAGCAGTGTTAATGGGGAGTTATCCACGTCCTCCACACAGGCAGAACTGAGCTTCATTTGTATTATTAATTATTATTATTATTATTATTTTATTTATTATTAATTGTAATACAGCCACTCAGATACTTTAAGGCCTAAACATTTCTATGAGGTATTAGTACTTAAAATAACAGAAAATCAGTGTTGTTTTTAAACAAAATGCTTTGTTGTGCATGTACTGGAGACTGTGTTCACACATGTTGGTGTGTTTGTCCCTCAGAGCATGTGTTCACATATGTGTGTGCGGGGAGGGGGGGTGCATATGTGCCTGGGAGCATGTGCATACATGGGAGTGGGGAAGTGGTATTTGTGCTGGGTAGCATGTGTGCACACATGGGTATGTTTAGATCTTTTTTTGCCTTTTAGGAATACTGTGAAAATTAGAATTTTTTTTCTTTTGTGTCTTCTGGAAAAGTACTCTTTTTTAATCAAATGCAAGTGGTGTGAGCTTTAAGGAGTTAGCATCTCAGAAAAGATCCAAATCTATTTTGTTTGTCTTTTGCCCATCTGAGAGCATTTGAGCTATTTTTCTGGATTAATGAATATCATAAAAACAAGATCTCATCCCAGAACAGTCATAATAAGATAATACTGGAAATATAAGGAATGAATGGGAAGTTACACAACAATTTGGCTTTTAATCCATAACACAATCTTCCCCCACACATATCTGTATTCACTGCAAGATTAAATGTTCTCAACATATTGTTTGTAAATCCGATTCCTTTTATCAGGTTAATTGGGCTTCAGACTCTTAAATCATGGCTTCTGTCATTGCACTGCCTATTCAGTTGATCACACAAGAACTTTTTGAAGCAACTCCTGAAAAGATGGCTTGGCTTCTGACAATATTTGTACAACAATGAAAATGTGTGTGGAAAGAATGAGAGACCTTGGCTCTGCTAGGCACTGCTATGAATGTACGGAATCTATTGTTGTGAAAAGGCTATGGTTCATGTTCTCATTTTATAACTCATCAGTAGGTTCCAGAAGATTAGGGTGTCTGAAAAGCATTCTTAGAATGAATGTTTCATAAAGGATGGGAGTTCTGTTCCCCACGCTTAGGACAAGGGGCGAAAGTATTTGTTGTACATGCCATTTGTCCTGTAACTAGTATAATCTCATTGTACAGCATACACATGAGGAGTGAATGAAGATTTTGTTATTGTTATTATTTACAAGCATAGTGTGAGAGGACGAATGGTTCTTGCAGTTAAAGCGCTGGACTGGATCAGACTGGGGTTTGATTCCTGCCTCTGCCTCACTCCCACTATGACCTTGGGCAAGTCACTCTGGGCATGTCTACATCTTGAGTTCAGATTGAGCGAGTGTGCTAAAAACAGTGGGTAGCCAAAGGGGAAAGCCGCCCTGAGTATGATCCCATCCAACACCCCAGGTACATACTTGGGGTGGCTTGCACAGCTGCAGTGACACTTTATTCTTAGTACGCTAACTCGATCAGAACTAGCATAGGTTTGTCTCCTCAACTAAGTTGGGAATCACAACCCTAGCTTGCAGTGTAAACCATGCCTTTAATCTCTCTGTGTGCCCCAGTTTCCCGTCTGTAAATGGGGATAATAATACTCCCTTTCTCTCACTCTTAGTCTGTCTGTTCTATTTAGACTGCAAGCTCTTTGGGGCAAGGACTGCCGCTTACTATTGTATGTACAGTGCCTAGGAGGGGTCCACAGCAGGAGCCTTCATGGGATGGTGCCTATCAGCCTTAAAGGCTGCTAAACACCTCGTACTACCACTTTCCCACATCTTATTACTGTGATGCTGCAGAACAAGACCTCAACTAAAAGAACTTCCATCCAAGCCCAGACACCAAGGGTCCTCCTTGGGACCAACGCTGACTGTTCTCTCCATAAATGTTGAAGGACAGAAAGCTGCTAAATGGGAAATGATTGCTGATATTTGCGCAAAACATCAGTGCCAGGTTCTGCCTACAGGAGATTCACTAAGGATTACGGGACAAAAGACCCAGGATACCAGGAAGGATGTTGGCTGTTGGGAGACCACAGAGCCAATATGGCAGGACTGTATTTGTTAAGCCAAGCATCAGGATTGCATCCACCTAAAAAACAGAAGAGAATAATATTGAACATCTCACTGTTGAGCTCAATAAGATCTCCATAACCTTCATCTACAAGCCACCAGAGAAACTTTTCAATTTTGTTGACCCACCTGTACAATGACAAAGGGCATCATGCATCATAATTGGTGATTTCAACAGCCAAACATTTTTTGACCTATCTCACTGCTGTGTGATATTTTAAAATTGCCTGAGTGACTACTGCTATATCACATTACAGCCGTTATTGAACCACTTCTTATCAACAAACAGGCTGGCTTTTGCCTAAAAGCAATTTTTAAGAGCTTGTCTACATAGGCAGTTACTCCAGAGTAGTTACTCCTAATTAACTATTCCTGATTGATAATCCCATCTGTGCATAGTTTTATTCCAGAATTAGAGTGCCTTATTCTGAATTAGCTTAATCCATAAAGTAAATCTGGCTCCAAAAAGTAGTGTGACGGGGTGTATCTACCCCACACCAGTCCCGAAAGGGTTAGCTGTGCTTTGCAGGCTGAGGAAGCCCTGCCCCTCTGACTCTGCTGGGCATGCTCAGCCTGGAGGCGGAGTATAAAGGGAAGCAGGCCACCCCCCAGCTCAGTCTAGACAGGGCTGTTGAAGGGAGAAGACACAGACTACAGGCTTCCCCAGGGAGCGGCTGCAGGCCCTGACCTCAGGAGCGAGGCATGCAGAGGCCCACATGGACTCCAGACTGCCCAATGAGCCCAGGGATGAGACCGTGCCGGCAGAAGCTAGGTCACTAAAGGACCCCAGAGACTTGGGGGAAATGTGGAGCTTTGCCGCGGGAGAAAGAGGAGGAAGCTGCCCAGGGGACTTAGAATTTTCTCCAGTGAGTGAAAGGGGGAACTAATCAGTGTGTTTCGGGAGGATCTCTGCTGACTCGGTGGTGAGCACCCCCACTACTGCCAGGATCCTGGGCTGGGACTCAGAGGAGCAGGGAAGACCTGCTCTGGGTGCTGCAACCCCTAAGTGACACCCCACTCCCCCAATGTGCCAATAGGCCACACAAGTCCACAGAGGTGGGCTACCCTATTGACTCTGGCCATTAGGCTGTGCTGCCCAAGCCGAAGGGCTGTTTATTGACTGGCCGTTGGGCTGTATTACCATGTTTGTAGTCAGGGTCACGAACATAGGACCTGACCAACTGCTATTCAGTTCTTTCTCCCTTCACCCTAAACATGACCCGGTTCCCATTATGGGGTGTACCTACCCTGTGACAAGTAGATTAAGCTATTGAGAACATCCACACATGAAGTTAATCAGGAATATTTAATCTGCTTTAAATTTTTCACCCTCCCTTTTTCTGGATTAATTTTTGTACGTAGACAAGCCCTAAACAACTGAAGATGCAACAAGTCCGATGGGCTGCTCTGTTCCATAAAGCCC
Source organism: Mauremys reevesii (assembly GCF_016161935.1). Lineage (NCBI taxonomy): Eukaryota > Metazoa > Chordata > Testudines > Geoemydidae > Mauremys > Mauremys reevesii. The sequence goes on along the minus strand of NC_052635.1, from coordinate 30,473,689 downwards.
TGCAGCCATTTCCTTCCTGGTTCTTTGAATGCACCAGCTCCTCTCCAAGTTTGACATGTCCACACAAACGGGGCAGTGGAATCAACATTGGCCCTTGAGGGAGTTTAACCTTTCTGAGAGGCTGTGTTCCTGGTTCTCTGTGTGACCTACAGGGGAAAAGAGGTGCAGCGCGTGTTCTGTGGATTTTCTGCAGGCCAGAAAAACAAGCGGCATTCTCAGGAAGGCTCATTCCATGTTTCTCAACTGGTGCAGTGGGAGGGAAGGGTGCAGCTGGCATGTCATATAAGGAGACAAAGGCAACAGCAGATCCAAACCATATAACATCTAAATGGAGTGTGAGCATCCAGGAGTCCCCTTTACTTATCTCTCTGCCCTGTGTACAGAGTCTCATATCAGAAGCTTTCCCACTGTTTGAGGATGGCTTCACATGACCCGCTCTGAAGCTCATTAGTGTGTCTCTGAATGTAGGCAAGGGGAGAATGATAGGAGACCCTTCCTGGGGAAGCTTAATCAAAACAAACCCCTTCATGTGCTTGTCCACCATCGGAAGGGTCTGTTCTGCATCCAAGGGATTGATGTGCATGGCATGTGTGTGGTTCTCAGAGAACATGGTGGAATGGAAAGGACACTGAAATGGCAAGTAAATAGAACCTTGCTATGGAGAACATCCCTTTTTTATTGCTGTGACTCTGTTTTTACAGACACAGGGCCAGATCCTCAGCGGGTATAAACCAGCATGGCACTACTGCCGTCAGTAGAGCTACACCGATTTCTTTCCCTAGCTGGGTATTCAGCCCAAACACTTCAAGCATACCCTAAAACAACCACTGTATATACCACTGACCATAAACAACAGGTGGGTTGGCTCAGAGTCTAGCTCTTTCAGCAAAATGTTGCAACCTGACAATATTTAAACCTTCTTCTTGCATAGCATCATTGTAACCTCTCATGCAATCTCTCAGGGCAGAGTAATAATTAATAGTGCCCTTGTTCAGAGTACAAATGGAACATGTGATGGCTCAGCTAGCTATAAATCAGGACAGTTTCCATCTGGTCCAAGGTCTATTTTTACCTCACCAGCCCCAATTAACTTTGGAAGCTGAGACTAGTTGTAAAACATAAAAATTGTTCTTGAAGAGTGTGACTGAATATGGGCTGAAGTTAGCAGGAAGGGGAGAGATGGAGACTATTTATGCCACCAAGTGAAGGAAGACATAGAACAGAACACTGTATTGTTGTAAACTGACAAGCAAGTAAAACACAAATGAGGGCCAGGCTAAGCAGCAAGATAATTGTGGACTGGTTGCACCTCATGAACTTTACAGGCCCCGGCACCTGTCAATTCCTCATAATTGAGTGCAATTTAGCAGCATTTCCCCGATATTTCTTCCTGGCAGTGCATACTGGCTTTAGTTCCCATTAGAGCTGTGCAAATAGCTGATTATTTTTTTTTTGGTTTGCTGAGAGACAAGATTATTGAGGCGATATCTTTTACTAGACCAACTTCTGTTCTGAAGGTACAAGCTTTTCAACTTCAAAGAGCTCTTCTTCAGTTCTGGAGAAGGAAACCAGAGTGTCTGAGCTAAATATAAATTGGGCCAGATTGTTAAAATTAAGGGGTTAACACATGTTGTGGGAGACCACTTAAAGTGGAGTGAGCAATTAGGGTTAGCAGACAATTGTGTATGTTACAAATTGTTGTAATGAGCCATAAAACCAGTGGCTGTGGCTTTCGATGTCTGAAAGAGTTACACATTTAAGTTCCCAGGCTTGCTTTTTGAAGGTGTTATGAAGGTTTCCTTTGAGGATGAGTTCTGAGAGGTCAGATATGGAGTGATGGCTTTGCTCCTGAGTGGCATGGAGTTTTTGTCTTATCATTTTTTGTGAGTTCACTGGAGAGCACATTGGTTTTTTTATGTTGTTTTATTTTTTATTTCACCCACATTGTTTTGAGAGCATTTAGTGCACTGGATGAGGTATACCACGTGCTGTGATAAGCATATGTAGGACCCATGGATCTTGAAAGGTGTGTGGTATTGATCATTGTAGCAGTGAAGATATTTCTTCAGGTTTTACACCTTTTTTTTTTTTTCAGGGTCTGATGCCACTTTGAGTTGGTGTGTCTTGGTCTGTGGGAGTTTGCTTGTTGTTTGCTGACAGTGCTCAAACAAATTTGGGTCAACACAACTGAAATTTTTGGCAAACCAAAAAGTCAAAGATTTTTGCCTTGGCTAGAATGAAATATTTTGCTTTGATTCTGAGCATTTTAAAAAAAAATGTTTAAATTATTTAAATTCAAACTGGAAGAAATTTCAAATGGAAAGTCATTTCAAGTTGAGCTACCTATGTTTCATTTAGAAAATGTTAAAATAAACATTTGAAACAAGTGTTGTTTTTTTTACTTCTGAATATTTTTTTCCCCAACAGGAACAATTTGGAGAAACAGACACGAATCCATAGAATGTTTCAGCACTGCTGAATCTGCATTTTCCAATGAGAAGTTTTGGCTCAAAATTTCACCCAACTCTGTTCCAAAGCCAGGTCCCCTGCTGAGTATGCAAGACAGTGCTGCCTCAGTGCAAAAGGGAGTCAGTGATTGACCGATTTCAAGGATCATTATGATCATATAGTCTGACGACCTCCTATGGGACAAAAACTAGAGGTTTCACCCAGTGATTCCTGCACTGAACCTCATCAGCTTGTGCTGGGACTGATTTTGGTCCCAGTCTCTCCCTACAGCTGCTCCAGCAGCCCATAAATTCCAGAAACCACAAAGGAGAAGCAGCATACAGCCAAAGTAAGCAGGCCTACACTGCTCCATATATAGGCTTGGCAGAATTCAATTTTTATTTTTTATAATTTCAATGGATAATATTGAAGTTCATTTAAGCATTTTTTTTTAATTATCTATTTAAATGTTCATATGGGAAATTATGGAGGGGTCAGACACTAGAGAGGGTCAGACAATAATTACTCAATGATGGTAATGATGTAGAGATTCAAAAAGTTAAAGCATTTTAACCGCTAAAACACAAATTGTCAATGTCCCATGTCAAAACACACAAAGTAAATACTCTTAAATCAAACTCTATTAAGTTCTCAAGCAGCATTTTTCTTACTTTGCCTGTTTGTAAATTCTGATGATTATCGATGGAAATATTTTTTTTTGGCCATTCAGGTGTGTTCAGTGAAACTGACGTTTACCAACATTTACAGATACAAATCTAATCCTTCCGAGTCTACGCATATTGCCTGCCCTGGCACAGGGTGTGTGCTTGGGAGGGAATGTGCCCCTAGTACTCAGCATTATGAAGATTCTGGGCTAGCATAGTTCGTAGGCAGACATGTGGAGCCCACAGCTGCTCTCTGTATAGTTCATTCTGAACTTCCAGCCTCAAGCAGCAAATCCAAGATATTATAAAAAAAAAAGGTTATTCTGGTACGAGTTAGGTCTTGGCAAAACCAAAAAGAGCTGGAAATCTTGCAAAATAAAGTCTGATCTTATGAAAGCTCCAGCCCCCACATGTTCAGATAAATCTAAGCCATTAGATTTGCCTGCAGCCAAACCACAACCTTGCACTCTGAGCACGTCAGCATATGTAACCTAAAGAGGGTTAGTACGAGGATTGGAGTTCAAGGAACAGCGAGGTGCTGCAAGAAATGATGCGGATAATACATGAGGGAGCACTTTCCTCCTCTGAATTTGTATTGAACCGAAACTCCAGTATGGTGCTAGGATATGTAGAGATGCTGTAGTGTTGCCTTTTCAAAAAGGCATAAAAGCCTGACCATTTGTGGTTATTAAAGACACCACAGCCCTTTTGCTAGAGCAGCAGTATTAAATTTGGAATCCTGGCTGCATCCCAGCTCAGGTAATTACATGCTGCCTAGCTGCAGTTTCAATTGGATGTTTATTCTTCTTGACTTCCTGTCTTGAACTATGTGTAGTGCTGCTTCAGCCCTACCCCAGAAGAAGTCCCAGAGGTCCCGGAAAGTCACAGAATCCATGACCTCTGTGACAGAATCGTAGCCGTAGCCATGACAGAAAGGGCTTCGGAGAAGAAAAGACCATGCCTTTGCCCACCCCTGGTGTAGTTTGTGCAAACTACAGCCCGCAGGTCAGATCCGGCCCATGGGATTGCCACCCTGGGCTTGACACTCACTTTGCACAGGACAACACAAGGTGCAAGGACTGGAGAACTGGGCCCCTGCTGTCTGGGGCTGTGTAAGCTATTGTGAAGAACAGTGTTGCTGCTCTGGTTGCAGAGACAGTCACTGTGCAGTAACCCATTACTGTAAAGCACTGGCATATAAAAGGTGCTATGTAACATTCAATGTTCTCTGTCCAAAAGGAACTTACAAAGTACACATCTCATAAAGATTGGCTTTATTTTCTGCAAAGTCAAACGGCTTTGAAATTTTCTGTTAAAGATGCCTGTTGCAGATGTATTCTAAAAGGAGCAGTATGGCAGGGCAGGGGTAAAACCCCCTTTAAAGCCCTGCCAAAATGCTGGCTGCAGCTTGCTCTCTGGCCAGGAGGCCAGGTGTAGAGATGCAGGTACTCAGCAGGGAGCCCAGCTGCAAGCCCTAACGAGGGCTGGCTCAGAGGAACATACTAAGCTAAGTAGTAATAGCTGGGCTGGGGCAGGAGAGAGCTATAAAAGCCCTGGACACACCTCAGTGGGGAGGCTAGTCTGGGAGGAGACAGGAGGGCAGTATCTCTGTCTCCTTACCAACGAGGCAGCCTCAAGGGCCAGGAGACCCTGGGGAGGGTCTGTGGGGCATAACTGTTGGGGGATCTGGGAACTGCACAAACACTTGGGTGATCCAGCAGAAGGCAGCGTGGAAGACCCTTTATTAGGCCAGCCTAAACACCGAGTGCGGGCACGAAAGTGGGAGAGCCTGCTCCAACCCTGAGACAAGCAGCAATAATCCAGGCTGGCTCCTCGCAATCGCTTGTCTTGAAATCTAGCGTGTTGGAAAGATAATGCTCCAAGAGTGAGATCAGGTTGGGCCTGCTTATTTCTCACTTGGATCCCAAGTGACTCATTCACCCAGCTGCTTGTGGTGTTTCGTTGCCTAACAGCTTCCCGTCCTGACTAGTGAGTACAATGGAAGATTACTGCCCTTCTGTAATTCCCACAGTAGTTTCAGTATTTCATAGACTGAAGCAGCCTGATCCATCTCAGGATGGGCAGAAGGGGAGATGAAGTTTTCCACACAGAACTAACACCAGCTAAAGAAAATGTAGTGAGTCAATGCCTGCTGATCTATTTGTCCTAAGCTGTTAATGTACATGCTCCATCATGCAGATAATACAAGGAGTTGATCACGTTATTGTAAGGAGCACAGGGATTCGGCACCATAAGAGGAGTTTGAGGAACTAGACAAGGCTCTTGTATCTCTCTGGTTTGCTGGAGCTGATGTTTTAAATATGGTGATCCAACTGTGGCACTTTCCCCTTTGGGTGAAGTGTCATTATCAAAATGATCATCTGCTGTTTCCCTAGAAGGGGCAGATTTATCTTCTCTGATTCTCACCGTCGGTTTCATTTAGTGTCATATTAAAGCTGGAGTGTGGAGACTATTGGGCTGCTGTCACGTTGGGGAAATGCAGCCTGCACAGTAACCATTAGGGGCTGTTACCTAAGGATGAGAGCAGGGAACAGGGAGTCAGGGACCTTGGGTTCTATTCCCAGCTCTGTCACTGACTTTCAGCATGACTCTATGTGTTTCACTTCTGTTCCTCCTTCAAACTGGGGATTGTAACATTATCTCTACCTTGTGATGTAGGGTTGTATGGTCTAATTAGGGTTTGCATTGTACTTTATCAATGAGAGGGCCTATAGACATGAAATGGATTATTGTTGTTAGGTTATTCTAACTCTGTTATAGTGATGCTAAATGGATTTACCATACCGTGGCCTTTATGTTGAAAGATTGTCTCTTATCTCATACTGACACTGTGTGGTTTGTCTGGAGCATTTCTAAATCCAGTACACATGGACTCCAGTGAGGTTTAGCTTTCATTATGGGCCTTGGATCCTCACTCTCTTGAGCAGCTCAGTGTTCAGCCTCTACAAGGATCACTGATAGTGCAGTGGCACATGGTGTGTGTTAGATTCTGAGGTACTGCCACATCAGAAGCATTCCTAGTCATCTGGACACATTTCCTGCCAGCAGTGCCCACCTCACCCAAGAGAACATTTTATTTCTGATTAACTTTCCTTGCGTTGATTACTGGGCACAGCTTGGACTTTGAGGGCTTGAGGCTTTGTTTTTGCTTTTTTGCAGATGGGTGACTCACTGTTCTTTATTTGTGGGCTAGTTCCTTCCAAGGCAAAGGGGGAATTTGCCAGCAAGGCAATAACTAGGTAGCTGGTGTGCAGTGAACATAAGAATAGGCCTAGTGGGTCAGAGCAATGGTCCATCTAGCCCTGTGTCCTGTCTTCAACAGTGGCAAGTACCAGAAGCTTCAGAGGGAATGACCAGAACAGGGCAATAATCAAGTGATCCATCCCCTGTTATCCAGGCCCAGCTTCTGGTAGTCCAGAGGCTCAGGGACACACAGACCATGAGGTTATGACCCTGAACATCTTGGCTAATAATTAATGACCTATCCTCCATGAACTTATTGAATTCTTTTTTTAACCCAGTTATACTTTTGGCCTTCACAACTTCCCCTGGCAATGAGTTCCACAAGTTGACTGTGTGTTGTGTGAAGAAATACTTCCTTATGTTTGTTTCTAAACCTGCTGCCTATTAATTTCATTGGGTGACCCCAGGTACTTGTTGTTTACTCCTTCACATAACACACTTCCTCCACACTGTTTATGATTTTATACCTCCATAATATCCCCCTCCCCTTAGTTGTCTCTTCTAAGATGAATAGTCCTAGTCTTTTTGATCTCTCCTCATATGGAAGTTGTTCCCTACCCCTATTCATTTTTGTCGTCCTTCTCTGTACTTTTTCCAATTCTAATGTATCTTTTTTTTGAGATGGGGCAACCAAAACTGCATGCAGTATTCAAGGTGTGGGTGTACCATGGATGCATACAGTGGCATTATATTTTCTGTCTTATTATCTATTCCTTTCCTAATGGTTCCTAACATTCTGGTCGTATGTTTGACTCTCACTGCACATTGAGCAGATGTTTTTAGAGAACTATCCACAATGATACCACTCAAACAGATCTTGGCAACAGCTAATTTAGACCCCATCATTTTGTACATATAGCTGGGATTATGTTTTCCAATATGCATTACTTTTCACTTATCAACATTGAATTTCATCTACCACTTGGTTGCTCAGTCACACAATTTTGTAAGATCCCTTTGTAACTCTTTACTGAAGATAGCTAAGTCCAAAGATGACTGTAATTTGGGATCATCTGCAAACTTTGCCAACTCACTGTTTACCCACTTTTCCGGATCATTTATGAATATGTTGAAGAGCATTGGTCTCAGTACAGATTCTTGGGGGATTCTGCTATTTACCTCTCTCCACTGTGAAAATTGATAATTTATTCCTACCTCGGGTGACTAGACAGCAAATGTGGAAAATCCGGACCGGGGGGGCAACAGGAGCCTATATAAGAAAAAGACCCAAAAATCGGGACTGTCCCTATAAAATTGGGACATCTGGTCACCCTATTCCTACCCTTTGTTTTCTACCTTTTTAACAAGTTATGATCCATAAGCGGGCCTTCACTCTTACCTCGTGACTGGTTACTTTAATTCAGTGCCTTTGGTGTGGGACCTTGTATATGGACTTTCAGATAGTCCATAACACTATATCCACTGGATTACCCTTGTCCACATACTTGTTGACTCCCTCAAATAATTCTGATTAATGAGACATGATTTCCCTTTACAAAAGCTGTTGACTGTTCTCCAACATACCGTGTTTATCTGTCTCTGATAATTCTGCTCTTTACTACAGTTTCAACCAATGTGCCTGGTACTGAAGATAGGTATACCAGCCTGCAATTGTCAGAATCATCTCTGAAGCTTTTTTTTAAAAATCAGTGTTAGATTAGCTTTCCTCCAGTCCTCTGGTAGAGAGGCTGATTTAAGAGAGAGGTTACATAACACAGCTAGTAGTTCTGCAATTTCATATTTGAGTTCCTTCAGAACTCAGGTGAAGACCATTTGGTCCTGATGATTTATTACTGTTTGATTTATCAATTTGTAGTAAAACTTCCTCTATTGACACCTCAATCTGGGACAATTCCTCAGATTTGTCATTAAAAAGAACACAGGTGTAGGAATCTCCCTCACATCCTCTGCAGTGAAGAGTGACACAAAGAATTCACTTAGCTTCTCCTTAATGGCCTAGTCTACTACACTCAACAAAACTTGTCTCACTGTTACTGTTTATTGCAGTGGTCCCCAACCTTTTTCATCTGGCGGGTGCCAGACGACAAGCCACGAAGAACCATGGCAGCAGATGAGCATCCACCGACAAGCAGCAACGTCAATAGGCATCGCTGCCGAAATGCTGCCAACAAGCAGCGTCATCTAGAGGCATCGCTGCTGAAATACCGCTGAAAATCGGCAGCATTTCAGCACCGATGCCTGTGGATGATGCAGCTTGTCAGCAGCATTTCGGTGGATGCTCATCTGCCGGCCAGTACATGGGCACACTTAGACGCCCCTGCAGGCACCACGTTGGGGACCCCTGGTTTATTGTATCTAGCTTTTGCATCACCTGCTGTATGCTCAGATCATAAACTTGTTGGAGCAAAGACCACCTTTTAGGCTGTGTTTGTGGACTGAGCCTAGCACAATAACTAACTAGCAATACAAATAACAGGAACTAATGATCAAAGAATGGTGACATCGCAAATAATTTGGGTGCTTTGTTTGGGTTTTAAAATTGTATATTGTGCAAGGCTGTGAAAGATACAGCAATGTAATGGAGGACTGAGCCGCAAAGAAAAATGTTACAGCACTGTTTTTTATTAACAGCCATATAAAGATTGGAACAGTATAACTTTATGGCTGGTGTGAGCTCACCTGCAAATAAATTACATTTGGACATTCTCTTATATGAAACCTGTTTGAATTGCATGTTCACAGAGCTTATTACAAATGAAACAAAGGTGAAAAATGAAAGAAAGGAATAATAAATTTAGAGAGAAGCATTTCAATACAATCTGCATTTGACAAGTAAGGTCTCAAATTTTTGTCTCTATTTTAAGAACAGTCAGTAGGAAATGTACCGCCTTGGTACAACTGGGTGGGGAGGGGGAAGACAAGCTCTGTGTGGCTACCCTCCATGCCAAAGGTTATCATAACCCAGTGCACAATATTTACTGACTTAACCAAATAATATTGGGCTGACTCAGGGTTGGCACAATTGCTCATTACTTATCAACACAGCATGTGCTCTGTAGCAAAGGGCAAGCTGGAGCGCAGAACCCAAATATTTTAATAGCAATAAAATCTGCCCCATGGGAGGTTTGAATGATTTCTGTAAAAGCCAAATTCTTCCATTTTTTTCATCCAAAAATGCACAGCAGGCGGAGCCCGCAGTACTGCAAATCCCCAGAGGCTGTGTGTGGGGTATGAGATATTGATGGCAGGAGACCTGCATTTCTACATCAGCTCACTGTAGGCAGCAGATTTTGTGCTTCTAGAATCATTGGGCCAGATTGTCAGCTGGTGTAAATTAGCATCACTCCAGAGTTCAATGGGACAAGGATGATTGACACCAGATGAGGATCTGGCCCGTGTGTTTTTCGGCACTCCTGAAGGAGAGGAGGAGGGGGCTGGTTATAGTTTTGCTTTTTAAAAAAAGCTTTTACCCTTTCCTTTCACTCAGCTCCTAAAGTTTCTCCAATATTGTAAATTTCCTCATGGAAATGTAGTATAAACAATGAGTGAGCTGAAGGGGGTAAGAATATGGATTGCTCCAATAAAGGGATGTTCTGCACAGCTTCAACCCCCACCCTGCATGGGGAATGCTCTGCACACCGGGTAGTAATATGCTCCAACTTCTAGTGTCCCTAATACACATGCATGGGACTCTAAGTACAAGAACAAGCAGCCTGGGGGTAAGTCATCTTTATTGCCTACTTCTCCCTAGATTACAGCTTCATAGACAACAAGGCCAGAAGGGACCAATGTGATCCTCTGGTCTGACCTTCTCTACACCATATTCCCCAAAATAATTCCCAGAGCAGATATTTAAAAAAATCCAAATCTTGATTTTAAAATGGTCAGTGATGCAACTTCTTTGTACCTTTGCAGGTAATGTGAACAGATTCACTGACACTTCCTCAATACTGTTCACGGCCCTGGTAGATTTCTAGGCAACTATGTAAACAGCTGTTATCCATTCTGGGGTTGACTCTACTTAGCCCCTTCCTGCCTTCCATGAATATCCCACACAGGACCACACCCATTTTAGCTGGTTTACACTAGACCCTTCAGGGGGTCCACCCCACAAGAGGCCTGAGCAGGTAAAAAGGGCCAATTAACCTGTGACAGGCTACACGTGGAGGAGAGTCCAGGCTGATAAAGTCTAATTGATGATGAAGCCTAGGCTAGGCTAGTATAAAATCAGGAAGGTAGTGATGAAGAGGTGGGATTACTAGGAGCTTAGTAGGAAAAATTCTCTGACTTGCTACAGACTTCCTCATAGCATCAGGGTCAAAAAAATGGCTAAACAAATTATGTAAAAAAAAATTGAGAGAACCAAACATTTTTAGTTATGGGAAATCAAATTACAGCTGGACAGTTATTCCCCCATTTACGGATTTGGAATTGTATGAAAAAAATCAAGGGAAGGAAAAAGCCACACGTTATGTAGTAGCTAGGATGTGGGACCCCATGTGCACAACCAGGAGCAGGGCCAGCAGCTGGGACCTTGCGTGTGCAGCCGGGAGCTGCGCCAGCAGCTGGGACACCCCAGCACAGGGCCAGTAGCTGTGATGCGGGACCCCACGTGCAGGGCCAGGAACGGGGCCGACAGCTGGGACCCCGCACGGAGCAGGCCAGTAGCTGAGATCCCACGTGCGCAGCCAGGACCCTGCATAAAACCTGGGGGTGCTGCAGCACCTCCCATATCCCTACTTCCCATGCCTATGATTGTACCCAATTGGTAGATTGAGATGGGCTGGAGAGAGTTAATAGGCCAATTAACTTATTAGCCCAATGGGTACATTTGACCAGTTCCCCCCGGGGTGTCACCTGGAATGGGGTATCACTGAGCCCTCTGACCCACCAGCCTGGGCTCCCTCTCACACACTGTGCTGCTGTGACAAGCTTTAGGAGGTGCAGGGCCCAATTCAAACAGTTTCGATGGGGCCCCAGCAGGGATGACTTAAAAACAACAACGACACGTAAAAAAAAATGTGAGGCTTGTACTCACGGGGTGGTGCTCCAAGTCTTTGGCGGCACTTCGGCGGCGGGTCCTTCACTCACTCCAGGTCTTCAGCGGCACTGAAGGACCCACCACCGAAGTCCCAGAGCAAGTGAAGGACCCGCCGCTGAAGACCCGGAGCTCCGCCAGGTGAGTAAAAATTAAAAAAGGTGCCTCTAGCCAGGGAAGGGATTCTCACTGGGTGCGGCGTCCTCTTAGGCACGGGGCCCGATTCGGGGGAATTGGTGGAATAGGCCTAAAGCCGGCCCTGGTGACAAGCTGCAAAGCCCTCCCACCAGCATTCATCCAAGTAGGGACACACCCAGCTGCAGTTGCACTTAGGTTCTCTAAATCACTAGCTTCCCAGCGTAGGACCCCAGAGCAGTACCATCCTGCCTGGTCAAATCTGGCCAGTATATGGGTTTAGTACCTGGTCTGCCTCTCCCTCAGTGTGAAGAGAGCAATGCACACTTGTGGTAACCAAGCAGAGATTTTTCCCTAAGTACTCCAGTCAAAGCTCACTGGTTTGGATTAACACATAAAATAAGTTTAACTACAAAAGATAGGTTTTAAGTGATAGCAAACAGATCAAAGCAGATTGCCTAGCAAATAAACAAAAACACAACCTAAGCTTAATATACTAGATAGGGTGAGAATCTGCTATTCAATCTAACTGATGGTACAGGCAGACTTGTAGATTCTTAAGGCACAAGCTACATTAGCTTTACAGCTTGGGTTTCTCAGATCTTCACACAAAGGCTAGAAATCCCTTTAGCCTGGGTCCAGCATTTCCCCCAGTTCAGTCTTTGTTCCTCAAGTGTTTCCAGGTGTCTTCTTGTGTGGGGAGTGAAGAACCACAGATGATGTCACTCCCAGCCTTATACAGCTTTAGCATAGGGCAGGAACACTTTGTTTCAAAACTTGGTTCCCAGACCGGTTTGTGGAAAAATACTGACGTCCCGAGATGGAGTCCAGAATCATGTGGCCTGGCCACATGTCCTTGTAATGTTATAGCAGCCATTGCTTACAGGCTGGCCAAAATGCCCACAGGAAGGTTAAGCTATTCCACAGGCCATTGTCTTTGCTATAGGGCTATCAGCCCCATCTGGCTTCTTCATTGTTGTATCTGAAAGGCTGGCTGTGGGTGGGCAGAGTAAGCCCATTTGAAATAAAGATACCTAGTCAATATTCATAACTTCAGATACAAAAACAATACATGCACACAAATATGTAATCATATTCAGCAAATCATAACTTTTTCAATGACACCTCACATGACTTATCTTGTACAAAATGCATCATAATTATGCCATAATCCTATCATAATAATATCACTATGAAGAATATGGGGTGCAGTGTCACAGTACAAAAGGCACAATAAGGATGCATGAGAGGGGGACTTGCAAACTCAGAAGTGAGAGATCTCCTTCCCTCACGGGCCAGATGCTCCATGGTACTGCTGATACGAGGCTGCACAGTCTGTAAAGGTGGTGGGGAAGACCATTGTTGTTAAACTGCACAAGGTGGTTTATCAGAAGGTGGTCTCCAAATGGTTTCTGGGCTAGAAATTAGGACAGAGCTAGTCTTCCCTGCCCCACAAGAGTGGATTATTTGGGAGGTGGAGTTATGCAAGTCGTTAAAGGGAGGACAAGAATATTGAACTTGGTGTGGAGAAGGGGAAGCCAGTAGAGGAAGATTAATATGATTGTGATTCTAAAGGATCCAGACTGATGTGTGGAGAAGGGGAAGCCAGTAGAGGAAGATTAATATGATTGTGATTCTAAAGGATCCATTTGGTGTGGACTGGGAGAGGCCAATGTTAAGATGCTGGAAAGGAAGAGGAGGGACTAGAAATTAAGATGCTGAAGGCCTGGACAAGTGTTTCAGGTGGCTGACTAGCTAGAAATGAATCAGATCACAGAGATAGTGTTGAGGAAGAAGTGGCAGGATTTGGATGTGTGGACAAGGGAGAGGAAGGAGTCCGAGATGATACTAAGAACACAGGCCTCACTGAATGACACAGAAGATGGCTGTGTGTACAACAGTAACAGATAATGGGGATGCATGGGGAGAGCTTGGGAGGAAATACAAGTTTGATTTTTGGATACATCCAGGAGGAGATGCCAGAGACACAACCTGAGATATGGAACTGGATGAAGATGTGCATTTGTGAGGCATCAACATAGAGAAGATAGTTAAAGCCGTGTGAGCAGATGAGATCAGCTTAAGGAAAGGGTGTAAAGAGAGAAGAGGAGAGAACCAGCAGACGATTGTATTGTGCAAGCCAAAGCAGGACAGATGTCAAGAAAGAGGGTATGATCAACAGTATCTAGAGCAGCAGAGAGGATGGGCATGGGCATGGGGATGGGGGAAGGGGAAGGGGCCCTGACTTTGGCCAGGAAGAGGTAATTGATAGAGCTGGCCAAAAAATGTTTGGCAAATTGTCTGTCATTGAAAAGTTCACAAAATTTGAAATTTTGTGATCAGACCTAGTAATCAGAAACCTTGATGAGAGCAGTTTAACTGGAGTGGAGAAAGTAGAAGCCAGTTTTTGAGAGGACTGAGGATGGAATTGCTATTCAGCTTTAAAAAAAAATACAATCCTTTTTTGTATAAATATAGGCAGTTTGTATTCATTGTTTACCATACAGGCATCATGACTCATGTAACTTTTATAGTTCATGAGCTTTTGTTTATGATGATCTGCTTTGTGCTTACATTAAAAATATAGTTCAAAAATCCTGTTTTCATCTAAATATTCCTTTAGGCTTTATAATGAATAGTAGTGGAAGAAAGCAGACATATTGTTGTGGACATCAAAATAGTTTTGAAATAGAATGTTTAAAGAACAGGTTAGCTGAGGGAAATTGTGTTAGAGTCCTGAAAGGATTGTAAATTTCTCAAGATGGGGATGAATGCTGTCTGCATCTGACTTGTCATCACACCCTTCTCACTCATGCTTTCACATACTCATGTGGGGCATGCAGCACTGGTGGCTCCATTTCCAAAGCATTTTGTAGTACGAGAAATCTCTAGCTTCAGAGCCATTTTTATTTTCCCCACTTTGAGTTTTTCTCCCACCTTCACATGGCGTCTGTGTGAGGTATCATGGAATCAGGCTCATTTTTAGAAGCAAATGTGCCTTTCTAATCAAAATGCTAAACATAAATGCAGGAGCAAACAAATGCAGAGATATAAAAGATCTGCTAGGTAGTGTATAACAACAGCTTGCTTAATTAAACTACCAATCCACTGATAAAGCACATACAATGCAAAGCTATAGAACATTGCATTTTTCATGTAGATCAACACAAAGCATTTTGCATGGTTGATCTGTGACAAACTATCTTGATAATATCAACATCCTGCCTGGTCTCCTCTTGCTTATTTTCTTCTACTGGGCTTAAATACTGAGGATAATGGTTTGCAGGATTCGACTATAGTATTGGGACATCTAGTGGTTGAGATCATTCTTGCATGTAGTTACCTGATTTGAGTTCTTGCCGTGCCACCTGCAAGGAATCAGACAGGAAACTAATTAAAAGCTTGAACTAGTTCAGTCTTTGAGCCAGTGAGAATAAAGCCACAGATTCTAGACCCTATACACTGATGGGGTTTATCAATGTTGGACTGGGGGTTGGATTAGATGGGAGTTGGACTAGATGACCCCTGAGGTCCCTTCCAACCCTGATATTCTATGATTCTATGAACTGTTTGCAGTGAATTAGTAAGTTCATGAAGGATAGGTCCATCAATGGCAATTAGCCAAGATGGTCAGAGACGCAACCCCGTGCTCTGGGTGTCCCTAAGCCTCTGGGTGCAAGAAGCTGGGACTTGAGTACAGGGGATGGATCACTCGATAATTGCTCTGTTCTGTTCATTACCTCTGAAGCATCTGGCACTGGCCATTGTCAGAAGACAGGATACTGGGCTAAATGGACCATTGATTTGACCCAATATGGCCATATTTTATGTTCTTAGTAGAGGAAGTAGAAAATGTGGGAATCAAGTGGTTTTGTTGTTGTTTTGTTTTTCCATTTGTGCCAGGGATACAAATATTATATGTTTGAAAATGATATTCTCTCTCATCGTTAATGGCTTGCCACAAAATATTCCCTCCACAAGCTAAACTGAATCTTGGCTTGAGATTCTCTTTATCATCTTAGCAGGACCACTCTGCCTTAGAACTGTGCAAATGGAACACATTTTGTTTTGCAAATACTCACATGCAAAACCTGAGATTTTTTTAATTAACAAGATTTTGTTAATTTGATCTAGGACAAAGCAGTATAATTTCCATTAACATATGCAGTTTTGCTGGTGAAATCTTGCAAAGGTCAGTATAGTGAATTGTCCTGAATTAGCCCCAAGCAGAAATTGTACCATCTTTGTAGCAAAACAGATTTTTAATAGGGAAACAGCAGGTGACAAGAGTAGAAACAGTCTTTCATTCTCAGAAAAAACAGCAAGAATTATTCCAAGAAATCCTGACTAACACAGACAGGCTGCAGTCAAAGATCTGGAGCCAGATTCTGCTATCAGTTATAATGGTTTAATGGTGGTGGTCTTGTTTTCACAGCAGTTTTATCTTAATTCAGATATGGCTGGGTATTGGGTCTCAAATACAAGAGTTTAAAGACCAGAGATTAAACATTAAATAGTAAGGAATTTTCCTACTAAGTTTGTTCTGGAAAACTATAGAAATCCTATCCTAGAACCACAGGCTAAATTTCCAACAAGTTTCTCTGAAGAGGCGGCAATGGTAAGTGCTGAATCTGAGAAATAATCCCTAGCATGAATAGAGAAGACATGGAATATGGAGCTCACAGCTCTCACCACTGAGATTTATTTATCCTTTTATCACTCCTGTGCCATCTTCTGATTTATTCGCCAGTTCTTGCTCTTGAGAAGCCTTTTATCGGAACCGTTTGTGAGCTGTTAAACTACTAAATGAACATTGCAGTGAGAAATGGAGACATCCTGAATCACAACAAGCCAGGCCAGAGAATGGAAATTCCTCTAGGGCAGTGCTGCTTTAGAGCTTGTGCACTTTCACAGAAAGAAAGGATGCTTGTAAGAGTTGTTGGAAGGCTGGGGAGGGTGACTGGTCATTTTCAGTTCTACAGTTAATTTATTATATGCAAAAATCTGAGATTTCAGAGAGAATGCGAAGCAGGAGAAGTGTCCCCCCTACGATCCCCGTTTATAAATCCTGTCATCTTTTGCACACAGGTGGATGAAGGTTGAACATTTCATTTCTTCATTTTGAATTATACAGAACATATCCATAGCTCAAGGTGCCCGTCACCATATGCAGTTACTATAGTTATCACATACACTTCATCAATAATGATCATCCCTTCATCAATTCCATCCAAATCCTATCATCAAAAACAGCCAAGGGGGAAAATGCCTGAAAAGAATCCTCCCCATCTCCTGTAATTCCCCTCTCCCCTCCCCCCCCCACCCCACTCCTCCAGAAACAAAGGACACGAGATGGGATTTTCAGCATGCTCTAAAAATGAACAGATTCAGGCTATTCTGGATCGTGGGACGTATGAGTTCCAGAGTTCAGGGGCCCTCACAGAGAATGCCCTGCCAGCAGCTCCCTCTTATTTATGCTGAGGGGCTGCAGCCCAGTGACTCTGCAGTATTATGGTATAAGTCAAATAGGACCCAGATTCATCAAAGTTTAGTGGCCCCCTGAAAGTCGCATCAATCCAGCCAACACCTCAGATCTTTCTCTAAGTCCTTGAATTTCTTCCCCAGTAAAGTAACCCAGCCAGGCTGTACCCACCCCAAGAGGCTGTCAGGAGTGAAATACTTACTTAGCCATAAAACTAAACAGAAACATTATTACACCCAGGGAAAAGAACTGTAGAGGAAGATTGTATTTTTTTTTCCATAGCCACTTTTCTGATTGAAATTGCACATCAGAGGTGCCTGGACAACAGATGATTCTGTGAGCAAGACAAAGCCCATTTTCACAAGAAGTTCCAAACAGCCTAGATTTAGTGTACACAGTGTCTCAGAAGAGCTCGGAGTTACGTTAAGATTGTTATTGGAGATCCAGACTCGGGAGAAAAGAGATCAGTGTGCAGAACACTACTGGTACGTCTTAATAGATAAGAAGTATCTCTCCACATAACTCTTGCCATGCAACCTTAAAATAAGAAAGCATTTGGTTTTTAGTAAATAAAGTACACGGTTTGAGAAGTTACCTCTGGCTTCCTCTGCATCCTGTGCTTTGAAAAATTGTTTGTTGAAGGTTGCTGCCTCAGCAGCTTTGAAAAACACTTGTTTTTCAAATCTAATCATGGTTTAGATTTTCCCAAGCATTACACTGGATCATGTGCACATACTGACTGTCAACAACCATAAAAGTTATGGTATCACATTGGCTGCCAGTCAACTTTCTGTTACATTGAGGGGTTGTTTTGTTTTTTAAACACAGTGCTACTATTTACCGACTTGAACAGGATTAATCTCCTTTGATTCATGGATAAGGGTTCATTGAATTTCCTCAGAATCAATATTCTATCCTTTCTGTGAGCTGCTGTAGCGAAGAAGCGTGGCCGCCCTCAGAGATTGACAGTGAGGGGCAGCCAGCCGCCCCATGATGAGCAGAACCAGGAAGGCCATGCTCTCCATGCGGGAAGCAGAGGGATGGGACAGGAACAGGAAGTATAAAAGGCAGGCTCTGTAGCTTATTTGGGAGGCAGCTGCCAAAGGAGACGGATGTGTTCTCCCTGCTGTGGACGCAGAAGACTTCTGCTGTCCCAAGGAAGGCCCCAAGCTACTCATATGGCCAGACACATCAGATGCTGAGGAGCTGCTGAGACTGCCGCTGGCAGTATACCCTGGGAAGATGGAGGACAACTCTTGGAAGGTACACCCGAGGGGGAGTAAAGGAAGTGGCCCAGGGCAGCTGACCCCAGGCTGGCTGCAGCCCTGCCAGAGATTAGGTCAATGTGTTGCGTTCAGGATCCCCACTGACCCAGTGGCAGACCACACTGCCGCTGTTAGGACCCTGGGCTGGGACGTCGGGGAGTTGGGCAGGCATGCGTCCCCCCTGCCACCCCTCCCCTGGGGAGGCAATACTCCACCCTCCTTAGGTCGGGAGACCTGCGCTTGTTGGGGCGCTCACCCCTTTTCTGGAGCCCCCTAGATGGTGCTTGGTGCTCCGTCCTGCCCCAGAGCCTGGGCCCCTGAACTGTTCATTGGTCTACGCTGCCTGAGGGTTTAAGTCCTAGAGACAGCTAATTTCCCCTTATACAGACTGCCATTCCAAGTGCATGACAGCGAAGAGCCATGGCTGCCCTCAGAGATTGACAGTGAGGGGCGGCCATGCAAGCCTATACCCTCCCTTACCAACATTGCTCTCCGAGAGCTGACTTCTTTCTTATCCTGCCCAAGAAATCTATAGCATTTCCATTTCCTACCATTATATTATTTTTTACTATTTGGTTCACTTATAAACCCATACTCTTACATTTATTTCTGTCCTCATGTTGCCTTGTTTGATTAAATTATGCTCTTAGCTATGGTCTGTTAAGGCACCTTCAGGCACCTCCAAATTGAAATGATGGTTTTACTTCAGGCCAAGATGTATTTGGTACAGAAACTACTAAGTGAGTGACTTGCATTACTTGGACTGAGTGAGGCCCAAACATAAACTATTTATTGTTTATTATTTTGCTGCCCAGACCATGCTCTTAGATACGACCATTGTGACTCACAATGTTAACAATATCTCTTTAACTAAAGGTATAAAACCTCACAAAAACATAATGTACTCAGTCAACTATGCAATACTGTACTCTCCCATGGGGGAAATTTATTTCTAATCCCAACGGGTGATCAGTCTATACGCCCTGAAGCAAAATACCTGTATTCTTCACAGTTTTTATCTTAACTGGTATGACTGTAACATTATCTCTACAACTAACAGCTGCAATGTTACAAGCAGTCTCTACACAGACAGATGATAGGAGACAGAAGTGGAATTTAGACAGTTTCCTCCATGCTCTTTTTCTAAGAGCAATAATTGTCTGAACATATCATGTGCTTCCCTCTTGTAGACTTGGTGCCACTTACCTGCATGTGAGGTAATAGTTGAAGATATACCAATCTCCTAGAACTGGAAGGGACCTTGAAAGGTCATTGAGTCCAGCCCCTGCTTTCACTAGCAGGACCAATTTTTTGCCCTAGATCCCTAAGTGGCCCCTTTAAGGATTGAACTCACAACCCTGGACGCCAATGCTCAAACCACTGAGCTATCCCTCTCCCTAATAATAATAGGAGATATGTGCCCTCCCCATTTTTCTCTGCACAACCCCAACCTGCACTGTTGAATGATAGTCCAAATGTACCTAACCTGCCGTCTGCTGGACATCTAATTCATCGGTCCCAGAGGACACAAGGTAGCTGTATTGACTATCAGCCATTACATTAACTCCATTCCATTATTTAGTGATCTGTGAGATCAAACTACAGAATGAGAGAATTCAGGAAACTAAGAGATTGGAGACCACAGTAAGAAGAACATGCGGAAAGGACACATACGGGCATGTGTTTGAAGTGTTGTACTCAGGGAAGAGCACAGGAATCAAGAAATAAAATGCATGTAAGAGAAAACTATCAAATAATGGAATTTTGTCAGTATTTTTCTCATGGCTGTGAAAGTGAAACCCTTTCCACCCTTACCTATTCAAACATTGTTAGGGAGCAGGAGAGCACAGATTGCAATTACAATAAACAGCATATAGAGCCATCAATTGTCTGCTTTCAGTATCTGTATCATCTGTGTTTTGGTGGTGGTGTTTCAGACGAGCACCAACACATCAAGATTCTGTTTTTGGAAATACAGCTCTAACCAGTGGTGTGCTAGAAACGCAGTGGTATTTACAAGTGGTTGAAGCAACAACAGGATAAGACTTTGACCCCACTGGAACAGAATTTTTCCTATATGATCTAGGTAAAAATTTAAGCATGACAATCAGACTTCATTAGGGTGACCAGCTGTCCCGATTTTATACAGACAGTCTCAATTTTTGGGTCTCTTTCTTATATAGGCTCCTATTACCCCCACCCCCATTCCAATTTTTCACATTTGCTGTCTGGTCACCCTAGACTTCATTCTCATCTGCTTTTTACTGCCTGCCGCACTTATATCACCAAACACAGCAGTAACACACCTAAACTGAAACAGTTCCATGCAACAAGAGAAGCAAAAGAAAATGTCTCACATCAAAGTTGCAAAGGATTTGCTTCATTGGTCTCTGCCATGGGCAGTGGGTGAAGGAGCCGTTGGGAGAGGCCCCACCCCTCCCTTTCCACTCCCCTCCCCCACTGGAGCCCAGAAACCCCCCCCCCCAGCCCCAGCACCAGGCAGGCAGCAACAGAGCGCCCCCAACCCCAGTGCCGGCTGGGCAGCATGGCGTGGCCCCAGCCTCAGTGCCCCCAGCCCCGGGCCCTTATGAGCACCGGCCCCGGCCTGCCTGCCCCAGCCCAGCGGGAAGGGAACTAGAAGCAGGCAGAAGGGGGCATGGAGTGGAGCATGGGCAGGGCCATGCCAGGCTATTTGGGGAGGCACAGCCTTCCCATGCCTATGCTACCCACTGCCCATGGTCCATGCCCTTTCCTACACAAACAGTTCTTGGATACATGAAAATCCAACAAAGACAGCAGTCTCCAAGACATGGCAGTATAATCTGAGGCCTGGCACCATCCCTAGTTTTAGGTACAGAATTCTGCTCTAAACTGAGGGATAGCTCAGTGGTTTGAGTATTAGCCTGCTAAATCCAGGCTTGTGAGCTCAATCCTTGAAGAGGCCACTTAGGGATCTAGGGCAAAAATTGGTCCTGCTAGTGAAGGCAGGGGACTGGACTAAATGACCTTTCAAGGTCCCTTTCAGTTCTAGGAGATTGGTATATCTCCAATTATTATTTATTTATTATTTTTATACTCTCAGAAGACAGTATATTTCCTCAAATGCCTTTTGTTACTGAGAAAGGTCAGCGTACAGTTAATTAATGTTTAAGACACTTGAGCCATCTGCTGGAAATGACTTGGATCAGCAGTACCATTTGCAAACACTATGCATCCTCTTTACATTTGACAGCAAACTACCTTTGATTACAGGATTATCATTTAATTTCATCATTGTTATTGTTAAGTGCTGGGGAGAGGACTAACAAAAACAGGTTATGCTATCAGCAACAAGAGAGCAAACATCCATCCACATATGACACTACCTACAGGTGCCCGCCTCAACCCTCTTCTGAGGAGACCGCCACAAGGCATGAAAGGTCTGATATTATATACAGGTGATATCGGTACCTAGTTACTTGGAGCAGTAGACAAATACAAAGGTATTGTCAGGTACATGGGTATCCAATGCTGAATTGCTCTACTTGGATAAATATGCAGATATTATTTACACTGCAAGTAAATTATAGATTAGTATATTTCCAGATGTACTGCACTGCAGTTTAAGATCAAGATCCTTGTTGTTTTGTATGTCTTTTGACTGTTACAAATTACCAAAGCCAAAAGCACCTCAAACAGGTTTTGGAACTATCTAATCCAAGCTCAGATCCGTTTAATTTCTCTTATTCTGTTTAGTAGCATAGCAGAGTTTTGTCTTGTGAGACAAAGGTTGTGATATGTTGTCCTGCTGCTATTGTTAAACAACTTTTTTCCCTTGTCTCTGGAGGCATAAATTAGAGCAATCACAGGTCTGCTCTAACTTACACTGCCTGGAATGGCCTCCTAGGGGGCCTTGTGCCCTAAATTCCCTCTAAAGTGCGTGTCCGTGCAGCCACCCAGCAGTGTATCAAGTGCTGTGCACTTCAGGTGCCCATCCCACAATGCTGCGCTGCTCCTGCCCTCTGTCTTGGAGCCCCTGTCCAGCTGTTCCTGGGAGCCTCCTGGTTGCTGTTAAGGGTGGGGGGAGGAGGGGCGCTGATATCAGGGTGGCCCCCACCCACCTCTATACCCCATCTCCACAGAGCAGGGCGGGGGAACAGACAGGGCTCAGGAGTGGGATGTGGGACAGAGCTGGCTGGCAGCTGCTGCTGTGTCTGAACAAGCAAGGTTCAGATTGGTGAATGCCGATCTACTTAAAGGGGCAGCATGTATCTCTCACACACACAGTGTGTGTATATGTGTGTGTGTCTTTCTCTCTCTCACACACACACACACAAACACTATCTCACACACTCTCTTTTTCTGTCACACACACACACACACAGTCTTTCACACTCACCTCCCAACGCATACTTGTATTATTGTTGTTTTTACTTCTTGATGCTTCCTGCAATGCACATATAGTCTCTGAAATTTTATTCTTTTAAAGTGTTGTTATTTTAGTTTTTTTACTGGTCTATGCATTTCATAATTTTTATTTCTCTCTTAGGCTTAAATTTAATTATTTGAGTAGTGAGTTCTAAAATGCTTAACCTATCCTGGGTGGAATAATTATCCCTACAGTAACTTATTAAAATATATATCAAGATTATTTGTTTCTACTTGTGGTGCACATCTGCACATTACCTCAATACTGGTGCACATAACAAAATTCATTCCACACATGGATGGAAAAAATTAGAGGGAACATTGCTTCTGCCATCCCAGAATTGCCAGAATAGTGTGCTCTAGCCATGCTCCCAGACACATCTCCAACTCAGGATGGGAGAAGGAAATAACAGCTTTACACCACTAGGGGATTTCTCTGTAACAGGAATGTGCAGCTACCTCTTTTTTAAGTCCCTTTGTGCTGCTGGAGTGGCTCCAAGTAAATTTAGCTGAGGCTGAGGACCTGACTGCTCATCTGTTAAGGCTGTATTTTTGGGTAAGTTAGTATTGTTCGTCCAAATGATTTCAAATCTAAAATCTGAATTGATCTAGTTGAGTTAGTTAAGTTTGCAATTTAATATATTTTTTCTCAAATTCATAACTTATGAATGCTGAATAAACTTCCTTCCTTCCAAAATAATTCAGCTTTGGTCTGAGACCAAGCATCCAAACTTTGGTGAAAACCTGGCCCACATGAAGTCAATTGGAGTTCTGCAAATTGGAGTTTGTTGGATCATTCTAAGCGGGAATTGTCCTCAAATGTTTGTAAATCACCTAGCAAATAGTGGGCACTACCACAAATAATAAGAATTTACTAAGGATGATCATGCAGCCCAAAGGGTTCATGGTATTCATGCATCCCAGAAATCACGAGAGCCCATAGCTTATCCCGTTGCAATTCATTTTGATGCCACATGATAACACTTTGAGGCAGAGAACTGTTACATTGCTTTCCATCATGATGGCAGGTCATCTTAATGTGATGACTCTTACACTACATCACGGTGTCTTGTGTTATACATGTTTCAAAATGACACAATTACATTTTGACCCAATAGGTCAATACAATACATTTTGACATGCTCACTCAACACAGTGCAATGTCTGGAAGTAAAATGACAATGATTTGATGCAGTGCTCTCTGGATGCCAAATTGATGCAAAATGATGCCATATCAAGATGTATGACACAGAATCGCAGTGGTGTCATGCCATGATGCCATCTGGAGTTAGCATGAAGTCATTTCATAATGGGATGACAGTGGTTTGCAGTGATTTGTCAAAATTCCATGATGCAAGAACATTACTGCCTCTTCAACTGTATTTACATTAGGCCTTTTTGCCATAAATTTGCCATAGTGTCTACACCAGGCCTGCACAACATGCGGCCCGCTGAGGCTCACTGTGCGGCCCGCGGGGGGATTCTAAACCCCACGCACACAGGAAACACCGCGCTCGCTCACCATCACAGCCAAAGTCCCAGGGCTGGCATGGCGGCGGCACTTCCTGGGGCAGCTCCCAGTGGTGCACCTGCCCGCCAGCAGGAGCCAGCAGTGCGGGTGGTTGAGTCCTGCCCAATCAGAGCTGCGGGGGTGGGGCTTTCAGGCATGCCGCTGGCCCCCTCCCCAGTGGGACACGGGCTTCCCGGCTTGAAAGGGCTCAGGGCTCCCCACCGCTGCAGGCAGTCCAGAGCCCTTTGAATCCCGGCCGTGGCTGGGATTTAAAGGGCTCCCCGCAGCTGCGGGCAGCCCAGAGCCCTTTGCATCCCGGCCACGGCTGGGATTTAAAGGGCTCCCCGCAGCTGCGGGCAGCCCAGAGCCCTTTGAATCCCGGCCGCGGCTCCGGCGGCCGGGCTGCGGCTGGGATTTAAAGGGCTCAGGGCTCCCCATGGCTGCAAGGTAATTATGAAAAGTACAAATGTTTTCTTTCAATGGAACAGGTGTTTTTCATTTTTCCATGATTCATAAAACAAAAATTAAAAATGGTTTGATTTAATTGAAAAATTCTTAATAAAGTATCACCCCCCCCACACCTTTCCTTTTTGGCCCACAGCTGTTTTGGTGGGGCGGCGCTGGGGAAGGAGGGTTTGTTTCCGCAGGGCCGGGTGGCATTGGGGCAGGGTGTTTCCGCGGGGCCGGGCGGTGCTGGGGTGGGGGATGTTTCCACAGGGCCGGGGGGTTTTGGCCCTCAGCTGTTTTCTTTGGAGTAATGTGGCCCTCGCCGCTTTACGAGTTGTGCAGGCCTGGTCTACACTAATGCTCACAGTGATGGAACTCAGCCAGTAACTGCAATAGTGGGAAGATTATGGCAAGAAAACCAAAGTGTAGACAATTCAGTCTAGGCTGAGAAGAGCTGTTGCTGCTATCACTCAGAGAGTGACACTCCCTTGACTTTTCCTAAGTCTGCATCCCATCTTGCTATTAATCCTAGTAATACTGTAGTGGCCAGGAATCCCACTCATGATCAATGCTCCTTTGTGTTGAATGAGGTACAAACATAAAAGACAAAGAGTTTACAATCTAAACAGAACCAAGACTGTGCAGGTGGATGAAGAACACAATGGAGAGGGAGAAAAAGACAACAGTAATAGAAATTTACCATTGGAGTCCATCAGAAGGGGTTTGAAGGAAGATGGCTACATAAATCAATTTGGAGAAGACTCTTTATGCATACAGGGCAATGTGGAAAACTAAAGGCTCTTATGGGAGAGCAGACGGGCAGCTAATGGAGTTTGCTAGCTCCGATGGAGTGAAAGTGGTGGTTATAAATCAGTGAGTTCAGAAGATAATAAATAGGGAGGCACAAACTTGTGAAGAGCCTTGATGGTACAGACTTTAAACTTGTGTTTGATGTGATGAAAAAAGGGGAGCCAATGGAGGGACTTGAAGATTGGGGTGGGGAGGAGAGGGAAACACAATAAAAGAGTTGAGCTAGGAAGACAGTTTGGCAGCAATGTTCTGAATGGGGCTGAGAGGAGTAGGGCTGAAGAAGGCCAGGGCAGAGAAAAGGCCAAGACAGTAGTTGAGATGGGAGAGGATGAAGGCCTGGACAGGCACAGGGGAAAGGCTGGAGCTTGGAAACACTAAGGAAAAGCAGCAATATTCAGATATGGCCTAGATGGGGGGGGGGGGGAGGAAGGGGGAGGAAAGGGGGACAGATTAGGAAACAGAGTGCAGGTCTGAGCCCGGGAGATCAATGATGTTGTCATCAGCTACCCTTCACCTCCCATCCAATTTCAACTACCCTATCCCCTCTCAGCCTCCCCACGACCCCACCCCTCTCTACTACCCCATCCCCTCAGCATCCCCACAACCCCATCCCCTCTCTACTACCCCATCCCCTCTCAGCCTCCCTATGACCCCATCCCTTTCTACTATCCCCACAGCCCCATTCGTCTCAAGTATCCCATCCCCTCAATCTCCCCACGACCCCACCAGCACCCCTATCCGCCTCCCCACGACCCCACCCATCTCTACTACCCCATCCCCTCAGCATCCCCACAACCCTACTCCTCTCTACTACCCCATTCCCTCTCAGCCTCCTTATGACCCCATCCCCTCTCAGCCTCCCCACAGCCCCATTCGTCTCAAGTATCCCATCCCCTCAATCTCCCCACGACCCCACCCAGCTCTACTGCCCCATCCCCTCTCAGCCTCCCCACAGCCCCTCTGGCCCAATGGGGAGGCTAGGGCGTGTCCCGGCACCGGAAGGGGCGTGGGCTCGCACCGGAAGTGGGTGCTGGAGCCGCCGCAGGGTGTGTGTGGTAGCGAAGCGGCCGCCGCGCTCGGAGTCTCCTGACGCGCCCGGGACCGAGGTGTGAGCCCTCCGCCAGGTGAGGGTCTCGGGCCCACCCCCATAGCTCCGGGGACAGCGTGCGGGGGGTGGGAGCCGCGAAGAGGCCTCGGCCCTTCTCTCCTCCCCGTGGGGGAGGGGGCGCTGCGCGGCCGACAGGCCCAAGGGCTCGCGGAAGTAGGAGGGGGCAGGTCCCCCAGCCTCGGCCGGCCCAGCTCCTCCCTCTCTCGGGGTGGCAGGGCCCGGGGTGGGAGGGGCACGCGGCGGGCAGAGGCCTTCGCAGGCCGCGGAGCTGCCGGGGACGCGCTGTAGGGAGCCCCCGCCCCGCCGGCTGCAATGGCTCGTGTCTCTCCGGGGAGCCGGGCGGGGAAGTGGAGCCGCCCAGGTAACGGTGTGGCCCACTCCCCTCCCCCAGGCTGCTGCAAGGCCTGAACTGCAGCACCGCCTTTTCTAGGCGCTCTCAGCCCAGTCCCACGCAGGCTGAGTCACCTTCTCCCCCGAGGGCTAGGCTGGCCTCGCACACCTGTGTGCAGCAGGCGTCGCAGGCAGGGGCTGTTCCTTGGCCGTGATTGACAAAGGCCCTTCGGTTCCTACCGGCTGGGAAATGAGCCTCCCCCTCCCAGGGTCTAGGCCTCTCCTTCCAAAGGCTCCCTGCGATCTCTCTGTCGTGGGCCAGGATGCCCAGCTGCCTGCGTTGTCCCCCCCCATGCTGCTCCACACAAATCAGATTCCTGTGCTGCAGGCACTGCCTACCTTAAATAAAAATCTCTTGGTGTGTTCAGGAGATGGAAATAATTTCCGTGGCACTTCGTAGCACCCCTTTCGCATAGGTACTCATGGTATTGTTTCAAACAAATAGGGAGGAGGTAAGGATGCAGCCCTGGCATCTTTATAAAATAATATGCGGGTGTAGGAGCACAGATACAATGCCTAGCATAATGGGATCCTGGTCCATAACTAGGGCTCCTAGGTGTTATAGTAATACAAATAATACAGGTGGCATATTGTTTATTACTAGCCTCTGCTGTGGCACAAAGCAGAACTAAATGTAGGCAGGCACTAGGGGGAAAGAATACTGTTTCAGGCATCAGGCACAACTTGTAAGATTTCTTAGAAAAACCCATAAACTGCCCTGATGAGGTTATAATCCACAGATGTTATCTTGTATAGTGCAAGTATCAGTGCCATGCAGACATTGTCACTGAGTGAAGATTCCAACTAAACTGTAGTAATTTATTTCATTTGGCCTTTTTGAAGTTATAGTAACTGTTCCTAACAAGGAAGCAAATTGAATGATATATAATACTTTAAAAGCTAAATTATACTGTACATGTAACATTAGTAGCTTGAAAACATTTATAACGCTGTAAAACTTTTATAGCTTTAGGAGTGGTTAGGTAACCTAAATCAGAAATCTCACGAACTGTCTCAGTGCATTTTATGCAGGAGGATGTATTTTTTGATAGTTCCCCAGAACAGAGTCCATTTAACTAACAAACAAACAAAAAAAAAAACTTGAAGGTATAAATTCACTCCTCCCCCCCCCACCGGTATTCCAGAGGGGAAAACACTATTTATTTTTGGGTCTTAGGTCCCAAAGTGGTGGGCAACTAGCAAATAACTGATTGCAGGTGAATTGTCCTGGCCATGTAACTATGTTTAGATTTTGAGTTAATTTGATATGGACAAAGTGAAACACCATTAAAGCAGATGGGGTCCAGTGTAGACTTGCACACTCAGGTTTGTCAGTGCACCATCTTCTGACCTGCAGTATCATTGCTATTCTGGTTCTCACTGTCCTTTAAGCAGAGCAGGCTAAGTGTGTGGTTTTTGTTATGTGCACAAATAGACTAGGATGAGACTGGGTTGGATGGCACAACTGTCACGTAAATAAGGTTTAGAACTATGTTCTTGAGACAGAAGGCTAGTACCCCGATACACATTACATTAAAAACTAAAGCATTGTAGTGGTATGGCTTTTTATTTTGCTACAGTCTTATCCCATCCTGTAATAGAAATACTTTCATTTTAATATAAGTGAAGGTGATTTGCTGTAATATGAACACATTTATCTTGGAATGAATTTTACACCTTAGGGAAAGAGGTTTTTTGAGAAACTCACTACTTTGATCTGGACCCTAGCCAAAAATGATTATAGTAGTTGGAACAAAAAGCTAACCAGATTAAGTACATTATATACATTTCTGTTTCCCCTTGTAACTGTCCTTTATTTATACAGCACTATAGATGTGCATAATAGTTTGGACAGAATGACAAGTCCCTGCTCCAAGGAGTTTACATTCTAAGGACTTGTCTACATGGGGAAATAGCTTGGAATAGCTAATGTACAATACCTATTCTGCATTAGCTGCACATATGGACACTCTTATTCTGCAGTAGGGATGCCTTTGTCCAATGTAGCTTAATCGACTTTAGAAGTGGATTAAACTGCAAAAAGACACTTTTAGAGTATATCTCTACAGTAATTGGGAGATGTGACTGTAGCCATACTTGGCTCTATCTGGTCCACTAAAGATTGCTGTGAAACTGCAGTGGCATGGGCTTGTCACCTGAATGCATATCGAGTGCCCCAGAGGGCTTGCGCTCAATGGCTAGCCTGTGCTTGTGCTGCCATGGCTTTGATGCTATTTTTAGCTAGCTAGCTAGATCAAAGCTAGTTTGGGAATGCCTATGCATGCTGCAGTCACACCTCCCAACTGCTGTGTAAAGGCACCCTAATGTGTGGAGCTAGAGTGGAATAGCTATTGGGATTTCAATTTTTTAGGGGGGGGAGGAGGGATAGCTCAGTGGTTTGAGCATTGGCCTGCTAAACCCAGGGTTGTGAGTTCAATCCTTGAGGGGGCCATTTAGAGATCTGGGGAAAAATCTGTCTGGGGATTGGTCTTGCTTTGGGGGTTGGACTAGATGATCTCCTCAGGTTCCTTCCAACCCTGATCTTCTATGATTCTAAATTCACAACCTGACTTATTTCACCATAACTTCCCTGTGAGGACAAGCCCTAAGTAAATAACATAGCAAGGGGTGTCAAAAAGGGTTGTGTATACATAGGAAAGTGATTGTGCAGAAAGAGATCATAAGGCTGGCATATTGTCAGTTTTTTCTCTCAAGGTTTTAATGAAGATTTGGGGCAGTGTTTGGGGTGGTAGACGGGTGACCAGATGTCCCAATTTTATAGGGACAGATCTGATATTTGGGGCTTTGTCTTATACAGGCACCTATTACCCACTACCCCCGTCCTGATTTTTCATACTTCCTATCTGGGCACCCTAGTGGTGGGCACATTGGAAAGCTAACTGAAAGAAATGAGTTCTGTTAGGTTTTGGAAGAGAGTGAGGCTGCATGACGTAAGGTCGGAGAGGATATTCCATGTGTTACACTATCTGTTTAAAGCCATAGAATGTGGAAAGTGCATTTTACTAATCTTACTGGTCAACCTGATGGTGATCAAGGAGAAACCTAGCTTTCTGTGTTTGGGTAAAATCTTACTGGGAATGTACAATTTCCTGATATGTTACTTTTTAATAATACATACTACCATGGGGGGAGCACTTTATTTCCATTAGCTTGGAGTGATAAAAAAAATCCATTCCTTTGTGGAAAGGAAATAATGAGAAATGCTGATGTCAGTGAGTAATCTATATTTAGTTTCCAGTGTTCTTCCTCACCACTCCTAAATCCCTAGGTCAAGATAAAGAACACAACTCTAGCTAAGTAAGTGTGTGTGTGTGGGGGGGAAAGGTATTGAAAGGCAAACAGGCTTCTTGTATTTAATTTGTAGGGAGCTGAGGAATGCACTGATTTAAAGAGTACCCATCGGCAGTGGTGCCTACTGTGTGAGCTGCATAGTGGATATCATCTGCATCATCCAAACTGTCTTTTGTCAATACTGTAGTTGTTCTTGCATTAGCATGCACATGACTGCATTATGAACGAAGCCTTTCCCTTTGTTTTGGAGGCAATTGTCTCCTTTTGAATACCCATGTAGGCGCCAAACTTATGAAACTGAAGTGTGGGATGCTATGTAATTGACATGGATTTTTCATTTTGAGGTGAATTGCCCCATTAATGTCACTAGCTAAAATCAAATAAGATATTTTGAGATACTGTTCACAAATATCTCCAATACTATTCTTCTGCTCTCCCAGTACTAAATTTTATAGCAGTTTTGTGATG
Organism: Mauremys reevesii; assembly: GCF_016161935.1. Lineage (NCBI taxonomy): Eukaryota > Metazoa > Chordata > Testudines > Geoemydidae > Mauremys > Mauremys reevesii. Next base: position 30,442,979 of record NC_052635.1, on the reverse strand, counting down.
GGAATAAATGCATGAGTCTGAAACTACCAAACTTATCCTTGTGACCAAATCTAGATTTAAACTAACTTCTCCAAAAATGAAAGGTTAGTGTATTAACCCACTTTTCTGCCTGACTCCTTATTGATGTATATAGCAAACCAATAATTGCACTCCTTTCTTTCCCAAATCTTTTCTAATAGAGAAATACTTGTCTAATTATTTCTGCATAACAAGCATTAAAACTATAAAAAAGGATCAATGACCTATTTAGCATCAAAAGAACAGGTCATCGAAAGCAAACTTCAGGACAGTGAAGGCTTATTAGTACTGTTTTGCCAGTTCAATATATTATGTAAATCAGATATTTTTCAGTGTCAGTTTTTCATCTGCTTTCTACAGTGTTTAAATGCAGTTACATCTGATCTGATTTGACTGTTGGTCTTGAATAGCTCCTGAAGGTTGGAAGCAGTAAAGCTTATAAAAACAGGCATGATCGCTGTCAGGTAGCTTGGGCCTAAAATACGGTTTATCATAGAGCTCTTGTAATCTGGTGGGGAATGTTGAGTGTCTAAACATTTTAACTCAGCTGTCACTAAAATTTACATAAATCCCAAATTCACCACCTTTGTCCTTGCTTGTAAGTCCTGTGGGTTTACTTTGACCTTGGGTGCGTTTTCTAAAATGACTGCCTTTCTCCCGCTCCTTACTTCTCATTTCACGCAAAGGAGCCAGAGCCAGCTATAAACTAATGCAAAGGTTGGCAACCTTTCAGAAGTGGTGTGCTAAGTCTTCATTTATTTGCGGTCATTTAAAGTTTCGTGTGCCAGTAATACATTTTGCATTTACAGGGGCTGGCGGATGGAACCCCAGACTGGCAGCGGGCTGAGCAGGCTGGCAGCTGGGACCCTGGGCTGGCGGCTGGGACCCCAGGCCGGCAGTGGGCAGAGCAGCTCAGTCCACTGCCAGCCTGGGCTTCCGTCCATCCAGGCCAGCAGCAGGCTGAGCGGTGTTGGCGGTGGGGACCCCAGGCCGGCAGCAGCGTGTCACAGTAAATCAGCTCGTGCCATAGGTTGCCGACCCCTGAACTAGTCTTTTACAGATACCTACCTCTGGCAGTACAGTTATTAAAAAGAAGTCCAATCCAGGCCATGTGCACATGAGCAAGCAAACTCAGCTGAAACCTTTTAATTCCCTTGTAGACACAGTTCAATACCTTTAAGATCACTTGAGCTGGTTGTGGTGTTGGAACCTAGGCTAGACAGGACCTAGATATTTTCTCAGCTTGCAGGAGTGGGAAGTAGGGTGATGGCTTCAGTGGCTGATACATAGGATTGTTAGATTCAAAGTTCTAGTATCCGAGTGCTTACTGGCTTTGAACACTCTGGTTGCTGGCGTTCTTGATCAGAGATAGTGTGCAATCACTAGCCTTTGGAGGGGTTCTAAGCCTTGGTTTGGCAGGCTCTTAAATCTGCCACTAGTGTCTCTCACCTTCTACTTAGAACTAACAAGCCCTGTTCTCAGAACTCTTCCATGGCTGTGACTTGCAACAGCACCCTTTCCCCCAAAAAAGTATCAATGCTACATTAGACAATTCCTGTCAGTCTCTCACTACAGATGTTATTGAATGTACTGCTCTTAGTTTCAGGTAATCGCCACTGGTGACTTCCACTTGTGGCCTAGGAACATGTCCAGCCCAGGCATCGCAGAGATGCTTGTTCCAGGCTCTGGCACACTAATCTACGGTTAGGAAGGACATAGCTTTCAGCTCCTTTATGGGGGGACCAGCTATAACTGATAGTGGATTTTTTGGGTTTTTTTTTTTTTTCAAACATCACTCCTTTCCTTGTGTCTTTTTTCCTTCTGGCAAACACTTCCCTCTTATGGAGCCCAAGCCATCATAGCTCTGCAAAGCCCTTCTCCAAGCTTCTAACAAGGTAAGCAATGGAGAATCAAGACTCTAACAGTTCCTTTATACAGCAAATCCTTAAGTGAGAGTGATGGTAGGTGTGTACTGCTAGATTATCCATATTTTGGTGTGGGGCAATGCCTTTCTTATTGGAAGAAAGCACTGTGGTATTTGAATTCTTATGGTAAATTTGTTTTATTCAACGGCACTTCATACTTTTGTAGCAAACCTACTAACAATGAAAGATTCTAGGACAAGTTAAAATAGTAAAATCACCGCATAAATTAAGGCTCCGACACTGGCATCTCAAACTCTGGTACAAATATACACAGTTAATGAAGTTCTTATTGAGGAAGTCAAACCTTTTTTAGTAAGTAGTGTGAGCTGTCTTTAAGATGTACACATAATTTAGACCAGGGTGGGCAAACCCTTTGGCCCAAGGGCCACATCTGGGTGGGGAAATTGCATGCAGGGCCATGAATGTAGGTCTGGGGCAGGGGGTTGGGGTGCAGTAGGGGTGTGGGGTGCAGCAGGAGGCTCAGGGCAGGGTGTTGGGGTGCAGAGTGTGGGAGGGGGCTCAGGGCAGGAGGTTGGGAACTCAGGGAAGGGGGTTGAGGTGCAGGAGGGGTGTGGGGTGCAGCAGGGGGCTCAGGGCAGGGCGTTGGGGTGCAGAGTGTGGGAGGGGGCTCAGGGCAAGAGGTTGGGGACTCAGGGAAGGGGGTTGAGGTGCAGGAGGGGTGTGGCAGGCGGCTCAGGGCACGGATGGGTGCGGAGTACAGGAGGGGGCTCAGGGCAGGGGGTTAGGGTGCGGGGTGCAGGAGGGGTTCTGGCTCCATCCCGGTGCTGCTTACCTTGAGCGGCTCCGGGGTGGCAGTGGCATGCAGTTGGGGCTAAGGCCAGCTCCCTGCCTGCCCTGGCCCCACACCGCTCTGGCACCACGTCCCTGCAGCCCCTCAGGGAGGGAGGGCAGAGGACTCCGTGCGCTGTCCTTGCCTGCGGGTACCTCCCCTGAAGCTCCCATTGGCCACAGTTCCCCGTTCCCCGGCAGCTTCCATTGGCCGGGGAGGTACCCACAGGCAAGGTATGCGGAGCCCTCTGCCCTCCCTCCCCCAGGGACTGCAGGGACGTGGTACCAGACTCTTCCAGGAGCTGTGTGGTGCCTGTGGTGCCATGGGGGTGGCAGTCCCACGGGCTGGATCCAAAGCCCTGATGGGCCGGATCTGGCCCATGGGCCACAGTTTGCCCACCCCTGATTTAGATAGTCAGATAACTAAGGACAAATAACATGTTTTGTATGTCTTGTACTAGTGTTTGGCCTGAACAGTCAGTTTTGTCAGACTTTCTTCTGTACTTTCTATGCCTTCCCTATTCCCTCTGTGGTTTCCCTAATGTGTCGTTAAGTGAACCCACTGACTACCATGAAGGGACTTGCATTTAAAGATAAATAGATCGTATTAGCATCATGTTAATAAATCCTCCACAGTTCCTAAACTGAACTCTGCACAGGTAATTTGTTTCACGATCCATAGCACTAGTTGTGCTGTGCTGCTGGAAAAGTACAGACAAAATATAACACACACTTTTTTTAATGACAAAACGCAAACGGCCTTAGAATACTTGTCTCTAAATTTCAGCATGCAGACTATTTTTCAAAACAAAAATCCAAATCATATGGTAATGGTATTGCGTAAACTGCTTGTGGTAAACCTAGAGGTGACTACAATGGAAATGCCTCAAGAGGCAGTGCAGGTTGAGGGAATTGGAGTCATACAGTTATGTGAGATATTTTAGTATTTATGGCTGTCTTTCATGCACTATAAAACACTGTTTATATAGACATACTTTGATCTTCAACTTAACAGTGAAAGTTTGGGGGTCGACAGCTGTGAACTAGTTACTGTGTTAAGCATGTAAATTGAATTCATTTCATAATTAAAAGTTTAGCAGTTTGGGATGTGGCAAGAAGGTGGTGGAATATTGTTGACTTGGAATACAGAGCACTGCATCTCACATCACTAGTTCATCTGAACTGCTCATAATAGTGACCAAAAAATGTTGCTATTAGACTGATCTGTCTTTTCAACTTACATTTTTACTAGGCAGTATATTTATTAAGGCTATGTCTACACTGTGCACTTAAGGGTATGATTTCCCCTGGTTGTGTATATGTACTTGTGCTAGCCCTTGTCAAGAGAGTGCAAATATTAATAGCAGTGGAGCTGCGGTAATGTTCGTGGCAGTGGAGGCATGGCTTAGCTGTTTTGAGTACAGACCCAGCTGAACCTCATGGGTATATACTCATCATGGCTAAGCCATGCCTCCACTGCCATTATCCTATTCATATTATTTTCATTATCCAGATATCTGCTGCTATCTTTATTCATGCTAGCTCAATGAGAGCTAGCGCAAGCATGTGTATGCGAGCAGGGAAATCACACCTCTAGCTTGCAGAGTAAATGTAGCCTAAGTGTGTGCATTACAAAAAAACCTCTTGCTCACTTGGCACCCTTACTTGGAGTCATCTTCTTTCATATGGCATGACTACAAATTTATATCTAAGTTTGACAGCCAGCACATTGCCGTAGGCCCTTGGCAAAAGAAGCGAAGGGGACACTCAGATATGATGTGCTCCATCATTTGTGCCTGGTGACCACAGTTGCACACAGGTGTTTGCCTCATTTTCCATTTAAGGAGGGTTTGTCCACATATCCCATGAGCTGTCCTGATGTGATTCAATCTGCATCAGTCTTTCCAACATAAATCAAAACCCGGTGGTTCCTCAGCGGGATCAGTGATGAGCTGACTTGGAGTCTGCAGCGGCCAGTGATACAAACTATTATGTCTCCCTAGAGTAGATCCTTCCTGGTAAAGATAGAGCCATGTTAGTGAAGTAAAGCAAGTTAACTCACTGTTGGTACCTATTTTTGTCTTTGGGGAGAGCGGCAATCTTAATATCATCAATTTGGCACCTTTAAAAAGTGCCAGAATCCACTGGTTTAAAAGCTGTGTTTGAAAGAGAACTAGACTTATTGCAGAACTGTGTATCAAGAGGACTCCATTGGCTTCTTGCAGCAAAAAATCTGTATTGATCCAGTGACTCACAGAACAGGCACATCCATAAGGTGTCTCTGCCTATACCACACAAGTCCTTTGTTCAGACTTAGTTATATACGTGTTACCATTGTGCCTTGCAGACACATGGAACATAGCAGTGAGGAAAAGCGATTACTAACTTCAGCATCTTACTAACTTCAGCATCCGTTGTCCTAAGGCAGAAGTTCTTAAATTATGCTCATTGGAGAGTTGGCTGGTCACATAGCATATGTCTGACCTTATTTCCAGCTGCTAAATTGCATTTAAAAAAAGATGAATGTTTCTTTCCATGTAAGCAATTACTTTACAATTGCATGACTGTCATGTGGGCCACATCCTTTCTCCCTCAATCTCTGTATTAAAATATGGTTGACACTGAAAATGCTGCAGGATAGCAGGGTTGACTGTCTCAAAAATCTCATGTGTAGAGAAACATGATAAGAAAAAATGTTCCTGGTAGGGCAGTATAAAAACATTTTCTCTGGTACCAAACACTACAGCTTTATTTTGCTGTTTTAAGTATCCACAAAAGCATTGCATTTTACATCAAAGTAAAAGAGGGCTGCTCAGTGACAGGAGGAGCTGTCCAGTGTTTCAGATACTCCTGCTCTAAGAACATTAGTCCTGTCATGGAAGAGTACTAGAAGATACAATAATATGAAAAATTTCTGTTTTTCTTTTTTGGCAAGTGTTTGAACATGCAGCCTTTCCTGTCAGACTTCTGTCTGGTATTGTTAGATTGGGGACATGGTATCATGATAGGATTGGAGAAGTCTGTCGGCGGGTGGGAGGGGGAAGAGACTGATATGATTGGACATGATGTAACATCAGTATTAATGTCACATTTGAAAAATAGTGTTCAGGTTCTTCCAGGAGTGTGATTGGTTGTGATTCTTAAATGTTACAGAAGATGCTGATTTAGGCCTCAGCTGGAGTATTGTGTCCAGTTCTGGGCACCACATTTCAGGAAGGATGTGGACAAATTGGAGAAAATCCAGAGAAGAGCGACAAAAATGATGAAAGGTCTAGAAAACATGACCTATGTGGGAAGATTGAAAAAATTGGGTTTGTTGAGTCTGGAGAAGAGAAGATTGAGAGGGGACATAAGTTTTCATGTATATAAAAGGTTGTTAAAAGGAGGAGGAAGAAAAATTGTTCTTAACCTCTGATGATAGGACAAGAAGCAATGGGCTTAAATTGCAGCAAGGGAGGTTTAGGTTGGACATTAAGAAAAACTTCCTAACAGTCAGGGTGGTTAAGCACCTGAATAAATTGCCTAGGGAGGTTGTGGAATCTCCATCATTGGAGATTTTTAAGAGCAGGTTGGACAAACACCTGTCAGGGATGGTCTAGTGCAGGAAACTGGACTAGATGACCTCCTGAGGTCCCTTCCAGTCCTATGATTCTATGCTGCTCTTAGTGAAATAACCAAAATACAAAGTTAAACTCCTGCTAGTAACTCACTACATTGATCAGGAAGAAGACAGACTTCCCACTTATTAATCATCATGACTTATACCGCATCACTTTTTACCTTTATCGTTAGTTTTCCACAACCTGTGCAATCAAGATAAAATAATTTTTCTCCTTTTAAGGAATAACTATGGATAAAAGCGAGCTGGTACAGAAAGCCAAACTGGCCGAACAGGCTGAGCGCTATGATGACATGGCTGCTGCTATGAAGGCTGTCACTGAGCAAGGACATGAACTGTCCAATGAAGAAAGGAATCTACTCTCTGTTGCCTATAAGAATGTGGTTGGTGCCCGTCGCTCTTCCTGGCGTGTAATTTCCAGCATTGAACAGAAAACCGAGAGGAACGAGAAGAAACAGCAGATGGGGAGAGAGTATCGTGAGAAAATTGAGGCTGAATTGCAGGATATCTGCAATGATGTTCTGGTAATAATCCAGCAGCAAAAAATAACAGTAGTTAGCATTGCAGCAATTTCCGGGGAGGCTTAAGGAGCCTCACTTACTAAGATGCTAAAGATCCAGGCAGGAAGATAATTTCTTATGGCTCTGGGTAAAGAACTTGGCTGGGAGTAGTAATTGAGTCTTCTAGTTTCTTTCATGTAACTATATTCAGTTTATCTTAAAGTGTTATCACTTACCAAATATAAAAACACACCAAAACCTTCTACTAGCCAAAGGCACAAAACCTGTTAGGCAGAGATTAATATGGAAGATGATGGCGGGAGAAGGGCTAAGACACCAGAAGGATCTGTGGCCAACTGCCCTGGCAAGAAGCCCATCACTTACATTCAGGTGCTGGGATTCTTAGGCTGCTGTTCCTGTTTGGGGGCGAGGGGGAGTAGGTGATAGATGCTCCTATGTATTTTAATCATCTGAAATTTGAAGCCACTACCCATATTCTTTTGTGGACAGAAAAGGAGCTAGCGTTTTCCCCCACACCAGTTTCCTGGCTTCCCTGAAGTTAGGGGTGGAGGGATTCTGCTATTTTGTGGTTGCCTCAGTTAAGACTCTATTGCATGTGAAGAGGAGCGGGTTCCTGCTACTCTTCTCGCAACCATTTTTTATTCCTCTTCCTCTGAATACGCAAGTGCAGCCTCCATTGCTATTCATAGCAACTTCATTGCTGTCCACTGTTCTAAACAGCAGCAGTGAAAGTAATCAGACTCTTGTGAATCTCACTCTGCCAAACAGTAGCAAAATTATGAATAGCAGTGGAGGCCCTTGAGTGCGGTACCTGCAGACTCATGAACACAGCACTGCGTCAGTTTGCATATGAAAGGCTGTCCTCGCAATCAGGAGGGCTGTCAACTTTTTGAGAGCTGAAATTTTGCAGAAATGAATGGTATAGGTCCTCAACCGGGAAAGTTTCCCGCTCCCCAGTGGATTTTTCTCCAAGCTTTGATAGTGGATAATAAACTTCATGTGTGTACACTTAGAAGTTGCATTAGCATGTTAAATGCTCATACTTACTGTGGTGGTTAAAGCTTTATGTTTATCACCCCTGTGGCTTTCATGACACAAGCATTTGTGTAATTCTGTGATGCTTCCTCTTTCAGGAACTCTTGGATAAGTACCTTATTGTCAATGCCACACAGCCAGAAAGCAAGGTCTTCTATTTGAAAATGAAAGGCGATTACTTCAGATATCTTTCAGAGGTGGCATCTGGGGACAGCAAACAAAGTAGGTAGAGTTAAAATCTTTATATATAAAACACACACACACACACAGCTGATCAGAAGTCAAATGGCTACTAAGCAGAATGAAGTATGAAGAGAAATGTTTGTCTGTTTTCAGTGAGGAGTATTTATATAGATTTCAACATTCACTAACTATTGAAAATAAGCATTGTGCTAGTTGCTTTTGTCATGCTGTCTGGAGTGCCTTCCTCAGGGCAGACTGTCAGAAAACAGGGCAGACATCTCAAGCTGTTGGTGTGTTCTATAATTAGATTTCACCAAGCCAGTGACATGTGTGAACTCCTGGATCACTATAACAGTCTTACTGTGGAGTCACAGATACTCCCTTTAGACTCTCCAGTCTATCTTACCACCCAGACGAACTGGACTTTGTGAGAAAAGGTCTCTTAAACCAAAAATCACAACACATAAGGTTGCTCTCAGGCCCGAGAGACAAGTCACTTCCCCCCGATCAGTTGATACTCTAGATCTTACACCAAAGACAATGCTGGTAGCCAATTATATAGTAAACTAAAGGTTTATTAGCTAAGAAAAGGAAATGTGTTATTGAGAGGTTAAAACAGGTAAAATATATGGACAGGTTAGTCGCAGTTTATAATTCCAAATGGTGGCAGTGATATAATAAACTGTCAGTTTCCAAAAAGTCTTTTCAGGATACCCAGGTTGTCTCTGGGGATCTCTGCTTTCCATCTAGTACACTTCCTTGTACTAGTCTAAGCAGACCAAAGGTGCAGGATCTTTCCTTGAATCCATAGTTATAGCTTCTTCTCACAGGAAACAAGCCGACAGTGTCACTACCCACATGGTTTTTTCTTTGATGACAAAGAGTGAGGAATGCATTTTGAGTCTTTGACCTTTCATCATCATCATCACACAATGAGCACTTGCTTTGAAATTAACTCTTTTCTGTTAGTTCTTCATTTGCATTCTATAAGGCTTATTTCTCATTTGATGGGTTATTTAGTTACAAGGGTATACAAAATGTGAATGTTTGCTACTATGTTATAACAGGATACAGATAAGTGAAAACAATGCAAGTAACATCCAGTTAGTTTTCATGAAGTTTAAACATCAAATACACTCTTATACATTTAACAATCACTTTGATCTATACTAATACACAAATGAATAGGCCTGGGGCTTCGGCATGAGCTGGCACGTGGTCTGCCAGCGTCATAGCTCTGACCAAACTGTCTCCCTTCCCCCAAAAAACCCCATTATACGTGAGCCTCTGTAATTAATATCAAGCCAAACACACTGCCATCCCTTAGCCTACTCTGTCCCAAAATGTCTCCCATCCCTGAAAAGGCTTTGCTACCTGTCTGAAAGTTCAGCAAATCCAGGATCTGGTAGCCTGAGAGGAGAAATGCATTATTTCCTCATGGAAAATGCCCTGCCAGTAGTACCCTCCTAATTATATCAGGAGATCTAGCTGAAGTAGCTTCACTGGTTGCAAGTTTGATATCACATTTTGATAGGTGAACTCTCAAGTAACCAGGTCCTAAACCAATTAGAGTTCTCTAGGTTACAACTAACACCTTGAACTCTGCCTGGAAGCCAGTCAGTGCAGTTCATGGAGCAGGATCATAGGGCTTAGACCAGGGGTGAGCAAACTTTTTGGCCCGAGGGCTACATCTGGGTGTGGAAATTGCATGCAGGGCCATGAATGTAGGGCTGGGGCAGGGGATTGAGGTGGGAAGGAGTGCGGTGTGCAGGAGGGGGCTCAGGGCAGGGTGTTGGGGTGCAGGAGGGAGTGTAGGAGGGGGCTCAGGGCAGGGGGTAGGGGTGGAGGTGCAGAGTGCAGGAGGGATGCTGGGTGCAGGAGGGGTGCGGGCTCCGGCCCTGCACCGCTTACCTTGAGCGGCTCTGGCATGGCAGCGGCACAGAGTGAGGCTAAGGTAGGCTGGCTGCCTGCCTGCCCTGGCCCCGCGCCTCTCCCAAAAGCGGCCAGCACCATGTCCCTGCAGCCCCTGGGGGAGGTGAGGCAGAGGGCTCTGCGTGCTGCCCTCGCCTGCGGGTACCTCCCCCGAAGCTCCCATTGGCCGCAGTTCCCTGTTCCCGGCCAGTGGGAGCTGTGAAGGGCGGTGCCTACAAGTGAGGGCAGCAGGCAGAGCTTCGAGGGCAGCAGGCAGAGCTTCCGGGAGCGGCGCGGGGCCAGGGGAGGCAGGGAGCATGCCTTAGCCTCACTGTGCCATGGGGCTGGCAATCCCACAGGCTGGATCTAAAGCTCTGATGGGCCGGATCCAGCCCGTGGGCTGTAGTTTGCTCACCCCTGGCTTAGTCCCTCTAGAGCTTATTGTGCTACCCATCAGCCTGGGGAAGGGGCACTCATAGTTCCTCTGTGCTCCTAATATTTAACCCATGGAGTTCAGGACAAGAGGTTGCCTCTTGGACACTTCCTTCTCAGAAGCATTAGGGAATGGCTCATTAGTTTTCTTCAGCGTTTACCTTCCAGAACTATTTCCTGTTCCTCTGTTGGCGTCTAGCTTTTAACACAATGCCGTTTGAGTTCAACAGTACTAACCACAACTGTCTGATGGTTTTTTTTAATCTTGGTATGAATTGTTGTATTTTAAATCTTATGAGCACTCCTGCATTAATAGCTTAGTTTTATCATTAGCGTTTTACCATTAAAATTATTGAAGGAAATCCCTCTGTGCTTGTTTTTTACATGTGGATATTTATTAACCTTCTAATTGGAATTGTTACCTGATGTCCAAAGTTTCTAAATTGCCCAGACTAAGGTGTTGTTAAATAATCCTTGCCTAAAATACACAATGATCAAATAAGATGCAGTGACTTACCATTTATTAATCTTTCTGAAATCACTTTTTGCAGCAACAGTATCAAACTCTCAGCAGGCTTACCAGGAGGCATTTGAAATTAGCAAGAAAGAGATGCAACCTACGCACCCCATTCGGCTTGGTCTGGCTCTCAATTTCTCGGTCTTTTATTATGAGATATTAAATTCCCCTGAAAAAGCCTGTAGTCTGGCAAAGACGGTAAGCAGACGTATCAATATTTTTGTCTGGGGGAGGAAACTATTGAAGGCGAAAACTATTAAAGATGTACAGTAGTATCTCTGAAGGTAGGTTTGAGTGATCTATTCTTCTAAAAGCAACTAGATTCTCCTTCAAGAGTGGGAGGATGCCTCCTGTCAGCGGGAGGATGCCTGCCTCAGAGGTGCTGGCCTCCTTTCACAAGAATATCTGTATCTTAATATATTTTCACATAAGCTAGCAAAAGCATAATAGTCAGTTGACTATTGAAAGTTACCCTGTGAGGAATAAGACAAGCTGCTCTCTTCACACTTTCACAGGATTCTCCCAGAAAGTACTTGCTTTGGAAATTGAAAAATGTTTGCATTAATCTAGAGCTCCTAAAACTGAAACTAATAATACTGTCTTTATTGAGCATATTTCAAAAATTTGATGTGGCAGTTTCTCCAGTGTGACTTTACCAGTGCTCTCCATTCATGACCTGTAACATCGCAATCTCTCTTCAGAGGCCAGAACCATTTTGCTTTGATTGGTGTGGCAAACTATTTGATTAAAAACCTATCTCATAGAACTGGAAGGGACCCTGAAAGGTCATCAAGTCCAGCCCACTGCCTGATTTTTGCCCCAGATCCCTAAGTGGCCCCCTCAAGGATTGAACTCACAATCCTGGATTTAGCCGGCCAATGCTCAAACCACTGAGCTATCCACTGATGGTTTAATTGTGCCCAAATAGATCACAAGTGAGTTAGTTTTTTCTCTTTTTACCTCTCCTTAAAATTAGACCAAATCGCTTTCTGAGAGGTGAATAGCTCCATGTGGTATTTTTATTAGTTCACCTCTACTTGCTTCAATTGAAAACTGTCAAGTAACAGCTTGGATAATGATGGCATTCCTAGTTACCTAGCATATATGTACAGTACACTTTGTTTAGGGTCCTAATATTTTGTAGCAAGAGATTTTTCCTTGCAATGCACTTACTACTGGTAGTTCTGCTTTTAAGGTACTGGGCTGTAAATCAATCTGCTTTAGAAATGTGGCTATGTTTGTGATAGAAATATATTTAAATAGAAAAAGGGGCCTTATTCATGGCAGCTACCAAACATGCTGCGTGGACTTTGATGGAAGATTTTATAAAACAAGTTGGTGGCAACTATGGTCATACAGTAACTCCTCACATAAAGTCGTCCCGGTTAATGTTGTTATGTTGCTGATTAGTTAGAGAGCATGCTCATTTAAAGTTGCACAGTGCTCCCTTATAAGTTGTTTGGTAGCCGCCTGCTTTGTCCACTGCTTGCAGGAAGAGCAGCCCGTTGGAGCTAGTTGGTGGGGGCTTGGAACCAGGGTGGACTGGCAGCCCCCCATCAGCTCCCTGTTCCCCTAAGTTCCCTGTGCAGCAGCCGCCCAGCAGGCTATCAATTGCTGGCAGTTCAGCTGTGAGTGTGTGTGTGTGTGTGTGCGTATATGTATATAAAAATATAGTCTTTTGTCTGGTGAAAATTTTTTTCCTGGAACCTAACCCCCCTATTTACATTAATTCTTATGGGGAAATTGGATTCGCTTAATATCGTTTTGCTCGAAGTTGTATTTTCAGGAACATAACTACAATGTTAAGTGAGGAGTTACTGTATTAGTCTTTAGTGGAAAGTACATTGTTTTGTCCACTGTCACACTGTTTCCTATTTCTTTTGTTGCCTTTCTATGTGCAGCAGATATAACCCTGAAGATACCTCCAGTTTTTCAGCTTTATCTCTACATGCCCACTGCCTCTAATTCAAACCTTTGAGCCCTCCATTTTTTGGCCTGGTCTACACTGGGGGCGGTGTTGATGTAAGATACACAACTTCATCTACAGGAATACCGTAGCTGAAGTCGACGTATCTTATTCCGACTTACCTCTTGTCCTCACGGCGCGGGATCAATGGCCGCGGGTCCCCCGTTGACTCCGCTACTGCGACTCACTCCTGTGGAGTTCCGGAGTCGACGGCAAGCGCATTTGGGGATCTTCCCCGATAAATCGATTGCTACCCGCTGATACAGCAGGTAGTCTGGATGTACCCTTAGTGAGGACGCTCTAAAGAACTTGTCTGACAATGCTGCTTTTTAATTGGGTGGCTGGATTGCTTTTGAGCTATGTGAAGCAGTCCATTCTGTAGGAGTGAGCACACTCACTTCTTGAGTATTCAATGCTGGCCTGGGAAGTAGGGCTGGTCCAAGAATTAATCTTAAAACTCATGTAACAAAATAGAATTCTTCCAGTCGGCCAGTGGCCTTGTCTTCTCTTCGTTGCAGTTGAGCATGGCTGGTACTTTTTACTTTTGGGAAAGGAAAAATACTCCTAGTTAGTTGTTGGGTTTTTTGTTTTTGTTTTTTTGGGGGTGAATCACTGAATTTTAAATATAATATGAGAAAAATTTAAGAAGAAAATTGTCGATGCAACTGAATTCAGATGAGCACAGAATTTTGAAAATCTAGTGTCTTTGTTCTGTTGAACTGTCTTGCCTATTTCAGGCTTTTGATGAAGCGATAGCTGAGCTGGACACACTGAATGAAGAGTCTTACAAAGACAGCACTCTGATCATGCAGCTACTTAGGGACAACCTTACTGTAAGTATCACTGGGACAAACTACTACACTTGTCACTGTCGTAAATGTTAGGCTGTAATTGGACCTATCTGAGAGCCACTGCCTTTTTATGTTAAATAAAATGGCAGTTGCTGTACTAGCACAAGTCAGTAAGCCTTTCTGCAATCAATTGTCATTGAAAGGTGCACTTTTGTTGACAGTTTCCCAAAAGCTAACTTTCCACTCCGTGCATACTGCCTGTAAGTTTCATTTGCTTTCTGTTCCTAAGCCTCCATCCAGCCTTCTGTTTTTAGTTCATTATTCATCTTTGCCACTAAATTCAACCATTTAATATTCTTCCATTAAGAAAATTGCACAACTACAACTAATTATCCCATCTCCCCTTTCCTGACAAATGTAATTAACTGCATGCTTTCAGCATAAACATGTGTTTGTATTTTCTTACAGCTATGGACATCGGAAAACCAGGGAGATGAAGGGGATGCTGGGGAGGGAGAGAACTAATGGCTGTCACGCTTCACTATATGTTCAATGTCACTCTGTATCCTACACATATATCCCTTTGTGCGACAAGCAAAAAGAATAGTACATCGACTTTCACAACCTCAACGTAGCAAAAACTGTCTGTGGGGTAAAAACAATTGGTTGGTGTTTTGTGTACTTAAAACAGAGACTGGTTCTACAACTGCATTCTGAACTTTCTTATTATGAACATTTGCAGTTATGATTACCGTGTTTATATTTTTAACTCAGCACTGTGATTATGGGTTTTGTGATTGCAGTTGACTTTACAAAACTCTTCCTGGTAGAAACTAGACATTAATTATGTAACTCTGGAAAGCTTAATCTGGCACCAAAATAGTCGAAGTACAATTCTGTTGTAAAGTTGTACAGAAAGTTATAAAAATTATATTGTGACACTGGGGCATGGAAGGAAAACAATCCATTGTATGGCATTCCAGTTCAGTAACACACTTCAGTGAATTACTTTAACAGGCACATTCTATAGACATTTTTAATCAAGTGTGGTGCACCGCTTTCAGTCAAAAGCTCACTCTAAGTAATCTTACCTTTCTGAGGGTTCAGTTTTTTGGGAGTATAGCAGCCTGATTTCCAAACTACATTGGTAAGTAATTGGGGTTTGACTTTGAAAAATGGTCCAGTGCTCATACAACATGATTGACTAAAGCCCCTTCCCACTGCAATAAATTACTTAGTTACAACTTGGACTGTTCTTTAGTAGTGAGATTTCTTAGTGCACTACTATCAACTTGTAGCAGGAAAAGAATGTATGAATGGCCTTACTAGTTTTTGGATAATACTGTTAAGAGTAAAATAATACAAAGATTGCATTTCACTTAGGAGAATTAAAATCTCTTTGGGTAGTCCCACTCCGAACTCGATCTGGAAAAATTTCTAATATTCCACTCTGCCATCTTTGAATTCACTTTATAGAAATCTTCCTCCCATTGAGTTGATATTCATCCTCACCCTCTCACCTGCTTTTAAACTTCATTAAAACATTTCTGGACTCCTACATATGTTCCATTATTTGTGGATGAGAAGTGATATCAGGGTTATGGAGAGAGATGTGTGCTAGTGGACAGGTCTCTTACTCAGATGTTTGAGAATTGTCAGTGCTGCTGTAGTCTTCAGCTCTTAATGTCTGCCACTTTAAGACAGATCCTGGTATTACCTAAAATTTTCAAGATTTCCCATTATTTCTTACTGGAATGCAAACCTTACACATTTGTAATGCTTGTTAGGAACTTGTGATATTAGAACTACAACTATCCTCATTTAGTTGTGTTCCCAAACAGGTCCAGCCAAATAAGACCTAATAAGAGTTGCATGAATAATGCAGTGGAAAAGATTAGGAATAGTCATCTATCAGTCTCGCAGTATCATCCCTCTACCATTTCACCTAGCTGTAGAATCCATCTGTTTGTCCATCTGTCTGCTGGAGAGAGAATTTCATGCACTGATTTTAAAACTCCCTTCTACTAGCTGAACAAATAGTGCAGTTAATACTTGGCGCTTGATAAATGCAGTAGTGATGAATGTGGAACCGAGCCTGTCTGTATATCTGGTAGCTCTTTTCGCTTTGTTTTTACTGACCAGTATTCTGCCTAAAGTTTGCTTCTGTGATGGTTATATTGCTAGCACACACGTGGTTGTGAGAATAGTATAGCAAAAAAGAAATACCTGGTTATTGATGTACTAGATTTGTGTATGTCTTTTAAACAGTTCTAGTTTCACCTTACACAAAATAATCAGGAGAGTGTAAAAGAATTCAAAAGTGAATAATAAAAACTTTTTATCAATTCCTTGTGGTCTGTTATCTTTGTCACACTTGTGGCAACAGAAAATTGTGGTAGTAGAATCACCGCCTCATTATAGTAATGTCCAGAAATTGGACTCTCTGTGACTTGTTGACTCTTATGAAATTAAGTGGTTCAAATATTTAAATAATTCCTTTCACTAAGAAAATGAAAAAACTCCGCTAGAGTACTGACTTTGTAGTAGAGGACACTGGTTCTGTTGCTTGATGTCCATTCTGTTAGGCGCATGCCTGTACATTTTCATGTTGTGGGGGCAGATGAGGAAGAAATGGACCTATAAATATCCTTATTTAATTTGCAGAGAGTCATTGAGTATGGTCATGGTTGAAAACACAGTATATGAACAACATGTATTGCAGTGATTTCTTCTGTTCATTGCTAATACACAAAAATTCTGCCCTGGGTACTAGTATAAGGTTCCTATCTGACTTGTTAATGGTGCTTGCATAGGAGATGCTGAGAGCACTATGTGCACTTGTAAGTTCGTCCCTGGAAATTTCAATAATATTTCATCTCTCATCACAAAAGCCACAGCTCTGCATCTGACTGTAAGAGCTCAACAGTTCTGGAAGGGTGGGGATCAGTCAGTGGAGAGAGGATTATAAACTAATCTGACAAATGAATAGTGGTTCTTTTTCTTATGTTTCACACCTGTGCTAGCTTGCCAAAATGCTTAGGTGTAGTGTAATTCTTCCCCAAATCGTATTCTGTTGGATACATTGCAGTGAAGTTACTTATACTGGACAGCTAGCCTAATGCTGTGACCGCTCATGACAAATGTTTGTGCATAGAGTTTGAATCCCTTGCCTCAAACAGCATGTATCTGGGGATATGCATAAACATGACTAAGCATTTTTCACAACGGTACTCTTGATGGTTCCCCCTATTTTATAATTGTCACACAAAAAAGATCTTAACAAAGATGTCTTTCCTCCCCCCCCCCCCCCCCGGTTTCTTCTTTACCCCCAGTCTCTTCTAGTCATATCTCTGGTGTGATCAATAGAATAAGGTAAATTTTTCAAAAGTGCCTAGGTGACTGGGGCATAGAGGTGCCTATTTCTCAGTGAAAGAAACTTAAGCTCTATGCCCAAGTTACTTAGGCACTTCTGAACATTTTTTCCAGTGTCTGGAAATAAATTCAAAAGTTCCTATTTTAAGGCTCTGTAGTTTGTTGGAAAACTATCCAAGCTTGGATGGCCTTCCTCTCCCCACTTCCCCTACAGCTTACTAACAGACCTATGCACCTTTATATTGCTAATAATCTAAAACTTGTAAATGTAGGGCCTGCTTTCCAACAGGGCTCAACCAGGCTCCTATTTGCATGTCAGTTTGCTGTTTTGTACATTATCAGCTGTATGCACAACTAATAAAACTTAGGCTACACACAGGTATCAGTGGTAGTGCATGAAAATTAAATGTGTAAGTGTGTGTGTGCAACATTGAACACACAGATGGAGGCCACATTCTGAAAATTTGCTCACAGTGAATAGTAATAGTCAAATTACTTTATGATCCAGGGGTTATCCTGAACCCTGAAAGCAGGTTGGCTGGGGATGAAAAAGGCAGTCCATCCTACTTTAGCTTTATAACTTGTAATGGCCTGTTTGCTGTACAAGGGATTGAACTAATCTGATATCTAGGGAAGCATCTGACAAAATTACGAAGAGCAGAATTACTCTTGGCAAGCCTGTCAAGGCAAGGTAGAGCTTGAGTGTGGGAGGGATTCTTGATGTTGCCCCTTGGCACTGCACTTACTACTTTGGAAGAGTATTGGCACATAAATTGCATCCACATAAAAATCACCTGTTTACATATTTGTACTGTTCAGATTTTTTAGAACATTAGGGAGTACAATAGCTATGCAGACTCAAGTTACCTCAGCTCCATTTAAATGGTATTTTGTAGCTATATGGGTTGTGGTAAGACACTTCCCCCTCAAGTCTCAAAAGGTCCCTTTCTCCAAAGTACACACACCCACACACACATCCCCAAAGGGAAAGAACCCACAAGGGAAGTATTCTAAATCTTTTATCTATAATGGTGTTCCTTTTTTCTTCCATGCCCTTGAGGATTCAATATGGTAGATTCAATTGTAACTGTGCTGTAGCTACAACTTGAATATCAGGAGAGATTTGAGAAGATTCAGAGAACTCATCATTTTCTTTACTTTTAGAGGTTCTGTACATCTTAGCATCTTGCCCATTGTAGTAGGCAGTCTCATTTAACACTATTTCTTGTCACACTAATGGTACTGATCTATGTCTCCGCACTCCATTCAACTGCTTTACCTTCTCTACTAGAGAAGCATAGTGTTAAAACTTAGCTAGTTGGGGTTAAAGCACTAATCTGTCTCACTAATCTTGCATTGAATGATTTAACCTCCATTTAGATGTATAGTTATTAGGGCTGTCAAGTGATTTTAAAAAATCGTGATTAATCGCGTTATTAAAGAATAGAACATCATTTATTTAAATATTTTTGGATGTTTTCTACATTTTCAAATATTTCAATTACAATACAGAATACAAAATGTACAGTGCTCACTTTAGATTTTTGATTACAAATATTTCCATTGTAAAAAAAAAATAGTATTTAATTCACCTAATATAAGGTCTATAGTGCAATCTCTTTATCATGAAAGTGCAATTTACAAATGTAGAATTATGTACAAAAAATCTGCATTAAAAAACAAAACAGTGTAAAACGTTAGATCCTACCAGTCTAATCTGTCCTACTTCTTGTTCAGCCAGTCACTCAAACAAGCTTGTTTACATTTGCAGAAGATAATGCTGCCTGCTTCTTGTTTACAATGTCACCTGAAAGTGAGAACAAGCGTTCTCCTGGCACTGTTGTAGCCGGTACCACAAGATATTTACGTGCCAGATGCGCTAAAGGTTCATATGTCCTTTCATGCTTCAACCACCATTCCAGAGGACATGCATCCATGCTGATGATGGGTTCTGCTCGATAACAATCCAAAGCAGTGCAGACCGACACATGTTCATTTTCATTATCTCAGTCAGATGCTACCAGCAGAAGGTTGATTTTCTTTCTTGGTGGTTTGGGTTCTGTAGTTTCCGCATCAGAGTGTCACGCTCTTAAAACTTGAAAGGATTCTCTACACCTCATCCCGCTCAGATTTTGGAAGGCGCTTCAGATTCTTAAACCTTGGGTTGAGTGCTGTAGCTATCTTTAGAAATTTCACATTGGTACCTTCTTTGTGTTTTGTCAGATCTGCAGCGAAAGTGTTCTTAAAATGAACAGCATGTGCTGAGTCATCATCCGAGACTGCTATAACACGAAATATATGGCAGAATGCGAGTAAAACAGAGCAGGAGATGTACAATTCTCCCCCAAGGAGTTCAGTCACAAATTTAATTAACCCATTATTTTTTTAACAAGCATCATCAGCATGGAAACGTCCTCTGGAATGATGGCTGAAGCATGAAGAGGCATATGAATGTTTAGCGCATCTGGCACATAAATATTATGCGACACCAGCTACAAGAGTGCCATGCAAATGCCTGTTCTTACTTTCAGATGACATTGTAATTAAAAAGTGGGCAGCAGTATCTCCCATAAAGGTAAACAAACTTGATTGGCTGAACAAGAAGTAAGACTGAGTGGACTTGTAGGCTCTAAAGTTTTACATTGTTTTGTTTTTGAGTGCAGTTATGTAACAAAAAATCTACATTTCTAAATTGCACTTTCATTATAAAGAGCTCACACTACAATACTTGTATAAGGTGAATTGAAAAATACTATTATCATTTTTAGTGTAAATATTTGTAATAAAAATAAGTGATCACTGTAGACTTTGTATTCTGTGTTGTAACTGAAATTTATATATTTGAAAATGTAGAAACATATTTAATATTTAATAAATTTAAATTGGTATTGTTTAACTGATTAAAACAGTGATTAATTGTGATTACTTTTTAGTTAATCGTGTGAGTTAACTGCGATTAATCGACAGCCCTTATAGTTATCAGCTATTTTGCCAGTTTCTCCACCCTTTGTAGACACATCTGGACTTAAATCCCCAGCTAGTGGACTGTAGCCCATGAAAACTTATGCTTAAATAAATTTGTTAGTCTCTAAGGTGCCACAAGTACTCCTGTCCTTTTTGTGGCTACAGACTAACACAGCTGTTATTCTGAAACCAGCATTTATACTGTACACTTCCTACCTCTGACCCTGATAATGTAGCTGGGTTTTTTTAAGTAGATTGCAGAGCTTTATAGTGCCAGCTACTGCTGATCAGCCTGCCTCAGGAATGACACCTTCCCATCCTTGCCCCTGGGAACCTAGGAGGCAGGCTTGTCAGCGGAGGCAATGGGGAAGTGAACAGGTATGTGCGGGGACAGGAAGGTAAAGTATGGGAAGAGAAAAGAGGGGTGATTGTTTTTCTTACTTTAAGCCTATATACCTGCAATGGCTTGCTTGGAAAGGGAAATCCCTGGGTGCTAAGCCATAGCAGGAGGGCTCTCCTGTTACATGGCCCCACTGATCCTTTGGTCCTCATATACCAGGCCAGGCTACGGTCTGAGTGCAGACAAATAGTGATGATGCTGTTGTGAGGCGCTAGGGCAGCACTGGGCTGTGTTGAAGGAGAATCCAGTTTTTCTGCTGCTATGGCTCACAGCACAGCAGATATTCTTGTTGAGCACATGCAGATCTGTTAGGCTGAGAATGTAGGCAAGTGCTAATGCTCCACTGTCATCCCTCCCTCTCCTGCCTGCTTTCGCTCATTCCTTTTGTGAACTGAGAGAGCAGAGGCAGCATTGCTGTGAGGAATGGCATCTTTGTGCCAAGAGACTGGCACTTCAAGCATTCTCTGTAGTGCTGCTAAAGATTTCTGCAGTGTCAATTGCAATTAACATTCTGGGAAGTTGCCAGATAAACTATTAATATTAATGCCATTGTTAATTGATGCACCTAATCACTCAAACATAAAACCCAAAGACTCCCCAACTTCACAGCAAACTCCTGTTCAAAGTTAGAATATTACCAACCACAATGCACACATCCAGTTCCTCACTGCCAAGCTCAAATGCACAAGATGAATTTTGACCTCAGTGCTGGATTAAGATGTATTACCTATAGGCATAAAAGTAGGGTTAAAGTCTATAATGTATTTACACATGGAAAAAGTATGAGGTTAGACACAGCGCTCAGGTTATGTACCATGATATTGCACATATCTACTTCTTCACATGCTGGCTAGCTGCCTGAAAGGGAGTTTGTTATGGAGCAGAGGTGTCACTGGATTTAGGTGAGAAGGTGTGAGTTGGTTTAACTACCACCTCTCTGGATTTTTAGTGGCTGTTTTTACAGAAAAAGCATTTGAGAAGTTTTAACTAAATACTGTAGATTGGCCACAAATATTGAGAATTTAGGTCAGAAGGGACCATCATGATCATCTAGTCTGACTTCCTGCATGTTGCAGGCCACAGAATCTCACCCATCCACTCCTGTAATAGACCCCTAACCTCTGGTTTAGTTACTGCTATCATTACTGCGAGGTGAGTAGGGCTTGGGTGGACTGCAGCAGTCATTCTGCAGCAGCACCCTGTCTCAGCTTTTCTTTTAGGAAGGGAAGAATAACTTTTCCAGCCATTAATATAGGTGCCATTGTATTTAAGTAGGTAGAACATGATTACCCACTTTGGGTTAGAACCAGCTTGTGGGGTTTAATCTACCTGTACTCTTTACAGAAAGTCCATAGGATCTAATTCCAAGTGCTAAGGAGTTTTGTGTCACCTAACAAAGGTAATCTACTGCTCACTAAAACCATGTTGGATATCTATTGGTATATGACTGAAGAGGAGAACACCACCACTTTAAATCTACAGCTCCTCTTGCAGCATGTGGGCGTTCCTTTGTTTTCTTGTCATGTACTCAGCAGGCCTAAAGCTTCTTTGCTTATGAGTCCTGCCAGTGTCAGAGGCCAAGGCAGGACGGCTGAAGGAAATTCAGTAGCAATACATAATTTTAAAAAGTCTCATGAAATAAAATCCTTTCAAACTTCACTCATCCCAGCCATGTTCTTGCAGTTTTTCAGGTTAATGGGAGTCCCGTCTCCCCACAGCAGCATGGCAGATGGCTGGAGCTAAGGAACAATATCCTTGAATCTCAGGTGAACTCCTGGGGAAGTAAATTCTAGGATTTTCAGTTTTTGTGTTACTATTATTTATTGTATTGTGGTAGGATCTAGGAGCCCCATCTGTGGATCAGGACCTCATTGTGCTAGGTGCTGCCCAAGCCTAGAACAAAGAGAGTTTCTGCCCCCAAGAGTTTACAATCTAAGGGAATAAATACTAGTATTAATAAACCTACAATTCTCCATATGCCTTTTCTGTGACAATTAAGACTGTTCTTTCCTCAGATGAAGGGATTGTCATTCATATATTCTTATTTTTGGCACAGTTTGGCCCCTTTTCTTCATGATCTCAGATAAATACAGGGCCTGATTTTCAGAAGGGTGGAGAACCCATGTAACCCAAACTGATTTTGAGCCCCTACTGCTCCTATTCATTTCAATCAGAGTGTTTTGGTATCATAAAGGTGTGGTATTTAAATGTGGATTTTCTTACCTGCCTTGTTTGATTTCTCAAAATATCATTAGTCATCCAGTGGCCTTCTGATAAACTTGGGTACAAAGGAGCTGGTTCCCATAGTAGAGTTGATGGTTCAGTGTGAATGGCACACTTAAGGCTCTGCTGGAACAAATTCAACCCCTGTGGTTCAGTTGCACATTTCCACACACCTTCTGCACCTCAGTATGTAATCTACATTTGACAGAAATGCTGAATGGCTCCTGAGAAAAGATCAGCTGGGTACCTTACTCTGTTTTAGTTCTATCGCCCTCTATATTTCTCTTTGACTCAGTATCTAAATGCCCCATCACCCCTCAGTAAGACAGAAGAGCGGTACAGTCCCTGTTTTACAGATGGGGAGCCAAACCACCACAGGGAGAGGTGACTTTCCTAAGGGCAAGGTGGGTGAGAGAACATCTTTGATTAGACCAACTTCTGTTGGGGAGAGAGACGAGCCTTTGAGCTTACACAGGTGGCTTCTTCACTGCATTTCCCAAGAGCAGGCAGGATTCCTGGGGTAGTGGAGGAAGCAGAACCCAACGTCTTCCTTAACAAGCCTACCCTTCTCCGACTGGGGCCATAGGATGCCTGTCACCATAGTGCTGTATCAGGAGCCCTCCTGAACACTGGCTCTCCGAGCACCCCACCCCCGCGTCTGCTCCGAGTGCTTTAAACCAGCCTGGGGCTCGGCCCGCCAGGCTAGGAGTGGAGGACTAGCCGGAGCTGGGGTGGGTTCGAGCGTGAGCAGCAGCTGAATGGGAAGGGCCTGGCTGGCCTGGCCCCGGGCCAATGAGCTGGCAGGGAGGACGCAGAGCGAGAGGGCCCCGGGCCCACCACCACGACGTACCGTTTGCAGCTGGCTGCGCTGCCAGCTGGGGGAGTGGCCGCCGGCCCGGCAAAGGGAAGGGGCGGGGCCCGGGGAGCCCTGAGAGCTTCGCTCGCTTCTGGCAGCCGCCGCCTGCACCGGAGCGGCTGGGTCTGAGAGCGTGACGGCCACGTGTGAGTGTGGGCGCCCGGCGGCGGGGGGGTGAGCCGAGCCCCACTGCACCGGCTCCTCTCTCCGCTCAGCGTCCGCCCAGCCCCGCGTGGAGCTGCACGGGGCTGTGCCGCGGGCTGGGTGCGTGGGCGAAGCCGGCAGCCAGCGGGTGGGGCTGCGGTTCCGCGGTGTGCCAGGGCCCCTGGCTGGGCGGGGGGCAGCCCGCTCCGCTGCCCCAGGGGGCTCATGCGGCTCAGCGAGCGGGGGGTCTAATGAGGGCTTCCTGCCTCCCCTTGATTCCGGTGTTACAAAGCTACACAATGCTGCCCCCCCCCCCCGGGCTGGGGGGAGTTCTTAAATGCTGGCTATCAGGGCTGTCGCGCTATGAAAGGGGGTGGGGGCTTTGTGGACAGGTGGAGGAATTGATTCTAGGCATGTTTCTAGTGGGATCTTGGATGCTGAAACCAGCCAACCTGATGCAGAGGGTGGTGCATTTTCAGCAGAAGGGGTGGGGTGGGGTATTCCTCCCTCCCTAAAAGGCTTTTACCAAACATCGAAATGTTTTACTGCTGTGTCTTACCTAGAAAAGTCACTTGGCAGAAAAACTCATTTAAATGTATCAGAATCTCACCTGCTTTTGAGAGCAACAGCAAATGGAGATTTAATTGGTATAAATGGTGAGATAGACTAATGGAATGAGCAGCACAGAAATGGAAAGCAAATTCTGCAGGTGGGGAACCAAGTTATTAAAAGCCCCTGCTGCTTCCCTGGGATCTGAGATTTTTCTCAGACAAGCTAATGGCTTTTGACCCTACTGAGCAATCAGGAACACACCTTGACAATTCTGTTGGGTCACAAATATTAAATAATAAAACCTTGAAATTAACACAGGATTTTAGGGGAAGTTTGGCACTGTTGTGACTGAAAGTCAATGGAAGTTGTGTATCTAACTGTCCTTTGTGGCTTGAACAGTCTCCCCTTTGAAGTACTGTGGGCCACATACTATGATGATTCATACCTCGTGCGATTCCACTGAAGGCACATGGTGTAGAATTTGAACCTGAAAGCATGCAGATCCTGCGATGCTTATGGGTCCTGTGGTGGGTTGGTGTATTGAGGAAAGGGGCGTTGGAAGGTTGTAGTATCATAGAACAACAGGCTCAACCTCATTTTCTAACTCCTCGGACTTCCCCTTGAGCCGTGAAATTTAAACTCACTTTATAATATTGAAAACCCAAAATCTCATATTCTCCAACACATCAACAATCAAATGTGATGCAGTTTTCATTTAGATCTGTTTGCGTGCAGATCCTTCAGAAAGGAGAAAATCCCTTGGAAAGAAGCCATGCTAAAGAAAATGGTACAAACATTGGAGTAAATGAAGACTTGAGTGTAGACAGAGATGGTAGAGATCCCTCTCTCCAAAATGGAGGTTGTCTAGGTGCATATAAACATAGGTATCTAAGCTATGAAACCACAAACCTAGTGACCAGTCTCCTGCAAGAATGAGTGGATTTGAGGGAGAGAGAACACAAATGGCTCAGATGGGCCCTTGATGTTGAGAACTTATGCAAACTGGCTTTGGGAGCCCCAGTCCTACGAATCTCCTTTGCCACGCAGACATGGAATGAGAGTGCAATGCAGACCATTTTCAAGAAGTAAATCCTAGCTTTGCAGAACACTCGGGGTTAGATTCTTCCCTCCACACACTGCTCCTTGGCTGGGCTCTGCCCAATTCTTTACTGGAAAAGCTCCAGAGTTGCTAATGTGGCTTTGAACTCTTCCCTTGGTGACTCACTCTTTTTGTTCCACTCTTCAGGGAGAGTGCAATTTATGTTAGGCGTTTCTCCACCGGAGAGGAAGTGTTCAGTGGTTGGAACATTAGCACTAGAAATCAGCACTTAAGGGTCCTATTCCCAGTTATGCCACTGACTTGCTCTGTGGCCATGGGCATGTAATTTCCCTGAGGTTTTCCTCAAGTGATAATACTTTCTTACCACAGAAGGGTGTTATGAGACTTAACTAATGTTTATAAAGTGCTTTGAGATTCACGGACCAAAAGAACCAGAGAAGTGCTGGGGAAATGCCTTTTACCTCCCTGCTAAAGGAGACAGAACCATATTTCCAAGATTTCTCTTACTGGGTGTTGAGGGAAGAGGACAACCAGGGACTTACATTGGTCAGTGGATAGGCAAGGCCAGAGTGAACTTCAACTTTCTGGGGCAGTGAGGGCTGGGACCATTTCTGGAGACTAGGATTCCAGAATTCTTACATGTTCTAGTCTCAGTCTACTCTGTTTTACTATGGACTAAAGGCCACTTCTGAACACAAGGGGACCAGGTTTCTTTCTGCTGTGACCTGACTGATACCATGGGTTGAGTTTTAGTCTATTGCCCGGTGAAGTTTCTTTCTTGATTGCCTGAGCTTTCAGGTCTTGATGTGGGCTGTTATTTGCTGGAGTGGGAACCCCATCTTTAGCTTAGTTGTTGATGGGCTGCACTTTTACTGCTGGCTGCACACATAAGGCAAGATGACATTTGACTATGTGACTTTTCATGGCTCAGAACTGTTGGCCTATTTATTCATAGCCTCCTCGGGCAAAATGGGATAGATTTGAAAAAGCAGCTTGCTCTTATTGCCTAGTTTTTCTCTCTCTTCTCTCTCCGCCCTTCCCAGTATATTGATTTATTTGTTTTAGTAGTCTTGCTTATGCCACGTTTCCAGCTTTATCCAGATTTGTCCACACAGACGAAGACGCTCCTGCCATTGGCCCAAGTGTGGTGACTAAAGGCCTTACAAAACAGCAGCCTTCTCACTAGCTGTAGAGGGTTGTTAACACCTCTTTCCTGAGCCTGTGCTTGTGGGGGTGAACATATTTGCATGAAGGCCATGGGAGGTGCTTTTCAGTTACTTCAGAAGTTAGACTCTCTTGGTATGTCACACTGAGGCACTGAGTTTGGGACCTGATGCAAACTTCTCCAGAGATCAGCATTTGGCTGTGACTCAAAGCTGGTAGATGATTTTTAAAGTATTTAACATACAATAATCATGTGTTGTACTATTTCCCCCTTCCCCAACTATTTAGCCTTTCCTTAAGAGGCCATTTGCCAGTCTCCAACTTCTACAGCGTGTATGTCTGTCCTATATCCTTCTAGATCTATGACAAAACATACACAATGGCTCCCAATGCACTCTGCTTCAGCAACATTGAATCTTGCAGTGTGATGTCGTCCTGGAACAGTACAATATACAGTGATACTGAAAGCTATGATGTCATACAATGAACGGTAACACCTTCATAGGAAACCTCTATTACAGAAAATGCTCTCCATGGTCCTTGGATTTGCTTTTCTGCCTGAAAAACAGGGGAAGAAAACGAACACAGTATAAGGGATTAGAATACAAATCCATTGGGTTGTTTTGCTTATTGTGGAATGAAATTCCATTTGGCATCTCTTAAAATAACGAACAACACCCCAGCTGAGTATCCTATTGTCTGTATAGCTTGCTCGAGCTGGGGAACGGAGTTCTGGTAATATACATAAACCATTCAAGCTTTACATTATCAATATAAGTGAGAGCAAAGCGTTATTGAAAATACTGGGTCTGTGGTATGCCTGGAGGGTAGTTCAGTCCTGATGTGTTACTAGGAGAACTTAGGGATTCTGGATTCTATTCTCTGCACTGCAGCCAACTTCTTTCTAGGCAACTGGGGATTTGGGCTGAGACTTTAATTGGTGGTTGCTGCATGTGACCAAAGTCCATATTCTATTATCTGGGCACAAAAATATTCTCTGTGCCACAGTAAGTAACTAGGTCTTGCTTCACTTTAAAGTTAAGCTTTGTGGGCGACCATGAACGCTAGTGGCCCTGGATATCCATTAGCTTCTTTGTATGTGGGAGATCTTCACCCAGATGTGACCGAAGCCATGCTGTATGAGAAGTTCTCACCTGCTGGACCGATCATGTCCATCAGAGTTTGTCGGGATGTTGCCACACGTCGATCGCTCGGTTATGCCTACATAAATTTTCAGCAGCCCGCTGATGGTAAGCCTGATAAAAACTTTACCTCTGGAAAGTTTACATCTGTGGTTTGGGATGGGGTGTGAGGGCTGATTACAGGGGTCATGTTAAGGCTGCCAGGTTCAAAATAAATACTGACTTAATGCTTTGTTTTCACTTGGTTCTAGTCTAAATCTGTGCTGGATTCTTATGTGGTGCCCGTCAGCGTGGTATCTGAGTGTCTAATCACATGTGTGTGCCTAGATAGAGGGTGGGAGGGGAGACACCAGGGGCCCTACAGTTGAGTTTTCTACCCAGGTGAAAAAGTCAACATGCATGAATACCCTTCCTCCAAGTGCTCAAAGGTACATTTGACTTGATTGTCCTCCTCTGAGAGCAGAACAGGGGAAAGCGGTATTGCCATGTGTGTGTTCATGATGACAGTGACAAACTGTACGGGATTCTCATTTTCTAGCATCAGAACTGCTAGGCAGGGATTTGTTCTCATTTTAACTAAGATGATTCTGAAGCAAATGGCAGAACTTCTAAGACACCTTTGATTTTTTGGAATGAGGTTACAGCGGGTGAAGGGTGCCAGGTCAGTAGCACTGGAGACTGAAATCATCTATTGCTCAAAGCCGAAACAGTGTGGGCAGCCATGTTGTTCCATTTTACTGTGAATGACAAATGGGGAGTTTTCTTCAGTGCTAATGGGCAAAAGGATTCTCAGATTCCTGTAGATGAGCTTTGGGCGGCTACATGAACAGAACCCATCGCCTGACTCCTCCGTTGTACATGTTACTAGAGGACTATCTGGTGTGTCTACTTTGGAACGTGGCTTGCAAGATAGCTCCTAGGCTGCCTCTCTGGTTGTGATTTAATGAGGTCTTTTTCCCAACACTTCCCTGCTCCTTATAACAGTCTGTTTGTGCAGACACCCAGTGTTACAGTAGGTGGGATATCAGGCCGTGTCACAATTCTTCTCTCCTTGTAATTGTCTTCACTTGTTCATAACAAATGTGCATGTTTCCTGCCAGCTGAGAGGGCCTTGGACACCATGAATTTTGAAGTGATCAAAGGTCGGCCCATTCGAATCATGTGGTCCCAGCGAGACCCTGGCCTCAGGAAATCAGGGGTTGGGAATGTCTTTATCAAGAATCTGGACGACTCTATTGACAACAAAGCCTTGTATGATACGTTCTCAGCCTTTGGGAATATCCTTTCTTGCAAGGTACGTATGTTTTCACTGCAAGAACAAGATTTATCCTGGGACTTGCCTGCACTTTGTTACCAGGGTTATCAAACTGGTTGAGATGTGAATTCTCTTTGCATTGCTTTGTGTGGTTTTCTTTAAATTTTCATCCATTAAGTGAATAGGAGACTTAAAGGGTTTTTGGGGAGGAGCGCTGCTATCTTATTTCCACTGGCAAAGGAGGCTGGATGCAACTCGCTTCAGAGCTGATGCACTCTGACTCAGCTAGAAGGGATCTCCTGAGAGCAGTGCAGACCACTTCCTATCTCAGGGGCTCAGCACGTTTCCTCAATGGTGTTTCCAGCTTCTGTCAGCCCTGGGAGCTGAACTTGTGACCTGTACTCTTATCCCCCCACGTGACAGTATGTCATGAGCATGGGGCTCTAGGTATTGTAGCTTGGTGAAAAGCAGATGCCAATGAGGCTGAATGTTCCTTGGCGATGGGACTTGGGTTTGGCGTGGGTGGCTGCTAGGGAGGTCTGCCCGGGTGGGGCGTGGGGAGATCTGCCTTCTGTTTTTCAGGGCTCTTCAGTGTCTGACTTTGCCTCTCTCTTGGCAGGTGGTTTGTGATGAGAACGGATCCCGCGGTTATGGCTTCGTTCACTTTGAGACTCATGAGGCGGCAAATCGGGCCATTGACACCATGAACGGGATGCTGCTCAATGACCGCAAGGTGTAAGTGGGGAGTGGGGAACCCTCATTTTGTGCTGCTTCTCCCTTCAATAGCCCTCTCTGAATGTGGCCTTTGTATAGTAACTAAACTCTTGGTTATCGGTATTTGCTCAGTGTGGTGCATAATCAGCATTGCTCACAGGGCAAACATGCTCCCTGTTAGGGCCTATACTGTTTCTGCCCTTTTTTCACTGGGCTTTGGAGCGATGCTATTGATCCTGGTAGGGTTGCAGTATGGAGACTGAGAACTGTTGGCACAGAGGGAACAAATTCCTAGTCCAGGCATGAGCAGGTGTACACATCATGATGGTGATGCAGCACTGCAGATGTCCATAGCTCTGTACTGGTCCCTGACTCCCTAAGAATTCGTTTAAGATAACGTGGAAGAAAGAGGCCTTAGCCTTCTCCAGTCCTCCCTTCCCCTCCCCTCCTGTGAAAGACCTCAGCACTCTTGGATCTAGTGAGCTCTAGATCGCTGCCTGTGTATTGCCACTACTGCCCAGCTGGGATGCAGGGACAGGGATCCACTGAGGGTGGAGCTGGCACTGCAGGGAGGAGGGGCAGATCTTACACCATCTAGGAGGGAGAGAGGGCAAATAATTGAATTCCTTTAGGATCTGCTTGATCCGGTGAGATCCCCTCTGCAATGTCTGGTATGGGATGGCTCTTAGATTGTGCGCTCCTTGGAGCAGAGACCATCTGTTGTTCTGTGTCTGTACAGACCCCAGCAAAGGGAGGCCCTGGACTGACTAGGGCCTCTGGGTGCTACTGCAGCATTAATGTTACGTAACAGTAGCCAGTGTTTGTGGAGACGGGGGAGAGTGCAAGTAAGATCTGCTCAGGTTGCTGAGATGCAAAAATACACAGTTGTTACTAGTGATAAAGCGACATTCACCATTAGGAGTGACTCTACTGACTAGTGGACTCCCATGGTTTTTTTTTTTCCCCTGCCCAATGGATGTATAGTGAGGATTCATGTTCCTCCGTTTCCTTTCTGCAGCTTTGTTGGCCATTTTAAATCCCGTAGAGAGCGGGAGGCAGAATTTGGGGCACGGGTGATGGAATTCACCAATGTCTATATCAAGAACTTTGGGGATGATATGGACGATGACAGACTGCGGGAAATATTCTCCAAGTTTGGTGAGTAGCGTTTCTATAGCAAAATCTGCACAGTGGATGGTGAATTGGAGGCTGTGGGACCAAGGAGTATGTACAAGGGAAAGAGCCTGAGTGAGTTAGACCTCTTCTCTTATTTATATACCCCTCTACCCTGATATAACGCTGTCCTCAGGAGCCAAAAAATCTTACTGTGTTATGGGGAAACCGCGTTATATCGAACTTGCTTTGATCCTCCGGAGTGCGCAGCCCTGCTCCCCAGAGCACTGCTTTACCGCATTGTATCCGAATTCATGTTATATTGGGTTGCGTTATATCAGGGTAGAGGTGTAATAGTTTTAGTGGTAACACTTATCCAAGACCAAACCCAGCTGAGGACCTCGCCAGTCATCCCGTGCAGCTTTGCAGAACTGTTATTAATTTAATCATTGATTATCTGCTCTTGACCATGATGATGGAGGATGACTGATGGCTTACCTGCTTTTCAAAACAAACCACAAACAATTGCCCTTCCCAGGCAAGTGAGTGAGTAGAACTTCTCAAAGCTGTGCCTGAGCATGGAAGCCAGTTACAGAAAGGTAAATGTCCTTTAAATTACTAGTCTGAATTTAGAATAACATTTTCTCCTAGTGGGTTGTGACTGTCTCCTAAGTTCTTGGAACAAGGTCTGTTTGTTGTTGAGCCCGGAGCACACTGTTGGTGCTTGAGAAATACTAAATAATCTAACGTTTCTGTAGTGCCTTTCATCTGTGCTTCTCAAAGGCTGCGTTTCTGTGACTAGATTCCTCACAGTAAGGTAGATGGGGATGTTTATCTCAGTTTTGTAGATGAAGAAACTGAGGCACCAGACCTTGTGACTTGCTGTGTAACCTTGGGCATCAGGAATAGAGCCCAGGTCTGCTGTGCCAACCAGTAAATACGTTGGGTCATGACTCATCTGGCTGTATAGCTCCTGTGGGAACCTTGCTAGTGGGGAGGGCTTGGAGAGACCAAACTAGTGAGTTGGGGTGCCTGTATTTACCTGCTACCAGCATTGTCACTCCTGTTAGCTGGGATGCCTTAGCGGGCAAGGGACTGTCCACACTGCAGTAGACACTTGTCATTGCCCCCATTCTGCACCAGTGTATTTTTGGAGTCACCCCAACACATGGAGCTCCTTGTACTGCTGCCACTGCCCCCACATCACTCAGCACTAGCCTGACCTCTAACAAAGTCTTTGTGATCATTAACCAAAGCAGGAGATTGGGGATGGGGAGGGGGCAGGGGTGATTTTCTCAAGCTCTGAGCAGAGACCTTGGTGGACAGTATCTTTCTGCTCCAGGTTGTTCTCAGGCACTGCACTCTTCTGTTTGCAGGGAAGACGCTGAGTGTCAGAGTTATGATGGACGACACTGGTCGCTCGAAAGGGTTTGGGTTTGTCAACTTTGAGAAGCACGAAGAAGCCCAGAAGGCAAGAGGGTCTTTGCTTTATATATATAATTGAGTCTGTGACATTTAGAAGCCTGGCTGGGCCTTTATTCTCATGAGCAGGGGCAGACTGGTGCCAGCTGCTGAAATGCAACTAACCGATCTGTTAGTGTGAAAGATTCCATAACTTCCAATTCCTGTAGCTTCTTGTTAACAACGTGTGTTTGCGTGGCCAGTGAGTCTGTCTGGGCAGTCATCCTATGCAAAGGGAAGCCCTGTAATCCAAACTTGGAAGCAAAGCTGCTTTTATACCTTTTTATTTTGAAAGATCTCTAATAGTAATGGGGAGAAATAAAGCCTACATAAAGGGGGGCTGGGAGGGTGCTAGGGCTGTGGTTTCTCTTTGTGCTTAGACTTGGGATCATCTCCTGGCAGGCTGTGGCAGACATGAACGGGAAGCAGATCAATGGCCGGATGGTGTTCGTTGGCCGAGCTCAGAAGAGGATGGAGCGTCAGAGTGAACTGAAGCGTAAATTTGAACAGATCAAACAGGAAAGAGTGAGCAGATACCAGGTAATGGGAAAGAAGTGGAGGTGCCTTATGCCACGTGCCTGGTTGCTCTCTGGAATGCTCACCAGAGGGAGTAACAGCATGGGATGTCTCTGCTGAGCCTCCTAGTCTCAAAGGGAAGCTTTCAGGCATTCCAGATACAAAGGCATGGCCATTGCTGAGCGGGCGCTGTCGAAAATCCCAACGGCAGCCAGCATCTCTATCAGGGAAATGAGCCTCCTTGCTTGCCCGGCATGCTGGGATTTCCTACATCTGTATTTGTGGCACTGGATCCTTAAAGGAGCCAGCCCAGTTCTCTGCGTTACACACTCCTCTGGGGTGTGTCTTATAGGCGACACCTACAAGTGAGGAGTGTGTAAAACCAGAGTGGTCCTAAACCCCCATGGCAAGTAAGTGACTTCACTGTATCTGCCACATTCTTTCATTCCCAGAAAAAAGGGAGGATTTGTATTAGTAGAGTAGGTTGGAAATATGGTCTTCTGGGAAGGTGTCAGTAAGACACAGCAGAGCAAGTTCCTAATGGAACGTTTATTGTGGGCCTTCTGTAGCCATGCTGAATTGTGCGAGGCTTGCTGTCCTTTGTGGAGAAATCTAGTTATAGCCCTGTCTGTTCTTAGGGGGTGAATTTATATGTGAAGAACCTGGATGATGGTATTGATGATGAGCGGCTGAGAAAGGAGTTCTCTCCATATGGTACCATTACTAGTGCAAAGGTAAGAGAACTGGGCTAACATGGGGAGTCTAATTCACAAGGCATTAGATCCTAAACGGTCACTGATCTCGGTGTGGCGGTGCTTTATGGGGCACTGGTACTGAACATAGCAAGTCCTAGGCTTTGGACCTGTGTAAGCTTCAATCCCTGGCACTTGAGTTGTGACTGGCTTGCATTTTGGCCTATAGCTTTTCAGATTATGCAAATAAATCACTATCTGCTGCCTCTGCAGTGCTCACAGCCCCTGCTAGCCTGGGGAACTCGGGTCAGGAATCCAGCTCTGATATGTCCCCGGCCTCACCCGCATGTGACAGCATGCTGGGCTGCTGCTAGAGCTGTTGTGTTTTGAAGTCAGCTGGGAATAGGTGCCTAGAAATAGACACTTAGAAAAAATCACCCTTGATTCATACATGTGACTTGCACTGTATGATGGCTGCACCTAGGGCTCCTGCCTCCAACCTTGCTTGAAATCAGTCCCACGCAGCCCCTGGAGCCTCAGGCCACAGTGTTTGTTGCCTCTGAGTCCGGAGGCTGGCTGCTGTCCACTCTTTCCCTCCCTGCTCATGTCCCCACCTGTGATGACAGCTCTGTGTGATACGCGGATGGAGTACCTGGCATTCAGTGGACTTTGTTGTGTTCTAATCTAATTTTAGGTGATGACAGAGGGTGGACACAGCAAAGGGTTTGGGTTTGTATGTTTTTCCTCCCCAGAAGAGGCTACCAAGGCCGTGACGGAAATGAACGGACGGATCGTCAGCACCAAGCCTTTGTACGTTGCCCTCGCTCAAAGAAAGGAGGAAAGAAAAGCTATTCTCACCAACCAGTATATGCAGAGACTGGCCACCATGAGAGCCCTGCCTGGCCCTCTCCTTGGCTCCTTCCAGGCACCCACAGGGTACTTCTTGCCTGCCATCCCACAGGTGAGGCCCCGTCCACTCCTCTGGGAGGGGCTTGTCAGCAGACCAATATGGAGTCTGAGGAGCTTGCCTGGGGCCAGACTCACCTGTCTGGGGGGCGAGGGGGGGGGACAGTGTATTTGATTCTTTGGCACCTCAGCACCTCCAGCACTGAGAGTAATTGAACCAAATAGCTTGTTTTGGGACCCTAAAGATGACAAACCAAAGATTGTCATTCTAAGGATGTCAGAGCTACAGGTGTCATTCTGAGTGCTGCTCTGTTCCAAGCACTCATAGAATATCAGGCTTTGAAGAGACCTCAGGAGGTCATCTAGTCCAACCCCATTCTCAAAGCAGGACCAATTCCCAACTAAACCATCCCAGCCAGGGCTTTGTCAAGCCTGACTTTAAAAACTTCTAAGGAAGGAGATTCCACCACCTCCCTAGGTAACACATTCCAGTGCTTCACCACCCTCCTAGTGAAGAAGTTTTTCCTAATATCCAACCTAAACCTCCCCCACTGCAACTTGAGACCATTGCTCCTTGTTCTGTCATCTGCTACCACTGAGAACAGTGTAGATCCATCCTCTTTGGAACCCCCTTTCAGGTAGTTGAAAGCAGCTATCAAATCCCACTCAGCCCCTCCATCCTTCCACCCCACGACACACTAAGCTGATGCAGAATTGGTTACCATTAGAATCTGTCCTGATCATCTGTCTGCTTACCTGATGGACAGATGGGCTAATGTGCCACGCTTCACCTGACTCCAGTCAGCCCTGCATGCTTGTGGTGTTGGTTGAGCACTGTCAGCGTGCCCAGCGCTGCCGACATCAAAGAGTCTCTGCCCCCCAAGAGCTTACAGTCTAACTGGTGTACATAGTACAGTGTGTAAACACCATAGGCAAAATTTTCAAAATGGGGTGCCTAAAGCTGGTTCCTAAGTCCATGTGTAGACCCTTAAATGAATGGACTGTTTGTTTATTTGTGTTCCCCAGAAGTGCTGGAACACACCGTGCTGCCTTCAACACTTCTGAAAATCAGGCCACGTAGTTGGGTACCTAAAGAGGCACCCGGATCCATAATGTTGCGCACCCATTTTTAAAAAATCTTGGCCACTTCGTACAGACAGTGAGATTCAAGTGAGCCTCCTGCGAGTGGCATACCGAGTGGATTGTGGTTGAAAGGCCTCGCAGAAGAAGTGCGATGCAGGCATAGGCACATGGAGAAGGGGCTTGCGTGTTAGATGAGAGGGTGTGAGCTGATGTGTTGGGGTGGCATAGAAGGTGCAGAGGTGAGTGGGAGGCGCAGAGGAATGGGACACTTGGAAGGTGTACAGGCAACAGGAAGGGAAGCAGCAGGAAATGGGCCTGTAAAACACTTCAGGACATGGCACTGCATGTGAGATAAATGCCTAGAGTGCATTGGTGTGATTGGCATTATAGAGAGATTACTGAGACGCTTGGTGTTTAAATATCTGAACTATCACAGGCCTATCCTCTGCTTTTAACCCCAGAGCTATGATTCCCTCTAGAGATATCACCAGACTTGCCATCTGGGGCTTTCCCCCTTTATCATTGTGCCAGAAGTTACTAATGACTCCAGTCCCTCAGGATCCTAGCCCTGACTGGCCTCCTTACCTGGGTACTAACATTTCTCTAGCTTCCAGACTGGGCATTAATGGGTCCTGGGTCTGTAGGCACGTCAGTCACTTATGGAAGTGTTTGACTCATGCTGCTGCCAATTTCATGAAGGGATCTGTTGAGCTCTGCTTCGATCCGTTCATCCAGCCACGTCTGCAGTTCCCGAGTTACGGTCTCTGTTGCTGCTGCTGCAGGGTTGTACTAACTGACTCACACTGGCGAGTGAGACACTCTGTATTCTGCTCCTTTCATAGCCACAAACCAGAGCTACTTTCTACAGTCCTAGCCCAGTTGC
The DNA here is from genome assembly GCF_016161935.1 of Mauremys reevesii. NCBI lineage: Eukaryota > Metazoa > Chordata > Testudines > Geoemydidae > Mauremys > Mauremys reevesii. The sequence goes on along the minus strand of NC_052635.1, from coordinate 30,406,772 downwards.
CCCAGTCCGTCCTGCCCCTCGGTGGAGCACACAGCCCTCCAGGCCTCCCTGTGAGTGAGTCTAAATCTGCTGTGCCTCCTCTGACCCCCTGTGACGGGCAGTCTGTGTGTGGTGGAGGGGAGCGACAGTGTGCTTTTGTGTCTGCTCTGCGCAGCTTGGTATGTGGTTTTGGTTTTTTCCTTCTGGTGCTGGGGTAGTTTAGGACTGAACGCTCTCTAAAAGCAGCACAAACCATGCAGCTAGGGGGAAGCGGTTGGCTGGTGGGTCACCTGCAGGCAGTAAGTTTTGGGAGGCAAAGCTGCCTGAATTGCACCGAGTCAGAGAAAAGACCTCCCCTCTTATCTGCGTGTCAAACCCTTCATTCTCTCACCCTGCCGGTAAACACTGCCTGTTCGGGCTCACGTCCCAGCACAGACATTTCCTTCTGCACCTTCGCCAGTGGGAAATTTACAACGTGTTCAATCGTTACAGCAGCCTACCACACGGCTACCCCAATCCTGAGGGCTGCAGCTCCACCCAGGCGCCTGCTATCCAACATCAGCACCATGAGACAGGCATCTACCCAGGTGCCCCGAGTGCCACCGCATGCCCAGAGAGTGGGTAAGTCAAGGAGGCAGTGGGTTAGAAGTATCTAGTGAACATGCCCAGGAGGGCGTTGGTCACAATCTTGTTTCTGTCTGTCTGTCTCTCTCTGTGTGCCTTTTGGAGGAAGGGTTGGCTTGTGCAGTTGTCCATGGGTAGGCTTGGGAGGATTCGATTTTTGTCGATAAATGTCAATTTCACAGTACTCACACAGACTGACAGAAATATTTCCACTACTGATGATCAACATCTGCAGACAGGCAAAATTAGAAAAATGCTGCTTGAGAACTTATTAGAATTTGATTTCCAGCTAATGACTGTCAACATCACGTCAAACTAAACAATGTGTCAGACTTAACTTTTTTGAATCTCAGCATCTACTGTCATTAAATAATTTCCTGTACCTGTGGAAATTTAAATCTCTCCCAGTAAACATTGATATTACTTGTCAACATTATAAAAATAAAGAAATAAATTGAATTCTACTGAGCCTATTAATGGTGGGGAGGGAGGGAAGGAGGATTTTGAAAATCTTGCCTTCTCTCCCTTTGAAGTTGGAGTGTAGGTTAAAAACTCACCCCAAAAGCTTGGAGTAGAATGGTGTAGTGTGCTGTGTCCCCAATGGACTCACGGGATTTAGGGCTTGTCTACACTTAACGGAGGAAAGACAGTTGATTTAGCGGGTCTAGTGAAGACCCGCTAAATCAACCACTGATCAACCACTGATCGCTCTCCTGTTGACTCCTGTACTCCACCGGATCGAGAAGAGTCAGGGGAGTAGTAGTGTGGACCCTGTGGTAAGTAGATCTAAGCTACGTTGACCTGAGTTACGCTATTCACGTAACTCAAATTGCGTAGCTTAGAAAGACTTTCATGCGTAGTGTAGACAAGGCCTCAGGGAGCACTAGGAGTGCATGGGTTTGTAGTTCTCAGGGAATGTTGTTGTCTTCGGGTCGGTGCCTAGCACAAAAGGACCCTGATCCTGATTGGTTCCACCATGTGCTGTTCAGTAGTAATGACCACAGTCCTAGATTTAACATTCAGGCAAAGTGTGTTCTCCAGGCAAAAACCGATTTAAAGGGATTCCTTGGACAATGGAAGTGGGTTTTAATGGCTCCAGTTAAACAACAAAGGTTTTGAGATTCCAAGTAAAATAGAAATTGCCAGTGCTTATAGTAGAGGCTGACAGGGATGAATGGTCTGAAACTGCTCCGTGCTTATCTTGTGCCTTTCGATTTGATTTGGCTGTTGCTCTCAGGGTTTCCTCTGAGCAATGAGTGCCTGCCCATGACTGCATCTAGTTCATCCCCTCTGGGCTCACCTTCTGACATGCAGCTCTTGCTTCTGCAAAATTGGAGAATGAGGTTTGACTGTCTTGGCCTCTTGTGCTGGGTATCCAGGTCAAAGGATACCTATAAGAGAGACTCGGTGGCTTGTCAGACACTTTTCACTAGCATAAGTGAAGTGGTGGGGAGAGCTGAGCAGGTTCAACAGCAGAATCTGAGGGCCAGATTCGGAGGTGATGTGTATGTAGGACTTAGTTGCTTTCCTTGCTACTCTCTGCATTTCTGGCTCCTTAGTGTGAGAGTTACACCAGGTCAGTCTCTCACACTCGGACTTAGTTGGCCAAATTCTAGGTGATGTGTAAAGAGGGTGAGGCAGAAGCTGCGTGTAGGTAAGAGGTACAAGTCTGAGGTTGTCTAAGATATGTAATTTACTGGCTGGAGGTGCCAGGCAAGAGAATAAATTGCACTGGCCTAAATTCATTCTCTCTCTCTCTCTCTCTCTCTCTCTCTCTTGTCCTTGTGGCACTCAGACTTGCTCCTGTATTTGGCCCTTGGTCTTTTCTGTTCTTTACATGAGCAGGCGACGTGAAGCAGTTGTTGAGTCCGTTCTCTTGGGCAGGGTTCTGGGCTTCTAATAGCTGAGGGGGGAATGAAAGTGGTTCCCCAATGAGTTTTTGGAGCAGGGTGCACTAGGAAGCTGTAATGCTGCTCCCAAATGGTGAAGTGGGAGTTTGGGTGGCCCCACAATCCATGTGAAATGGATACAGCCCACACTTAGGTACGTGTGGGGGGAGTTGGAGGAGCCCATCGTTGTTTCTCCTCAGTTTTCTTTGTCCTTTTTCCATACTTTCCTTTTGTGGTGTCAGGCAGGCAGCAGGAGTAGGGCAGCATGCTGTCTGGTGCTCCTGCTGTGAGTGAGCACCATGCCATCCTCGCTGATGCGTTCGCAGGAGGAGTCCTGGGGCAAACTCCTTAGTACCAGGGCCTGGTGCTGCCCTTCAGCTGCTCATGCTGAGAGGCATCAATCTGTGGGTGGGGAATGAAAAAAGACAAGTCCATTCATTGACATCCCACCACTCCCCTGATTGATTACCCTGCACTGGGAGAGCACGTAGCCTTTTTTTTTTTTTTTTAGCTTGAATGGCACCCGCACGTTGCTTTGAAGTTGTGAGGGGCGTATTTTGCCTGCCCTGCTTGGCATACTGCTTTCACGCTCTTGGCAGGTGTAGAGTTAAAGCATGTGCAGACGCTTATTGCATGTCTCTTCCTCGCTAATGTTCCTGTATCTCTTCCAGCCAACATAGGGACCCAGACGCTTGGTGCCCGTGCACCCACCTCACCATCCCTGCTGCGGGGCGTGCCACAGTATAAGTACTCCTCAGCAGTGAGGAACATCCAGCCGATGGGAAGCGTGGCACCTATGCTGGTACAACAGGTAACCTATTCACAGGATTTTGTCCTAGAGGTGCTGAGGCTGGGGCAGGGCCCAGCGATCTGCTAGAAAGTCACAGGGAGGGATAATCGGAATAGAATGTGGAACTGTGGCCATTCCAAAAATAGCCTGTGTTTCCTGAGCCCCTGCAGGGCAAAGATGGCGGCCAAGTTCTGAAAGGCCTTTGGTTTTCCCATTTGTATTTGATGAGAACTCTGCTGCTGCTGCTAGAGAGTTTCTGGTGGGGATGGAGGAAGGATGGACTCACACCTCTAGTAGGGCTGCCAACTTCCCTGGTTTCACTGGGAGTATCCCAGAATTGGGCTCTCGCTCCTGGAGGATACTGAAGCCAAATCAGAAGATTTTAGGCCACTAAAAGTCCAGCAGCACAGCAGGCTAAGGCAGGCTTTCTGTCTGCCCTGACCCCACACCACTTCCGGAAGCAGCTGGCACATCCCTGCAGCCCCTGGGGGTGGGCAGGGGTCTCCATGTACTGCCTGAGTGCCGTCTCTGCAGCTCCCAGTGGTCAGGAACTGTGGTCAATGGGAGCTGCAGGGGCGGTGCCTGCAAGCAGGGGCAGCATGCGGCAACTCCTGCCGCCCTTCACTCCCCAGGGGCCATAGGGATGTCCCGGCCGTTTCTGGGAGGGGCAAGGGCAGGCAGGGACCCTGCCTTAGCCCTGCTGTGCTGCTGACTGGGAGCCGCCCGAGGGAAGCGCTTCCCAGCCAAAGCTTGCACCCCACACCCTCTCCCGCACCCCACACCCTCTGCCCCAGCCAGGTGAAAGTGAGCAAGGGTGGGAGAGAGCAAGCAGCTGAAGGAGAGGGGATAGAGTGAGTGGGACGGGCCTCTGAGAAGGGGCGGGGCACGGGCAGGGTGTTTGGGTTTGTGTGATTGGACAGTTGGCAGCCCTAACCTTTAGGGAGTTGCTCTACTTTGCATGGTCCTGTTAGAGGACAGGGTGGCTAAAGCATTGCCCGCTGAGCACTGCCATCTGGCTGTTCAGCCTGTAGATGGGAAAGGCAGGCACCCAATCACACAGAGCTACATCTTGACTTTACCAGCCAGACCACTCAGATCAATGCAGAGCATTGCATGCTGGGTCTAGTGCCTTGTGTGGATGCCTCATCTATGTGCTGTAGTCTACTCCATTTGATACACTGGTGCAGCCCTCACCCTCCATGGAGACCATCAGCTGGCCCAAATCTGGCCAGCCCAGATACCGGGAGTCCCCAGTGAGGGGAGAGGAGATTGTTTAGTCTCCCTCCTGAAGCGTACAGATTCTCTTTGTATCATGCCTCTGCTCTCTTTTATCTGCCTGGCCCTTGCCCCTTAGAAGAGCTGTTTCTTAATGCTGGTAGCAAAGCTGGAATTGAGTCTCTTCTCCCCTATGGCACTGGGGAAGCTCTTCCTCTGGTACTGAAAATGGGACTCCTCAAATGGCTTTCAGCATTGTTAAAAACAAGTCTCTTGTGCCTTTTAGAGAGATGCTGTCTGGAAGCCCCTGGGTGAGGGTGGCCCTGAAGGAAGCCAGCGATTGAACGGAGCTGTACTCTAGTGATGAGGGCAGGGACTGGGATTCCAGGCTCTTGGGGGGCCGCTTCTGGCTCTGCCATTGATTCATGTGTGATCCTGGGCAGCTCACAATCAGCGCAGCTGGGGCTTCTCATGTGCAAAATGGGAGTAACTTGCCTTGGGGCTGGATTAAGGCCTAGGCACTACAGGTTCCTGCTTAGGGACCCAGCTGCTGGAGTTGTGTGATTTATACCACTATTTTTTATGTTATTTTTTTTTTTAATTAAAGCTGAAATTAACTTTCTAGGCTCATGATTGTGAATAAAAGCTTGAAAACCTGAGTCAAGCGAAGTCTCATTGCTTTAGGCTCCCTACACAGTAGCTCGCAGAGGTGTGAATAGTCCCCAGTGCACTTCAGTGGGACACCCCACTGCTCTGAGGGGCACTGCCAGCATCACTCCAGCTGAGAGCTGTGTGGCAGAAGAGGGCAGCAGGCACAACCCCCGACCCCCACCCCCCCACACACACATCCGGGCTGCTGCTGGGTAAGCAAACCTCCCCCCACTGCCACTCCTGCCTTTTGGTGGGGAGAACAGGCCTCTGTTGCCGCTCCTAGTGAAGGGGCTGATAAGTGGGGCCCCATGGTGCTGCCCTGCCTCTCTGGGCAGGGACACGGGCCATGGCTATGCTACAGCTACAAAGCCTCCTGCATCCGTGGAAGGGGGTTTCCATTGCTGTGAATTTTTTTCCAGCCCTGAGTGACACAGTTAGGTCAACCTACATTTTAGGTGGAGACCAGGCCACCTGATGTGCCTAGGCCATGGATTGCCTTAATCCAGCCCTGTCTTGCCTTCCTCACAGGGGTTAAGGTTAATGATTGAGATCCCCAGATGAAAAGGGGCTGTAACTACCAGACCCTCCCTATAGACCGTGCCCTTCTTCCCTGAATCCTTGCTTCTAAAACATGACTCACGTGCCTTGATTAACCCAGATGCTGCTTCCTGCCGTTCTGAGTGATTCTATCCCTTGTACTTTGTTCAGGCTGGAGAACCTGCTGTTCATATTCATGGGCAGGAACCTCTGACTGCATCCATGCTCGCTGCAGCTCCTCCTCAGGAGCAGAAGCAAATGCTAGGTAGGTGCCGGTGAAGCTGCTCCTTTACACCCTGGTAGAAGGAGGATAGTAACCTACTGGAGCTGTTGCTGGCTCTGTTGCTGCACTGTGTGCGCATTGCATGTCAACAAGCCCAAGGTTTCATCCTAGCCCCGTATGTGGCACTTATGGGTTTTCGACAACCTGTGTGATTGTTTCTGTTGCCTTGGAGACAAACTCTTGTTAAATCTGGGCTGTGTTGTGGGATGCTCTTGCTTGTAGTTCTTTGTTCCATGACCTGTGGGAGTGGTGCGATGGGTCACTGCATCCTGGGCCAGGCTAAGGGAAAGCCTGTGAGCTCTGAACACGAAGGAGAGCTCCGCTCTGCCAGGTGACGATGTTTCAGGCTCCCCTGAATTTCAAAGAGACACTTCACTGCTGCTGTCAAGGTTTGGGGGCCTGTCAATCAGCTGTTTACCTCATAGGGGCTGTCTCCAGTAGGCGATCGGGCTCTGGCAAAGTGTTCAATTTCACATGGAGTCTGGCACTTCCCGCTGACTGAGCAGCTCGTGCTGGTGCATGAGCACAAGCTGTGCAGAGATGTTGCATCCGGATCTTTGTTAGGCTATAAAGAGCTTAGCTACAGAGAGACTTGCCTGGCTGTCGATTCCATGGGTAGGTACTTGGGCCATCCAGATATAGAATTGAGCCGAGACCATTCCTCCATCACTAGACTGGTACTCCAAGCAAGCTCCCTTAGAAATAGACACTCTTAATACGCTCCATACTGCCCTTCTCCCAGTACCCTTTACGGTGGGTCAGAAATGTGCTGTTCTCCCTTCCTCCATGCCTGCTGCACTTTCAATACAGCCCAGCTGCAACAGGTGGCTGCTGCTATCCAGTTTCAGCCAGCAGCCTTGCTCCCTGACATGTGTTCTCTTTACAGCATGCTGAAAGCCTGCTGGCCTGAGCCCTTGGGTCCAGGAAGCTCTCCCTGCTGTGATGCTGTGTATCTTGATTACTAAATTATAGTTCCACCAGAGAAATGCTAGTGACTCAAGTTATTTTTGTGGCCCTTCCAAAATGTGGCCTTTGCAACCTTTTTTTTTTTTTTGGCCTGTTTTCAGTGCATTAGAAACATTACCAATTCCCACCGTCGCTCAGAGACGAAAGGATGCCAACCAGAATCACTACCAATAAAGTCAGTGCAAGTGCTCCATGCTGTCTTGGGGGAGGAGCTCCATAGGGCTCCTCCCTCTAGTAATTGGTTAGTATCTCTGCACCTAGGTAAAGCTGCCTTTCTCCCTTTCTTGAGCCAGTGAAACTGGTTGCTGTTCACACATTACTTAGCCCTGGGTGGCACTTCACAGTTGTTAGTGACTATGACACCTGAGTAACTTTGTTCCAAACCCACTTCCATTTGCAGATGTGACCACAGCTCTTGCAGGATAGAGAAGCTGACATAGTTCCTTTCTAGCAGTCTGGCTCTGGCCTGCATGTCCCAATGACAGACTGTAAAGGAAGCAGCAACTATGCCTCTTGTTAATACCCAGAGTCCTCCAAACTTTTTTTCCATGCGCGGTCTCCTAAGCATCACCCTGTTGTCATAGCTAGAAGCATTTTAATCCAAGGCTTTCAGATTTATGGGGGCTAGTGCAAAACAGCAAGATTGAAGAGCTGCAGCTGAAGATGCTGCTACCCTCAGTTTTTCTCCTGTTCAAGCAGCAAGAGGCTGGGGGAACCAGAATCAGCCCCGTTCAGCATACAAGTAGAACAGATCTCAGCTGCTGTGTGTTGCCACCATCTCCATTTTGCACAATGTGACTGGCTGGCAGCCATGTCTGACTCTTTTCTTGGGAAGCTGAATGGCACAGAGAGTCAGGGCATCAGCCCTTTAACTTGAGCAGGCTTTGAGTTCAGCTTTCTCTTAAACCCACCGGGGGCACTGTCAGTCTTGAAATCATCCAGGTCCCAATCTGCATATTCTGTCTGCTCAAGAAAGGCCCAGGAATGGAACAGCTGCAGGGAGGCATGTGGCTGTGCTCGGGACTGAGGTGCATTGGCAAAGCTGTGTGTGGTGCCCAGCACTGAGGGGTATTGGCAAAGCTGTGTGGGGGAAGCTTGTGCAGCACCTGCCTGGTATAAGTCTTTGTTCCTGGCCCCTCATCTTGGCACCAGATTCTGTCACCATGGTTCAATGTCAAGAAAGATGTATCTAGTGGTCATGTCCCTGATTGTGCATTTGCACCCCCAGCGGGACTTGGAAGCTTTCTTGGAACATGCTATCTGGGTGTCTGCGAACACCTCTGCAGAAAAGCATTGGTGTGTGAACAGTGATCTCCTTGATCTATACCCCTCCTGTCCTGATGAGAGAAGATCAGAGCTGGGACTCATTCTGTGTGGGGACTGGAGAGAGGATATTGAATCAAAATGGTTTGAAGTCGCCTTGGATTTTTCCATAATGTGTAAGGCTATCCTTGATGTTGTGACCAGGTGAACGCCTTTACCCCCTAATCCATGCCATGCACGCCTCCTTGGCTGGGAAGATCACAGGAATGCTGCTGGAGATTGATAACTCGGAGCTGCTGCTTATGCTGGAATCACCAGAATCCCTCCACTCCAAGGTAGGAAGTAGCCAACGCTCTAAAGAATGAATGTTTCCAATGCAATGGATGTCACAAAGGGAAAGAATCTGGTGCTGAAGGGATGGGAAGATGGGGGCAGGGAGGTATGGGTCAGCAGTGTTTTAGTGGGAGAGGTGAAAAGCAGATACAGCTCCAGATAAATAAGCAGCTCAAGTGACAGTGCCACCCCTTCCCCTCACTCCCCAGAACTGTGGCGGGAGAAGAGGCCAGGCTAGAGTGCAGCAGCTCTCCGGAAGCTAGGAGACCAATTTTGAAATCCATTTGGAGATGGATAGGAAGCCAGTGGGTGTGGGAGTTGAGGCAGGGAAAGTCCTAGTTTTCTGGATCAAGACAGTAAAGATTTCAGCATTCTGAATGCCTGGAAGTTTAGAGAACACAGTTCTAGAAACATTGGGAAGATATTGCAGAAGTAGAAGCAGAAATAAGGATTTCAGCAGAAGCAGAATCAAGGATTTGTTCTTTCAGTGTCTCTCTACAGGAGCATTTTGTACCTCTCATTAACTGATTGCCAATTAGCTCTAGGAACTTAGCACATCAAGGGTAGCCTGGACACACTCCATGTTTGTTCCTGGCTACAGATGTTTGGAACCCTCTGAGTAATGGCTACGCTGGCCTTTACAAAGCTGTGAAGTTTGGCAATCAATTAACTGAAGGGCTTTTTTAAAAAATCCCTCTTGTTAGAGACAGACTACTCAGTGATCAAGAATAGATGATAGCTTGGCTGATTCTTTCCCATAAGGAAAGTCCAGGATTCTTAGGCCGCCTTGAGAACAGTCAATGTGCATGTAGGGGGAGAAAGTCAGATTGGGACACTGGCTGGGTGTAACCAGAAGCTGGGAGAGTTTTGACCAGAGGGATTGGAGAGGGTTAAGGGACTTAGAGCAGTATGCGACTTGCTTTGAAGAGATGTCCCACAGTGAAGATAGCACAGGGATATCCAGAAGTCAGACAGAGACTTGTTGTGTCTGAATGTTTGGTGGTCTTATTTAACATATTTTTTTATGTTTTAATCCTTCACTAAACACATGGCAAATTCATCCTGGGCTTGGGGGTCAGGCTCTGTATAGTATACACAGTCCTAAAATGTTTGGGACATTTTGAGTGAATCCAGTGCTTTGTGGAAATATCAGCACTGACTACAGCCAGATAGAGTATGTGTTGGTGCTGTACTAGGTCCCGCCCCCTGCACAGCTTGGCCATGGCATCTCAGTCCTGCAAACATCCCCTGCTATTCCAGGCTGGAATCTCTCCGATGTGGGTGTGTCCATTCCAAACTGTGCTTTGGCTGTGTGATGTGGACACGCATCCACCTGAAAACCTCAATCACCCAGCACACGTGATGGAAGGAGCTTCCATTGTATTCATTTTAGTCTGATAGTCTAAGTACAACTGTTTTTGTTCACATGTAAAACCTTGAAGGAACCACGTAGTTCTCAGTTATTTGGAGGGTGTCTGGAACCTGTTTGTGGACAGTTGGCTGGCAGCTACTTGGCAAAGCACAGAAAGCAAAGGGATAGAACAAATCAGATAGAGACGGGTATACTATGGGCTTGCATATTCCCTGAACAAGTGAAGTAACTCCAGGCCCCCTCTCCTGAGAATGAGACCATTCTTGCTGGTTTAAATCTTGGATTCCAAGGTCCATGATCATATGAAGGTGACACAAGAAAAGGTTTATAGGATTTTGTTCACATAGAGCTGAGTTCCCAGAGATCCTATGATTATATATTGTGCTAAGAAGTGTCACAAGCCATTCAGTCAGTCTGTAATAATACAAGATCCTGGCGACTTTGCTTGTAGTCATTGGGCAACATGCTCTCAGAGGGCAAATTCTGCTGTAAGCTATTTCCTTTCACACTTTTTAGAAGCTGTAGGTCATCAGGTCCACATGTTTTGCTTTCTCTAGTCCTGTAATATCACTCCCATAAGAGAGAGCCCATAAAGGAGGCTGGATAGCATGAAAATGAATCTGCTAAATCTGAGGCTGCTGCAAACTCCAATCCTGTCTGACACGTTCAGTCTGAGCAGTTACCTCTTTATTCTGAATTTTGAGCTGGTAAAATACTGTCCCTGTGTGAAATTTTTCATATTTTTCTTGCATATCTGGTGTATGTTTGGCCACTGGGTCCCATCAAAACCTCTGTCCTGAACAGATTGGCTGTGTTCTGTTGCTGGAGGCAGGATTAATATTTTTCACCTGTCTCTCCCCTTTTTAAAAGGAACATGGGATTTATCAGGTAGGATCAGACTGCTGGTTCATCTACTTAGACAGCGTGTCTCAGTGGCCAATACCGGGCACTTCAGAAGACAAAGTGCCCCAACTGCGCAGAGCTGTATGAAAAGGGAGGTGGGTGGTTGTCCGCTGAATAGACCAGCAGGAGCATGTGGGACACACGTCCTGATAGCTACTGCCATTGACTGTCCATGTTGTGCTCGAGATAACTTCAGGGGAGTCCCCTAACTATTACGGAAGGCAGAACTCCACATAGACCTAAGAACTGGCTACAGTAGGACTTATCTGGTGTCTGAGTGAGTGTGACTTCTGGGTTTTGAGGCAGTGGGGAATCAGACTTTAAAATAAAAATAATCTAACGTAAATGTAGTGTTGATGAAACATAGCAGCCCTGGTAACTAATTTGCCTCTTGGAAGGGACAGCTATACTAAGATCAAGTTGGGAGCCTTGAGTATCCTGACTGTTACCTGTGTAGGAAGCTTCTAGGTGTCAGAGCAACTAAACTTCTCTCCACCTTGTGCTTTGCTTTGTGAGATCGAGGAAGCGGTTGCAGTGCTCCAGGCACACCAGGCTACCGAATCATCGCTTAACAGCAGTGCTGCAACATTCCTCCTATGAGACCCAGGTAGGTGTGGGAGGCTGTGCGGAAGCTGGTCTCATGGCAGGGTATAATGTGGAGAAGGGTCCCTTTCTGCCTGGAATGTGAGCACTAGAGAAGTCTTGTCAAGATCAGTCAAGCTGGACTTGGGAAAGCAATGGGGGTGTGTGTTGGACCCTTACTTCAAGCTTAATTCCTTTATATGAACCAATGCCTCCTGCTATTTTCCAAAACTTGATGATTGTACCAGAGAAAAATTAATGCTAAGCGGTTAATTTCAATGTAAATCTGGGGAGGCAACTTGGAGGTGAAAAATAAACCAATCTGGCTTTTCTTGTAGCCCTCATGGAATCGGATGCAATCATTCCTGATGCCTTTACAGGGGATTGCAGAATAGCTTAACCCAGTGGTTCTCAAACTTCATTGCTCCGTGACCCCCTTCTGACAGCAAAAATTACTACACGACCCCAGGAGGGGGGACTGAAGCCAGAGCCTGCCCGAGCCCCACCGAAGCCCAAGCCCCAGCACCTCGGGCGGAGGGACAAAGCCAACACCCAAGAGCTTCAGCCCCGGAGGCTGTAACTTGAGCCCCACCACTCAGGGCTGAAGCCCTGGGGCGGTGGGTCTCAGGCTTCAGCTTTTGCCCCAGCAAGTTGAATGCTACCCTGGTGACCCCATTAAAATGGGGTCTCGGCCCACTTAGGGGTCCTGACCCACAGTTTGAGAACCACTAGCTTAACCTATTATCCTCTTAGAATCTTAGAGCCTCTAATCTGGATCCATTAGCAGTGATCATGCCCCATCCTAGTACAACTCCAGCAGAAGCTTCCAGCCTTCCTGTTTGGTAACAGAAAACAAATGTGCAGAACTTCTAGGCACCCTTTTGTAAGATCAAGTTTGGTCATGCAGTTTCCTTGCTCTCACTGGTCACTTAATTCAAGTTCAGTATTGGTATGTGAACTCTAGGCTAACTTAGACTGAGCTTCTGTGTCTGACATGTCTAAAGTGTATATTTGTTGTAGAGGAGGGACTGTGAAGAACGCTTGGCTCAGAAGATAAAGCAACTACAACCCTGACATGCATCACCACATATATTGGAAGCATTTATTTATTTTTTCTGTGTACAGACGATGACACAGACTTGCACTCAAAGGCCAGCGTTACTTTTTCTTTGTGCATCAAAAACTTTGCAAAATGATTTTTCCCCATAAATGAACTGCATCTATGTAACACTGTCCATGTGAGCTCTCTTCTGGCAAGCCTTACCGCTGAGAGCAGGTAGTGAAAATGTTAACAAGGGGGGCACGTGGTAGAATGACCACCTCTCCTTGTGAGTGGCGAGGAGGGAGACACGATTGGTTCAGTTGTAGTGTTCCATGCGATGACAAATCATCAGAGCTTGTCATTTTTAGTAAGTTCTTTTGGGTTCTGTAATGTTATATTTGTTCCTGTGGTTGACACCATAAACAGCTGATACATCCACTCTCACTATGTGCTTGTCACTGTCTTTCTTTCAAGAAGAAATGGTTTCTTCTGTACAAATGGCGGTAAAAGTGATTAGACCTAAGGCTGATCTTCAGCAATAAGGGAGGGAGGGATGGGTCAGAGGCCTATAATGTTCCTGAAAACTGACTAGGAGACAGAAAAGAGTAGGACTGAATAGTCAATTTTCATCCTGGCAAAAGGCTAACAGTAGGCTGCCCCAAGACTCTGTATTGGGTCCAGTGTTTTAATGCATCATCTTAATGATTTGGAAAGTGGGGGGAGCCATGAAACAGCAAAATTTGTAGATGACAGTTGTCTGTTAGTCAAGACCAGGGAGGACTGTGAGGAACTTCAAAGAGATGTAACCAAGCTAGGTGAATGGGCAAATGAAGCTTGGTGTTGATAAATGCAAAGTGATGTGCCCCAGAGAGGAAAAAAATAAATCACTGTCATGCTTGGTTCTAACTTAGCTGCATGCAGTCAGGAAAGGGACCTGCTTGTCACTGTGTACTGCTCTGTGAAGACCTCTACTCCATGTACAGATGTGGTCAAAAAAATCGAACATGTTAGGATGCACAAGGAATGGGATGTATAATATAGAATTGCTCTGTACACCAGTGAAATGCCATTATCTTGACTAAAAATGTCTTTCTTCATCCTACTCTCCCTTCTCAATTGCAGCCAGTTTTGCTGTTTCAGTACTTGGCCTCTCTTGGGCAAAGACTCAGTTTAGTGCCTGCAGAAATGTTAGTAATCAATAATGCACCTTTTTACTTATGACACTCTAGTCAGAGCTGGGACTGAACTGGCTGTCAAAAACACTTAGCATTAAACTATGTCCCTCATAGACTTCCTAGTCAGAGATGGCAAAGATGTACAGCTTATTGTGTACAACTGAAGGGGGAGAGGAGATAAGGGAAACTGTGTGAGGGAAGCTAAGGTCTATAAGCAGCAACCACATGTGTAAGATTGAGTGTGTAACTGCTACCTCCTGGGTAGAGCCACTCCTGAGCTTCAGCAGGTCTTGGCCCAGGACAGAATAGGCTATTTCTAACAGGAGATGATGCTCCCTTTCTCCTAGTTCTGATGATGTCCTTTGGCTACTGTCTGTGAAAAGCTTCTGTATGAATGTGCTATGCTCCCTCCTGCTCTGAGCATGTATGTGTTCAGTTAGTACCTGGAGCTTAGGCTCCATAATAGAAAGCTGTTTGTTTCATTGTTGATTGCCTGATTTTTCTCATCTAAACACTTCCAGTTTGGGGTAAAGAAAGCATCGTTCAATGTGAGATGAACAGTATGAGTACCAGGCACCTGTACACCAAATAGTAATGGCCTCGGGCAGTGGTTCTCAACCAGTATGCATAGCCCTGGGGTACGCAGAGCTCTTCCAGGGGCTACATCAACTTATCTAGATATTTGCCTAGTTTTACAACAGGCTACATAAAAAGCACTAGTGAAGCCAGTACACTGGTCACTTAATTCAAGTTCAGTATTGGTAGGTGAACTCTAGGCTAACTTAGACATTCCTACAGTTTTATGCTTGCTGTAGACATCACTGCATACAGCTCCTGTTTTTGAGGTTCTCTCTGCAACTACAAAGGCAAGCAGTGATTTTACAATGAAAGGTGAAGTGTTACAGCCCAGCTGTGTGGCTGTAGCGTGAACAGATCCTCAGCTAGACCCAGATAAGGCAGCAGAGGGTCCCAGCCCTCTCCAAAGCTTTTTTACAGCAAGGATGAATGATCTGTGTAAATGCTACATTAACACAGTGAGATCATTTTCTAATTCCTGAATTCAGCTAAGGTAAAGGTAAATAGAACCTGAAATATTGATCTGTTGTAAGAGAGAGCAAGGGCATACATCACCCCTACAAGGGATTAGGAGTGGAAATGAAAATAGCATATCCTTCAACTTGCATTGAGTGTATTTCAATGTAAGTAATCAATCCCTGCTTGTAGTAAATGTCCTGGAAACATTTCCAGGGAGGCTTTGTCAGCACTTCTGTTTTACACTGTAGCTAAACTGCAAGGCTTCTCTTCTGCCCATGCAACATTCTAACATCCTAGGCCTACACCAGGATAGAAGTTTGGAAAATAGCTGTGTTTTTATCAGTGCATAAATGAGACTTTTGCAGTGACACTGCATTAGCAGATGCTCCTTGACCATAAGGACAAATAAAATAGTACTTTGTGGTGGTGAAAGGTTGAAATACTCCCTGTCCCAGCAACAATTATGGTAACATAGTACACCCAGACCCTTATGTCAAATACACAATTCTAATAACACACAGCTGTAACATATGCTGGCTTTTAATAGAAGTTGCTTTGTTCATACAGTAGCTTTGCCAAACAAATCATCCTGTTACCTGTTTAGATCTCAGCATTAAAAGGTAACTCATTGCCACCACTAGATGGGAAGAATCAGAGTATAACATGCTCATAAGTCTGTGATGGAGGAAGGTAGTTCTTCACATCAGAGTCCTCCTGTGAGATACCACTGCACACCCTCTACTAGTGGTTATAGCAGCTGGTCATTAAAACACAAACAGAAGCTAAAATGTTATTTAGATAGAAAGAAGTTGTGAAGATTCAAAGCTGCTAGGACCCAAACTTCAGCAGTGCATTGAAGAGAGCCCACAAATACAGCATCAAGGTAGTTTTAAATTAAATATTTGGTGGCTGTTTTTGTAAGGGATAAGAGCTATGTTGAAGCAGCTGCAAGTTTCTGAACAGTTACTCTAAACAAAAGCAGCTTTGGGCCAGTAGGCACCAGCTAAGACAAGGAACACCTGAGCCATTCTTGTTGCAGTCTCACCTCATATTTAAAGGAGTCTGGAACTGTGCTAGAGAAACCCTGCCTTTAATTTCTCATGCAGCAGCCTTGAAGTGGCTTGTTTAAGCAAGCAGAAGTAGTATACACAGCAGATCTGCTTCTCTCCAATCTGAGTACATATTACCACAAACTCTGTTTACTGCTTTTGAAGACATGCTCCAGTCAGAGGAGGAGGAGCCCTAGCCCCCACACCCATCTTTGCAGACAGATTAATTTAAATAAATAATGAGTTTACAAAATTACCTTATACCAAGGAAATTAACTTGAATGCTTCTCAAAGACAGCATCATTTAAAACTTTCAAAGATCTTACAAGGAGATACCAGTTTTGATATAGATGGTACACAATGTACGTGTAATTAAGCAGCAGAGAACTAGCTACTACTCGGCAAATCGGGATGGTAGATTTCAGAGCTGGCCCTGTATCAGCATTAAAAGGAAAGCCAGTCTTCTACCGTAAAGAGCAGACAGATTTCATGCTCCTCTTTATTTTAAGTTCTTGTTCAATTCTTGAAGTAGCTTCTGTGCAGCTATGTTCTTTGGTTCAATTTTCAGAAGGCTGTTAATGTCAGTCATGCTTGATTTGTAATCCTAGAAGCAAAATGCATTTTTAGAAAACTGAAAAGGCAAACATTTTTAAAACTTGGCCTTTAAAAGCTCACACACTTGCCATAGCCCCTTCTACTTCACATGTGCTTCTCACAGAAGAGACTGACAACGGCATAGCTGTTTTGTAATGCACATAAATTAGGGACTAGAAAGGCACTCAGTTTATACAGGAGGTGAAGCTCATGCATTAACCTGCTCCAGTCTCACAGATATTCTAATATTACACCTAGATTACATGTCCTGCTTTAATTGATGAAATATTGCAGAACCCCACAATTAGCCTAGATCTTAAACTACAGCTGTTTGCCAAAACATCTCTCTAGAGTCATTTTCAGTGCCCCAAACACAGGATCTAGCTGTTTCCTGGAATTTATCAGGCAAGTCAAGACACTTGATGCTAGCAAATGAGAAATCCACATAAAGGTGAAGGTAGCTGCTAATGACTTAGTAAGAACCATGATTGTAAATTTTTGGTAATACAAGCGTTGTTTCCAGAAAACCTGACTTGCAGGACAGCTATAAAAGGACAAACACCCTGATTCAGGTCTCTTTGTTCTCCCAAAGAAAGAGATCCACACATATCCATGCAGCTGTCAGCCAGTGAAATGACTAAGAATCTTCCTTCACTATGTACCAAACCTCAGGTAGCAGATCTGTAATTGTTTTGCACAGAGGCAAGTCATAAAAGGCCTGTGGAAACTCCACAGTTGTGGATGCAAGATTCAGTGATGCTTGTGAGAACATGGCTTTTCGGTCCCAGTCCTGAAAGGGGTCTGAAACTCATTTGCAGTTACTTACCTTTAGTTCTTTAAATGCTTGAGCACGTCTGTAAAACGCCTTAATATTTTTAGCATCTAACTCCAGAGCTTCTGTGCAGTCTTGTATTGCTTCCTTGTACTGCTTCAGAGACAGGTAACAAAGAGCTCTGGAGCACAGACAATGGTAGTTAGAGGTTTTAGGCTTCAAGTGGAGGGCTACACCAGTCCCTGCTTTGGGGCACTATATTCAATCGTATCCAGGTCTCTTTCTTGGAAAGAGTCACTGTACAAAGCCTGCACTGACTGGGGGAGATTAAAAAGGGTTTCTCAAAACAAGGCTAGACAGCATCTCACTGTGCAGCATGTGTACACCCACAGCAGGTCTCATCAACCCCTGCCCAGTCACAAACTGCACTTTAATAAAAAACCTCCTCTAGAAACTTAGGGTACATCCAGACTACCCGCCGAATCGGCGGGTAGCGATCGATTTTGCGGGGATCGATATATCGCGTCTCATCTAGACGCGATATATCGATTCCTGAACGCACTCCCGTTGACTCTGGAACTCCACTGGAGCAAGTGGCGGTAGTGGAGTCGACGGGGGAGCCGCGGATGTCGATCCCGAGTGGTGAGGACGGGAGATAAGTCGGGATAAGATACTTCAACTTCAGCTACGGTATTCACGTAGCTGAAGTTGCGTATCTTATATCAACACTGCCCCCCAGTGTGGACCAGGCCTTACTAACAATAAAGGATCTTCTCGTTTCCTGAGCTCAAAACTGATTTTGGTTAAAAAGGAGAGGAAAAAAAAAGTAATTCTCCACAAATCTGCAAGAATTATTAATTTTCTTAAGAAATAGTTTTCAGTCCCCAGGTGTCACTTTAAGAATTTCTAAGGTTGCAATTTTCTATGTATATTGTCCTGGAAGGTTCTCTGTTCACTGCAGCTGCCTTCAAATGCACCACAAATAGTAAAGGTTTCAGATAAGTCCTTACACCATTATTTGCAGGTAGTGGAGAGTAGACACCACCAAAACCAGAACATTCTTAGCAGAAATAAAGATTTGAAAGGAATAAAAACCTAACCATTTAAGCTTAGAATTTCCATACAGGCTCCTCAAAGCCACTTTAGAAAATAAAGGCATCTCCACTTGCAGAGCAACATCTGTTATGAGGAGAAAATGCTTCACCTAATCTCCCACACATGTACACAGAGCTATGTATTCTGATCAAAGAACAACACTAATAGATGTTAAAGGCAAAATTCTACCCTCATGCATGCGCCTGGCTCCCATTCATTTAAGTGGGAGTGGTGTGTGGACATCAGACAGCAGGCTTGGTTCCAAACTCGGTAAGAGTTACTGGAATTACTTAAAGAGTGCCCCAAAGGGGAATAGGATAATAGGTGCTTGTACATTACCTGTTGGTGTAAGTTGCACATTCCTGATTGAGTTTTAGACTCTCACTGTACTTTTCAATAGCTTTTTTATGGTTCCCTTTCTTCACAAGTTCATTTCCTTCTTGCTTCAAAGTTTTTGCTCTTTCAATCATAGCAGCAGTAGGCACTGGAAGTTGTATTTGAGAGAACATAGTGCTATGTAAAAATGAAAGAGCTAAGCAGTCACATTTGTTAACGGCAGTGATAAATACAGTTAATAAAGTACGTTTTTTTTAAAGTATGGAAACCTAAGCAACCACAGAAAAGCCAGAAATCTCCCAGAGAAATCTGTACTGTGGAAAGACTATCTTTGGACAGAAACCCACCTAGATATCTGAGTGCTGCCACTGGACACCATAGATTTACTGAGAATAAGAGATGGCTAAACTTGCCTGAAGGGATCAAGACCACAGGAGGATGAGGTTGAGAATCACACACCTGGTTTTACGCTCTGAATTGTACTTAAATCAGGTTAAGCTGCAATCCCATCCATTCCTTGTTCAGCAGAGATCAAGAATCCCAAAGTGGTGGCTTGTCCGCAGCATGATACAGGATGGAATGACTAGTTTATTAGTAGTATCTACTATATGTATTATAGTAAAGCCTACAAGTGCCAAGCAAGAATAGCACCCCAGTGGATAAACTCATTGTAAGAGAGAATTTTTGCTCTAAAGAGTTTACTGTTATGGACAAATGGTGGGAGAAAGGAAGTATGATGTTATTCCCATTGTAGAGACAGGGAATTGAGGTACAAAGCAGTTATGTGACTTGGCAAAGGTCACACAGGGAGTCTGTGACAGAACCAGGAACTGAGACCACTTTTCGTGAGACCAAGGCCAATGCCTTAAGCACCAGACCAAGTTTAGCAGCTGCCTTGTACTTTACTGTCCCATCTGAGTTCCACAACTCCATGTGCCATCTAAACACGGGAAAGGCTCACCTTGTTTTTTTAGAGATCCAGTTTCAGTTTCTTTGTGTCTTGGGGCAGCCGCCTGGCTTCCTGCAGAAGGAAAGTCCCATCTTCGCTGAGCAGAAACGGGAACTGAAGGGATTGGTGGGAGCTTCTGGCGCCACCCGAGGCCATCCTTCTCTAACAGGGCTTTTGTCATTCTAGAAATAGAGATATAGGCTGTGCAGCTACCAAGTCTGCTGACAGAACAAGCCATCTTTCCAGGACAGTGCTCAGTTTCAATAGGCAGGCTCCTAACTGAGCATCTGCAGACAAATACTGATTAACTGCTGTGCATGCAACCCTGCTAACTGCACATAGCTAGGAAAATGTGCCTTTAGGGTAAGAAAACTGTCATTTTAGTGCTTGCCATTTGAGTAGTTCAAATATTTAATCACTTAAACCTCACATACACCCATGGTAGATGTGTTTTCATTTTACAGGTGGGAAAACAGAGGCCTTGGGGTTAAATGACCTGTCCCCAAGGTCACATAGTGAGGCAGTAGCAGAGCCAGGACTAGAACCAAGACATCCTGAATCTCAGTTCCGGGTCTGAACCACAAGGCTATGCTTCTTCATGAGGAAATCTAGATATTCCAGGCAATAAGTAAATGAACAGAGGACGTCTGTGGCTGTAATACAATTCAGAAAGGAAGCTTAAAAAGAAGAAAACACTATCCAGTTACCACAAACAGCAGTTTTTAATTTAATGGTATACACTCTTTCACAACAAACCTAAAATGCATCTCAAACATGCTTCAGTCTTTACATATTCTCCATATTTCTTGTCCAGGGCCCCTTTTGCCAACTTCTGTCAACTCAGGTGCTGTGGAAAGTTTCTCTCTCCCTTTGTGAAAAGCAATGCTAGGCTCTTCATACACAAAGGGTTTCAATGAAAGGAGTCTCTTCTCAGTATTGACAACACCAAAAACAGAAAGATATGCTAGGATGGGAGCTATGAATTTACTAGAATTCACTGGTGCTGTGAAACATAAGAATATATGGAGCAGCACAGAGGCTTAGTAGTTTAGTAGAACACTGTGTTCATATAGACATGCTCTTGGGAACAGAAAGGTACCAAGGAGGCTTCAGGTTGGAATGTGGCCACTTGTAATTGGTTAGTTGCCTAAAAATAAGCATTATATAAAATATGGAAAACTTGCATGGCCAAATGGAATCGTTTCCCAGCTATAATAAAGGGAAGTAGCAACTTGATGGGAACAGACATCTGTAGTACTGGCAGCAAACATCACCAAAGAACTCACACCACAGAAACGGTGCTAGGCTGCATAACAATCGTATCTATGCCATTTATGAAGCATTCCAATGCACCCAACCTGCTCCCAGGCAATCATCCCAGCTAAATGGGGCTGAGATTCGCAGAGGCAACTGAATGGGCTCTGCTGTACTTTCAAGTCTTCATTCTGGTCTGTGTAACAGCATGGAGTTAGGAGTTACCTGTTGACACCATCATGTGCAGCCTGTACAGTGCAATCAACCTGTAATACAGTCTTGTAGTCCACGTAGGCCAACTGGTATCTCTCCAGAGCATCATAGGCTGCTGCCCGCCTCAGTAGTGGTTTGATTCCAAAAGGGACCAGGTCCAGTGCACTAGATCAGTGGGGAGAAAGCAACACAGCTCACTGGGCCACCTGAGCTAAATTCATCAGAAAGGTAGTCAGAAGGTCAATTTTTTAAATATCAGATTCTCCCATGTGGGTACCATATCACCTGGGAGCTTGTCCAGTCTTAACCTTCTATGACCCAAATTTTCAAAGGCAGTCTTGAAATGTGTGGCTATATTTCAAACTGTGTTCACATACGGCATTGGAGGGAACAAATCCTGCAGTAGTGGGGACTTGGTGAAGGTTTCCATCTCTAATTTCTGTGATGATATAGCCAGTGGTTAAAGGAAGAAAATATTAATCTTTTCTCCCAGTGACAGTCACAAAGGCCCATTTTAGTGACTAGGTTTTTTTTGTTTTTTAAAGGCTAACACCCATTTAGTTGGACTGTCAAGTGATTAATTTTTTTAATTGCACGATTAATCGTGCTGTTAAATAGAATACCATTTATTTAAATATTTTTGGATGTCTTCTACATTTTCAAATATATTGATTTCAATTACAACACAGAATACAAAGTGTACAGTGCTCACTTTATTTTTGATTACAAATATTTGCACTGTATAAAAAAAAAGAAATAGTATTTTTAAATTCACCTAATACAAGTACTGTAGTGCAATCGCTATCATGAAAGTTGAACTTACAAATGTAGAATTATCTACAAAAAAAATCTGCATTCAAAAATAAAACAATGTAAAACTTTAGAACCTACAAGTCCAATCAGTCCTACTTCTTGTTCAGCCAATCGCGCAGACAAACATGTTTGTTTACAATTGGAGAGGATAATGCTGTCTGCTTCTTGTTTACAATGTCACCTGAAAGTGAGAACAAGCATTTGCATGGCACTGTTGTAGCCGGTGTTGCAAGATATTTACATGCCAGATGAGCTAAAGATTCATATGTCCCTTCATACTTCAACCACCATTCCAGAGGACATACGTCCATGTAGATGATGGGTTCTGCTCAATAACAATTCAAAGCAATGCAGACTGATGCATATTCATTTTCATCATCTGAGTCAGATGCCACCAGCAGAAGGCTGATTTTCTTTTTTGGTGGTTCGGGTTCTGTAGTTTCCACATCAGAGTATTGCTCTTTTAAGACTTCTGAAAGCACGCTCCACACCTCATCCCTCTCAGATTTTGGAAGGCACTTGAGAATCTTAAGTCTTGGGTCGAGTGCTGTAGCTATCTTTAGAAATTTCACACTGGTATCTTCTTTGCATTTTGTCAAATCTGCAGTGAAAGTGTTCTTAAAATGAACAACATGTGCAGGGTCATCATCCGAGACTGCTATAATATGAAATGTACGGCAGAATGCAGGTAAAACAGACATATAATTCTCCCCAAGGAGTTCAGTCACAAATTGTTTTTTAACAAGCGTGTAACATTGTAAACAAGAAGCAGGCACCATTATCTCCCATAAATATAAACAAACTTGTTTCTCTTAGCGATTGGCTGAACAAGAAGGAGGACTGAGTGGACTTGTAGGCTCTAAAGTTGTACATTGTTTTGTTTTTGGGTGCCGTTATGTAACAAAAAAACCTACATTTGTAAGTTGAAATCTCATGATAAAGAGATTGCACTACAGTACTTGTATGAGATGAATTGAAAAATACTATTTCTTTTGTATGCCATTTTTACAGTGCAAATATTTGTAATAAAAATATAAAGTGTGCACTGTACACTTTGTATTCTGTGTTGTAACTGAAATCGATATATTTGAAAATGTATAAAAAATCCAAAAATATTTAATAAATGTCCATTGGTATTCTATTCCTATGGACTATATAATTATTTTAACATTTGCTTTAGTACAATTTTTAAATCTGAAAGCTTGTTGCTGTCACCAACAGAAGTTGGTCCAGTAAAAGATATTACCACACCCACCTTCTCTCTCCAGTATCCTGGGACCAAGATGGCTACACCATCACTTCAAACATTTTAAATTTTGCATTTCTAAGATTTATAAAGAAATCTTGACATGGCAACCACAGAATCCCATCGCACTAGCTGTAGAAGGTGGTAAGCTGTTTAAGGCAGAACCTTTGTCTTCGGAGCTGCGTATACATGTAGCACACTATTGGTGCTATACAGGCAAACTGTTGCCTAAAGGCAAGAGCATCTGGCTACTGTTTTCCTACAGAGATGGAGGGGGCAGATTAGGGTTATGTCAAGTTGCTGTGTAATCACTGCTATTTTAAACTAGAGTTCTCTCAAATTAGCTAACCCAAATTAGCTAAGAACACTTTTTTTGTGGGGCACTGAAGGCATACCCTAGATGAGCTATGTGGGCTTTTCCAGGCCTGTCTAGGATCTCATAGCCTTAGTCTTAAATTTGCGGCTTACTGAGGAGCAAGTCTCTACCATGCCATATTCCATTACAAATTTTTGTTTGGGAAAGAAGCATTTGGGGATGGGAAGTGATCAAAGTCCCTGGCCTAACTCTTTATAAATTATGAGCGAAATCTAGTTCTCAGTTACACCTGTGCATAGAGCAGAATCTGCCCCTACTTGACCCAACATGGTAAAAATATTCATAACAGAGCAGAAGAGAGACCAATAAAGATTGATTAACATCCTTATGCCAGGACAGAGTATCGTCACCCAGTAACAGGGGACATATATTACGGATACTATATTCAATCCTATATCATTCAAAACAAACATACAGCTTTTCTCTAGACAGAAGATGCTTACACTGAACAGTCTTTAACACAGAGGCTACAATTTCCATCCTTCAAGTAGCAGGCAGCTCGATTTGAGTAGAGGACACTTGCTTCCTCAGCATTCCTCTCCCCTAAGAGCAGAGACAGAAAACAAATCAAACCATGAAGTGTGGAACAGTACACTCAATAGACCTTAAAGCCACCTCATTTGAAGTTTCTACTTGCTGCAAAAAGCAAGACTCCATGTGCTGTGGATATTACAGGTCACAGCTGGGGAAAGAGAACAGAGAGGCTTACTGTCACGATCAGTACCAGCAATAATACTCAGCATTTTTAATCTCCAAAGCATTAGCTAATTAATCTGCACACTTGCTGAGAGGTAGAAAAGCATTATCCCTGTCCTACAGATGGAGAGAGGGAAGCAGAAAGATCAAGTCCAATGTTAGGGTCAGATCTAGGTTTGGAGCTCAGAACTGCCCGGTTCCCAAGCCCACATCTCTCTCTCACCTGTCCATAATTCAGTAATTCTGGCCTTTTCAATGGTGCAGTAGGTAATGACAGCATATAGTGGTAGCCAGAGTTACTGAAATGCTCTGGCTTCAAGAAGTTTCAAAAAGCACTCATAACTTTATGGCAGGGCACGGTTGGGGCCTAAAGAACTGTAGCTGTGTTCCTTTACCCTCTGTTACCAGACCAAGAGTACACACACAGGGCAATAATGTCATCCTGCATGGGTACATAAAGCTGTTCCAAGGAGAGGCATAGACTGGTGCCCTGTAGGCATTTTTGTCACCTAGGCCATTAAAGGGGCATCCATTTGCTGTCTACTATATGAAACTATTTTTAAACCACCATAGGCAGCTGAGTGGATGAAGCCCTGCTGCTTCCTGGCGATTTGTATTTGAGTGGGCACTGGGACTGGGCTGTTGGATCACACAACAGGGATGTTCTCCCTTTGCCCTGCATCTGGTTCAAGGCCTCTGCCTATCTGAGGCCCCAGGGAACAGGCATGGGGCCCATGTCCCATGTGGGACGGTGTCAGGCTGCCACCACTCAAAGGAATGAGCGAAAGCAGCTCTGCACCCACAGGCGGGGGGAGAGGCAGGTTCACCCCCCAACTCCACCGGCCAGGGTAGAGCAGTGATTTTAGGGGAGGGAAAGGAGGCTTCACACACCACCCCTATACCGCTGCACCAGTACCCCGGCAGGAGTCGGGGGGAGGCGAATTCATACCCCGGGCTCCAAGGGGAGGCGTAGCTCGGGAGGAGGCAATTGCGCACCCGCATGTCCCGCCACTGGGCAGAACAGCTGCGCCCCCGCTCCCCAGCCCCAGCGCGGGCCCTAGACCCGCGCCACCCGCCCGCTTGCTGGTGTGCGCGGCTCAGGGCCGGGCCGGGCCGGTACCTGCCGCCTCCAGCAGCCCCAGCGCCTGGCTGTAGAGCGCGGCCGCCTGAGAGTACTGGCCGCTGCGGAACTGCTCGTTCCCGGCGCGACGCAGCTCGGAGACCCGGGCCGCTGCGGGGGCCATGGAGCGCGGAGAACAGCCAGCCCCGTCCGTGCGCCGCGGGCTCCGCTCCAGAGCCTTCTACGGCTTCCTGCCGGCCGGCACAGGGCGGGCTCCGCTGCGCCCCGGCCCCGGCCACGCCCGCGCCACGCCTCCAGCGCCTCCCCCGAGCTGGGAGCTCCGCTTCCCCGGCACAGGGCGGGCCTCAAGGGAGGGGGCGGGGACTGGGAGAGAGACTGTGCTGTCATGTCACCCCAAAGCTCCCCTGACCCCCAGCTCCTCACTGTCACCCCTCGCCCCACAGCTTCCCTGACCCCCAGCTCCTCATTGTCACCCCTCGCCCCACAGCTCCCCCGCCCCCCAGCTCCCCCGACCCCCAGCTCCGCGCTGTCACCCCTCACCCCACAGCTTCCCCGACCCCAAGCTCCTCACTGTCACCCCTCGCCCCACAGCTCCCCTGACCCCCAGCTCCTCACTGTCACCCCTCACCCCACAGCTCCCCCGACCCCCAGCTCGGCGCTGTCACCCCTCGCCCCACAGCTCCCCTGACCCCCCGCGCCGCACTGTCACCTCGCCCCACAGCTCCCCTGACCCCAAGCTCCGGGCTGTCACCCCTCACCCCACAGCTCCCCCGACCCCCAGCTCGGCGCTGTCACCCCTCGCCCCACAGCTCCCCTGACCCCCAGCTCCTCACTGTCACCCCTCGCCCTACAGCTCCCCCGACCCCAAGCTCCGGGCTGTCACCCCGCGCCCACAGCTCCCCGACCCCAGCTCCGCGCTGTCACCCCTCGCCCCACAGCTACCCTGACCCCCAGCTCCTCACTGTCACCCCTCGCCCTACAGCTCCCCCAACCCCAAGCTCCGGGCTGTCACCCCGCGCCCCACAGCTCCCCCGACCCCAAGCTCCGCGCTGTCACCCCTCGCCGCACAGCTCCCCTGACCCCCAGCTCCGCACTGTCACCCCTTGCCCCACAGCGCCTCTGATCCCCAGCTCTGCGCTGTCACCCCTCACCCCACAGCTTCCCTGAGCCCCTGCCTCCAGCTCCATATCTGTCACCCCTCGCCCTGAACCCCTAGCTCCATGCCTCCCACCCCCTTACCACAGCTCCCCAGCACCCTCTGCCCCCTCACTGTAGTCCCTTGGACCCCAATACATATTTGCACACTCTCCACAGCCCAACACCCCCAGCCCCTTGCATCATCCCCCTGGTGCCTGATGCCCATCAGCCCCTTTGCTGCCTCCCCCTTGTGCCCAGCACCCACCAACCCCCTGCTACATCCCTGTGGTGCCCAACACTCACCAGCCCTTTCATCCCATCCCACCGGTGCCCAATGCCCACCAGTCCCTTCATCACAACACCCTGGTGCCCAACACCCAGCATCCCCTTCACCTCATCCCATGGGTGCCCAACATCCACTAGCCCTGCGCTGCATCCCCCTGGCGCTCAACGCCAACAACCCCCTTGCCAAATCCTTGTGGATTTCAAAACCCACCAGCTCATTCATACCAGCCCCTTCAAGCCAACGAACTACCTTGCTGCAGCTCCTGGAGCCCCTCAGTCTCAAGTGTAATCATTATGCAATGGAAGTGCCCCCTCTCCGTGGCCCCTACAGCCTGTGCCAACCATTTTCCTTGCTGCAGCCCCCTGAGGCTCAACACTCACCAGCCCCCTCCCTGCAGTCTACAAACCAAGGACTATTTGCAGAATGATTTTGAATAGTGAATAAAATTTGAACAATGTGGTGAATTCTCCATCACTTGAAATCTTTATAGCAAGACTGGCTACTTTTCTAATAGAGATGCTATAGCTCTGACAGAAGTTATGGCTTGATGCAGAAATTATTGGGTGAGGTTCTTTGTGTAATGCAGGTCAGATTAGATAATAATGATTCCTTTTGGCTTTAAAAATCTATGAATATCTTAATCTTAACTATAGCAGAGCTAGTATTCTACTATAATTGGAAATGACTGCCTAGGGAGGAGTACTGCAGAAAGTACTACAGTTCCTCATTTATGCACACACTCCATCCATGGGGCCACAAAGTCGTGAGACTTCCTTGTCAACTTTGTCCTGGCACTGGCTAAGGTGGCCATCCATCACACCAGAAGGAGGAAGCTGGATGGTGGGATGCTCTGAGACTGTGAGGCCTGTTTCTGATCCCTTGTTGTGTGATGCCTGTGAGCAGAGGTCTTCTGGGCAGCATCCACTGACTCCTTAGACACCTTTAAGGAGCAGTGGGTGCTGTTGGGAGTTCTCTGCTCAGGCTGCCCTTCCAGTTCCCTGGTTTTTAACCTTTAAGCTATAACTCCTGTCCCCCTTTTTTCATTTGTTGTCTCCCAAATTTACTTGGGTTCAATGGCCCCTCCCCACTGGTTAAGGGCCATTAGCTTTGGGCAGGCTAAGGTCCTCTGTCCCCCAGTAGCCATAATAGGTTGGAGCACATTCAGAAGATTGACTGGGTAGGAAAGCAGAGGGCTGGGAAACAGGGCTGCTGGGCTCTACTTCCAACTCCCAGAGCAGAGCCTGAAGGGATGGGGGTGGTTCCTAGGGCAGAGACCAAGGGGCTTTGGCACCCATACTCCCGGGTTTGGGGCCTCAAAGTGACTGCCTAATACAATCAGGATGATACCCATCCTATTGAATATTTAAATATATGTAAATTAGTATGCAAAATAGGTGGCTGCGGTGGGGCTGCTGGGAAATTGTTGCTCCAGCCCTCAATACACTGCCCTGTCCTAGGGGCTGACCCTGAGCCAGCCCGGGGGATGAGCAAGAAAACTGCCCGCACCTCCTCGTGAGAGGGGAGGGGCGGAGCCAGTGGAAGGACCACGCCCCTGCGGCCGCGGAAGGCGGCAGCACCTCCCTTTCTGTAAAACCATGTGACGATGACCCCGCCCCTTATTTCCGGTGTGTAGAGAGGAGACGGAAGTGAAGCGGAAGTGGCCTTGGAAAAGCGCCGGGAGTGAGCGGCTGGAGTCATGGAAGAATGAGCGCGCCCCCTGCCCTGCTGCTCTAGGGCGCCATGGAGACCGTGCAGCTGCGCAACCCGCGCCGGTGAGGGGCTTGGGCTTGGGGTGCCGGGACTAGGGGTTGGGTCATGGGAGGTTGGAGGATGAAGGAGGTTGGGTCGGTTTGTGGGAGGCGGCGGGGGTGGGTAGGTCTGTGGGAGGTTGGGGGATGAAGGAGGGTGGGTCGGTCGGTCGGTCTGTAGGAGGCTGGTGGATCGGTCTGTGTGGGGGTGGGTCGGTCTGTGGGGATGAGACTGGGTGGGTCGGGATGGGGAGCTGTGAGTCGGTCTGTGGGGGGACAAGAGGGTGGGTCGGTCTGTGGGGGGATGAGGGGGTGAAGGAGGGTGGGTTGTCCGTGGGAGGCTGGGGGATGAGACTGGGTAGGTCGGTCTGTGGGGGTTCAGGGAAGGTGTGGGTCGGTCTGGGAGGCTGGGGATGAGGGTGGGACGGTCTGTGGGGGGGATGAAGGGGTTGGGTCGGGATGAGGGGAAGTGTGGGTTGGTCTGTGGGTGGGTTGGGATGAGGAGAGGTGTGGGTCTGTCTGTGGGAGGTGGAGGGGATGGGGGTGGGTCGGTCAGTGGGAGGCTGGGGGGGATGAGGTGGGATGGGTTGGTCTCTGGGAGGTGGGGGAGGGAGATGGGGGGCTGGCGCTGTGGGAAATGTAAATAAAAAACCTGCCCACTGAAAGGTTAAATCCTCTAAAATCAGCCCAGGTTTGTAAGTGAGTCATCCCTTAGATATACCACGTTTTCCCAGGGAGAGCAGGGAGCTGTGGGATGGGTGACATAGCAACCAGCATCACAGGACTTTTCTCCGCAGGCTAAAAATCCCCTGAGGCAGCATGTGTCACTACATCTTCACTAATATTGGTGCGTGGACCCTACTGCAGTGGGAGTGTTAGAAATTCATCGAGAAGGGATAAAAAACAACTGAAGGGAAATAAATGTAATATGTATGGAGCCCAAGTATAATAATTATGTGGATAAATGATAAAGGGCCGGGATTATTAAATACATGGCAGGGTAATAAACCTTGCATCCATTAGGGATAGAAGAAAAAGAATTTGATAGTGGAGTGGTAAATTCTAATGTTTGCTCCTAAGGTAAAGTTTGCAGTGGCCAGGGCAAGGTATAGGAGTTTGTTCCTTACATATGTGTGGGAAGAGGTGTCTGTTTTGTCAAGTAGGCTGTGTGTGGTTGCATTATGGTTACAAATTTGTTGTGGCAATAACCAGCACTACTGATGTGATGCCAACATTTTAGCTGCACAATTTCCAATCTTCAGTGCCCTTGTGTTTTAATAAAATACCCTCACAAATTTCCTTTTCTTAAAGAGGGATTAGATAAATTTAAGAGTAAACATGCGTTCCATCACATTTGCAATTTGCTCAGGCTAGTAATTGCATTATTTTAGGAACCTTAGTGAAACCACAAGTCATAGAAAGCTAAGAATAGGATGAAGCTAAGGGACTTCAAGATTTTTCAGTAGGTTAAATATTACACAAGAAAGATGCAACCTGGAGTAATTGCAAACTACTTAATCTAAGTGTGGTAAGCAGAACATAAAAATGGCCATACTGGGTCCATCTAGCCCAGTATCCTGTCTTCTGACAGTGGTCAATGCCATGTGCTACAGAGGGAATGAACAGAACAGCTAATCCTCAAGTGATCCATCTCCTGTTGCCCATTCCCAGCTTCTGGCAGACAGGGTTTAAGGACACCAAATCTTGAAAACAAAAGCCACATGTCTTTCAGCAATGATACTGCTATATAAGGCATCTGCCTTATGAACATCAAAAGGGTATGTTAAACTTGTGACTATGTTCAGGACAGTAGAAGATTCAGAAGGTAGTCGTCTTGCCCTGAGGCATTTACAATCTAAATAGACAACCAAAAACACAGTGGGAGACCCAAAGAAATGTTCTGTAATCACCTTTTAAGAATAAGCACTTAAAGCTCAAGAAGGTAGGCACTTTAAAAATACCTTAGAAACAATTCTGTCACACTTGTGGTGGCCGTTGCGGGTGATTGTTGTGGTAACTTTCTGTTTCCATTAATGTACATATCTTGTGAGATTGCACACAGCTTTATCTTTTAGGTTAGATCTGCTTGGTCCACATGTTCTTAGAATTTTTCAGTGTTCTTATGTCCATTTGTAAGATTGAGGACCTTGGACAAAAGAGGGGGAGAGATGGAGACTAGCTGTAGAAGAACACAACCAATGACAACACTTTGAATGAATGAGGAGCATCAAATTGCTTTAAAGAGAAGTAGAGTAGAAACCTGGAATATTAAAACATTAACTGGTTTTTGTGTTTTTGCCACTAGATTAGTTTTACAGTGGAATCAGGCTTGCAGAGAAGGGAATTTACGAAAACGACTTTAGCATAATCAGGCCTCCACCCTTTGAGGAAACCCTGTCAAGTTGTGGAAAAACAAATGACTCAAACCTTTTCTATTGAAAAATGGAAGCATAAGTCTTGCACTCAAAAAACAAAACAAGAAACCCCACCTTTTATACTAAGATGTCAAGTCTGCTGTCAGGTTGCTTTTTTAATTGGTTTGGAGGGAAACTCAGATGTTTAATTGCTAACGTCTCTCCTTAATAATAAGTTGTATATCAGTAAAGGTCACTATTGCATGTCTATTTGGCAAAAAGTGAAATTATGTTAGTTCTTTGCACTCATGGCTCTTCCATTAAATGGTCAAAATGTTAGTTGTAGTGCAAACTAATTAGAATGATGACAAGACGTTTATTCTTAACAGCTATGCACAGAACCATGTATACTGTTACTGATGTCCCTCAGTGTTCTTTATCTTATTTGTGTCAGGTACAGCAATGTCTGTTGGGTGTGAAAACCAGTTATATCTTGGGATTTCAGTGAAACCTTTGACTAAAGCTGTTACCTTCCTATCATTTCACTGCAGGCTGTACTTGAGCAACCCGAGATAGGGGATGTTTTAGAGGCATCTCTTCAATTGAATGAAGTTTCAGTTTGTCAAAATGCTATCGGTAGCTTGCAGCTGCTTCTAACGGTATATTTGAATGATGAACTGAAGAGGCAGCTTCCTTTGTTCTGTGGCGTAGCTAGCAGTTGTTTTTTTTAAATGATGGAGTAACGTTTCTACTAGTAGAAATGTGTGCATTTATTATATAACTCTTTATGCAAACGTTTAACTATACTTGACCCAGATTGGAGTGTTCATGTCCATACAGTAATGCTGGTTTTATGGCTTCAACCCTCTCTAAAAATGTACACCGATTCTAAATGAATCGGCTCACTCATCATTGATTCAGAGCTTTTTAGTTAATGATTAAATAAAACTTGAATTTCTGAATTTGTTCGGAATCTGAGTATTCTGGTGGTGTCAGTAGAAACAGAAGTTAAGTTGGCTTCTAATGAACTTGTGTAGTGCTTGGATTTTCTAAAATTCTATCTTGATACTTAATGGTTGGGTCTCATATTAAATGCTTTTTTTAGTATAGTATCTGTCCTTTAGATTTCCACATTTCACACTGCTTGGAAATCGTGACTTATATGGTGACTATGTACTGATTTTTTTTTTCTTTCTTTCAAACAAGTAACATTCTGTTGGTTCAGTGCTTATCTTTGCAGAGAAGCTAGTGACTTACTTTCAGTATTTCGCCATTTCCTGAGTCTGCTTGTTTGTAATATTTTCTTCATTTCAGGAAGCCATTGTACATAACGCATGCGTGTACTGCTTCTGCTATATTGCTTTTGTATATAAACATAATAGAAAATGAGCAGAGCGTGGCTTCTATTCCTGGTTTACAAAATCTTAGTCAAAACTTCTTTTACATTTTTAATAGCCTCTAATGAGCCACCTTAGTATCACAAATACAAAATCTGTATTTGCTGTCTTGATGTTTAGTAACTCCAGCCCATAGAAGCCATCAGATATTTATTTATAAGTTGTAGGCATACACATGTGCTTCATCCTTAACCTGGCTCAAGTGTGGGAATCAAAATTGACTGATAGCGAGGAATCATGCTTGTCTTTTGGATCCACAGCTGAGCTCTTTTGGGTTCAAATGGAGGCAATGTATCTTTCTTGTCACTTTGTCACTTAGTGGATTGTAAAGGATAGGGTTTGAGAGCTTATGTCCTTAAGGACTGTTTGGAACCTTGTAGTGATTGTATCATGAGTGATGTTGAGAAAGTGGATAAGGAAAAGTTGTTATTTACTTATTCCCATAATACAAGAACTAGGGGTCACCAAATGAAATTAATAGGCAGCAGGTTTAAAACAAATAAAAGGAAGTTCTTCACGCAGCGCACAGTCAACTTCTGGAACTCCTTACCTGAGGAGGTTGTGAAGGCTAGGACTATAACGATGTTTAAAAGGGGACTGGATAAATTCATGGTGGCTAAGTCCATAAATGGCTATTAGCCAGGATGGGTAAGAATGGTGTCCCTAGCCTCTGTTCGTCAGAGGATGGAGATGGATGGCAGGAGAGTGATCTCTTGATCATTGCCTGTTAGGTTCACTCCCTCTGGGGCACCTGGCATTGGCCACTGTTGGTAGACAGATACTGGGCTAGATGGACCTTTGGTCTGACCTGGTACGGCCTTTCTTATGTTAGCGTATGTTAAAGGTAACCTGCAAAGGCTAACTTTGTGCTTTTCTTGCTGCTTCGTGATGAATGAGGGTTTTTTTTCTTCTTCTTCAAATTGAACGAGCATAGGAATCTTTAACAAAGGCAACCTTGCTCCTAAGTGTTTCAACTATAGGAGACTTAAGCAGTCTGACTAAAAATCACTTTCTATCTTGGTTAATGAGATTTCAGTTTCGTTGTTGTTGTTTTTTATGCCATTATCCTACCAGTTCTCCAGTCATCCAAGATGTACAAAATCTGAATTTCAAATGTGAAAAATAAGCAAGAAAAAAACCTCCCCAAAACAAACCTTTTCTTTGTGCATCACAAAGCACCAAAAAAAAAAAAAAGAAAGAAAAGGGGGAAAAAAAGGGCATGAACATAAATTTAATAAAATGTTAGTTTAGTACCAAGAGCCCACACAATCTTATGCCGCAAGACTTCAAGCTTGTTGAAGATTTGTTCAATAAGTATAGGAGGCATGATGTTCAGATGGTGTGGAAATGATCCTGAATATATTCGCATACTACTAACTGTTTCCTGCCACTGAGAGGAAATGTAGATCTGTGCTTGATAAAATGCTGCCCCCCTGTAAGACTCAGACCTTTTGTAGTAGTAAGAAATAGCAGTACCTGGAGGTCTGATTGTGCTAAATGCGGTTTACTTCACTCTACATCTAACCACTGTATTTTACTCCTCAAGCAGACTAAATTTTATATTAAGATAAAATGTATTTTTGTCAAATTGTCAGAGTTGCATGGTTTAAAATGAGTCCTGCTTAAAGTTCTGTTCTCAGAAATAACTGAATTACAGAATCTTAAACTCTTTCATTTCTACATCTCTGTATATACAGGCAGCTGAAGAAATTAGATGAAGATAGTTTGACCAAGCAACCAGAAGAAGTATTTGATGTACTGGAGAAGCTGGGAGAAGGGTGAGTGTCTTATACAATGTGCAGAATGTAAACTTGTCCAAGAACATACACACGTAATGGCTGACTTTGTGAAGACCTGTGGGTTGGTTGGTTTTTTTGTTTTTTTTTCCAACAGAGAACTTTTTTGAAGCAGGTGGCATTTTGAATATAGTGCTTGCCATTGGAACACCTACATCTAAGCTCTGAGTTGTGTAAACACCAGTTTTAAATTGAGGAACATTTAAATTTAAAATGCTTGAAGGGACACTGTCTGGAAATAAAATCTACATCTTTCTAGCTTAAATGTAATGTCTCTTTTGATGACAGAGCCTTAATATAAACAAGCTTTTTACTAGATAAAACAGTAAAGACAATCAAAACTGTTTTATAGACATACCTACCGCTATTTCAGTATCTCCATTCAGTGAATGGGACTGTTGGCTTTGGAGCTG
This sequence comes from Mauremys reevesii, assembly GCF_016161935.1. Classification (NCBI taxonomy): domain Eukaryota; kingdom Metazoa; phylum Chordata; order Testudines; family Geoemydidae; genus Mauremys; species Mauremys reevesii. The sequence continues at coordinate 30,372,528 of NC_052635.1, read as the reverse complement.
CATTTTTAAGGATACTTTTTAGCAGTGACTTCATTTTGAACCAAGTAGACAGAAAGAATCAGCATTCCCACTTGAAAGTATTGGGAATAAAAAAACATAAGTAGTTGTAAATTGTCTAACTTTTTAAAAATAATTCATAATCCAAATATTAAAACGTAGAACATAAAATAAGTAATAGAAGAATTAAATTGTTGAGAATAAAAATGACCATTTCAATTGTTGGGCGTTACACACAGTAACCCTTTCATTTTCCTGGTTTTTAATGTACAGGCTATAGCTAGAAAACATCACCTCCTTACTGAAGTGTAAAAAACAGAAATTAATTGTAAATCAAGGCAGAGAGGCAAGCAAAAGATATGTAGCACTAGAATAGTGAGAATGGGAGGCATGTAACCCCACAAAGTGTAGGAGGGGAAAAAAACATACTTCCCTACTCCTAAGTGGAGAACTTGAAGAACTGTATTATTGCTGCACATTGAAAACTGAAATTAAATGTTCTCCTTTTCATCTTAGCACCTCTTGTTGGAAGTTCAGTGTAGTGTAGGGGGAAGATGCTAACTAGAAGAAACATAAAAGTTGAGGTTAGCTTGCATTCTGATACTTGGGCACTTCTTTTTAATCCTATACTGTGCCTGAATAAGATATGTTGAAAAAATCATGAGACAGACAACTTTTGTAAACTCAGTAGTCTCTTTCAAGATGAACCCATGAAACTGACACTGCACTTGTGCCCAGTAACAATATCTAGTTCTGGCAAAATGTATGGACTGTAAATTCTTACTAACTGGCATCCAGTTAAACAGTTAAGTGCTGTGTGAAATTCTGAAACTGCAATAACTGAATACAATGTTGAATTCTAAACCTCTGACAATGTACAAACTTATGCTGGAAAAGGTGGTTTTTTGGGGGGTTTTTTGGGTTTTTTTTTTTTCCCCATCAAGATAGCTGGAACATATTTGGTCTATTTGAATTACAGTATATCAGTGGAGACAGACAACTGTGTTTTGAGACAAGATTTAGGAATAGTTATAGTAGACACTAATGTTGGCAGAAAAGTTGGTGATAAAAAATTGAAAGCCTCAGAAAAGTTAATTATATTTTTATTTATTTATTTACAATTTTATAAGAAATTAAAACTTATTTATTCTAAGCCCTTCTGTCTCAAAGGACATTTCTTATTCAGATCCTCTTGTTCATTGAAGCAAGAGCTGATTTAATTTTTGGGGTGAGAGGGTTATCCAAATACCTTGATTTTGTAGAAAACCATAATATTGGAGTGTAGGGGCAAACACATCTTATTTCTTTTTGTCTTTCTAATTTGCTTATCTCGGAACAGCTTATACAGTGTTTACTGTGTGGTGCTGTGAAATACAGAGACTTTCTTGGCTATGTCTCCACCAAGCCCTGAAGATTTCTCTATTTTAGGGTCAGAACCGTGTCTTGTGAGAATCCTTGCTGCATTTAATTCATCTAGGAACAAAGCTCCTATGTTATCCTATTTTTCCTGCATCTTTGAAACAATTGTAGTGCTTTACCTCAGTCTAAGATAATCTGGACACTATCACTGTACTTCATGAATTAGATGGATATAAGTCACGGTTTGGTTTACTTCCCTGATGCCTGCAAGTTTATTGCATCCACAATAACTCTTGAGAAATGAATGGATGTGATGGCATTATAGGAAATCGTTGCTGTACCTTATTTGTAAATGGATGAAAACATAATTTTAAGCATGCAAAATATGAAACTTCTATACCATGTGCCTGTGTGTGTGTGTGTGTGTGTATGTATGAATATCTATCTATCTATCTATCTATATATATATATGAAAAAGTATATAGTATTGTCCAAGATGGTCTAAAGCTCTGGGATGAGGACTGTGGTTGACAGCTTCACTCCTCTGGCACAATGGAACTCTCAACAATAAGGATAAAATTCATTGTGTGGGAGATACTGAAATGAACTTGCTCAGACACCAAGGACCATGATAAACCTCACCACCTTCCGTTCCAAGTTCAAGGCTAACTTTTTTCACTTTGCCTTCTCCAGCATAAACATATATCAACAGATAGAAAAATCTACCAAAAGAAGACACTCCACTGCACATGTTTCTCCTTTTGGGGAGAGGATGAGAGAACAAACAAGTGACAGATGTATAGTCATGTTGTTCAGTTACTATGGTGATGAGCATGATATAAAAACCTATATAGACCAGTTTTTACTGCACCTCAGTTAGATGTATATTGAAAATAGTTTAGAGAAATGAGTTTGCTGGAGTTTGGGTAAAAAGGTATTTTTAAGGTTATTGGGAATGTGGTGATTAGCATCTTTCCTATGTATTTCTCATTGTTACTATAGCCCCAGGAGCCTGTAGATTAAATGAAATTTTGCAAATACTCCTGTTTTATTATGTCTAAGTTGTATGTGGTGTTCAAAAAATCAGCGATTAAGATATTTGTAGTAGGAGAGGTCATTAAACAGTGTTCCTTTTTTTTCCAGATTATGATGCACCTCTAAATGTAAACCAAAAAGTGTGCCAGTTTTTAACCTGTTGTATTGCTTGTATTTAGTATTTCACATTTTGATTGGTACAGATCCTATGGCAGTGTATTCAAAGCTATTCATAAAGAAACGGGTCAAGTTGTTGCAATTAAACAGGTTCCTGTTGAGTCTGACCTGCAGGAAATCATAAAGGAAATATCCATAATGCAGCAATGCGACAGGTAAGTGCGTGCATTGAATCCCACCTGCAACCCCTTAAGAAAAGTATTGCATGTGATCTGCTTAGTAGTTGAATCTAGGAAACACTGTGTTGTATTAAACACTTCTCAGAAGTGAGACTAGCTGTTGCACTGTCTGAGGTGGACTAGTCAACATTTATCAAAGAAACATGATTTACAGTGAGTTTTTTAAAATGGTCTTAAACTGGCCTCTCCTCAGTCTAGTTTAATAGACTGTATAAATTTGTTTACAATAAGTGCTATTTGGAAAAATGAAAGAGAGCAGGCAATGTATGCATGATTTCTCTGTCTCTCTCTCCCCTCACCCCCCACCTTAGCCTGCCTCCACCTGAGTTCCACTTGTGTGTTTCACTTTGCATATGCACAGGCTAGTGTGCTGTCTGCAAAGGTGACAGAATTCTCATTTGCAGAGCCATCACTAGTCCGTGCAGATTTTAGTGCATTAAAATACACGACTAAGTTGGTGGACACTCAAAATTACTCTTGCACAAGTGGGGTAGTTGTGTTATGAAAGTCAGGCCCTGTGTATCTCACTGATTTCACTCATTTCCTTTTGGAAAACTGTCAAAGCAGAAAAGCTTATGAAGAGATCATTTACACAACTGCCCGCCTGCCACAAAAGTGTTTCCCTTGGATAAATACTTAAAAGCCACAGACCATTTGTAAATCCTTACTTATTTTAGTGTTAAGCCTCTAGTCTGACTGCAACTGCAAGCAAGCAAAAAAGCTTATCATGAATAAGATTTTAGTATTAAAACGTGGACACACTGATTTGTAATTCTGCCGAGTACACTTCTACAGCTATTCCCTCTTCCTTCTGGTAATTGTTGTCTGACTAAATAAAATGAAACCTTTTTAGAACCTGTTCATAAAGTATTCTGTGAATTAATTTACAAAATTCATTAGGCTTCTTTGAGTGTTTTTGTTTTTAAAAGAGAGAGTATAAGACCTAAAATGGGACCTTCCATTTTGCCCAACTGCTCGCCACTTGTGAGCACTAGGGATAGTGAATCATGGAAGAACTCTGTTCTCTGCGCAAACATTCTGGGAGACTCCTACATGGTGACTAACTCTTCTGATATCAAAATTTAAATTCTTACATAAGAGAGATGCATTCGTAGAGCAGAGAGAGTTTATTTTTGGTCCTTTTATAACTGTTCCATTTTTGACAGCTTTTTGCTTCTTTCTAAAGGACAGAGGGTCATTCTTATGATCTGATACATTAATATAGAGTAGGTTATTGCTTCTTGAGCAGCCAGGCAGCAACTGTAGATAAGATAAACTGTAAAGACCTAACTCTTATTAGATTAGTAAAATGCATCATGTCTCAGAACTAAATTGCAGAACTGGGAAGAATGGTTGTTACGGTATTTAAGAGGAAATCCCCAAATGGAGGATATGAGCATTTCCTGCAAACTCTTAACCTTGTAATATATTCAGCCTTAAGTCTGGGATCCCAAGTCTGACCCTGAACTCTTAGCATCTTTTTTGGCTGTGCTTTATATTGTGCTCCTATTTATAAAATTGCTTTCATTAACACTATCTGACTCTTTTTCTCTAATTTTCCATAGTCCCCATGTAGTCAAGTATTATGGCAGCTATTTTAAGAACACGGACCTGTGGATAGTCATGGAGTACTGTGGAGCTGGATCTGTGTCTGATATTATTCGATTACGAAATAAAACAGTATGTCCTTTCCCCTTACAATCCATATTTATACAATGTCAAGCTTTAAGTATCCAGTCTAAATAGTACATATTTTATATTATACTAAGTAGCTTTGTAGTAGTCTATGCATAGTTCTTTGGCCTGATTTTTCAGAGCATCCAGAGCTCTCATTAGCTATCCTGTGAGCTGCAAGTGCCCAGCGCTCCTGGAAACTACGATGTTTAACTAGGTAGCTAACTTGATCATTCAAGATAATGTAATTGCAGTTTGAGTAAGTTTTCTGATTAAAATGATCTGTATGTCTGAAAAAATGGAATCTTGATTTTCAGTGTTGGGCTTTTTATAGCTGATCATGTCTAGTTACATTGGTGGTGTAATATCAAGTTACCTGTGAAAGAGCCATGCACACACAATACATGAAGGGAGACCAAGTAAACCAGCTGTACTGTGCATAGATAATACTGTCTCTTGGTAACTGAAACTGCATAGAATTTTCTGCTAGTTGGTATGGGAATCTTGTATTTGTATTTCAAGGAAATGTCGGTCTTCGGCATGAGATACCAATCTAACTGCTTTTTTTTTCTTTAGTTGACAGAAGAGGAAATAGCTACAATAGTACAAGCAACCCTTAAAGGACTAGAATATCTGCATTTTATGAGGAAAATACACAGAGATATCAAAGCTGGAAATATATTACTAAATACGGAAGGACATGCTAAACTTGCAGATTTTGGGGTAGCGGGCCAACTTACAGTGAGTAAAATTGTTACTTTGGTTGTGTATGTAGAAATTTCTCATTCAGCCTGCAGGTAAAAGTGAAACACTTACTGGAGAGATTATGCTAAATTCAGTTGTTTAGCACTTCCATGAATGCAGTGCACCTGCACTACAGTGGGGCCCAGAGGAGGGAGAGGCAGGCTGACACTCTCTGGCTTTCTTGTTCACAGAACTAAAGCACCAAAACAGTTGTGTGTAGTAGCACATACTGTAGTAACACCTACTGTCTTCTACTGAGTCCCCACACAGTTCTGCCAATGCATCTCAAGCCTGATGTACAAAATTCCTTATATTTCAGTCTTACTGAGTAACTTTTGTGTATAATCTTTAGGGACAGTGTTGTTTAGTAGCTGGCAAACTTGTTTCTTCTGCTTGCCAAATAGTCTGTTCTTCTGCCCCTCCCCCCCCTTTCCATTTTAGGATACCATGGCAAAACGGAACACAGTTATAGGAACTCCATTTTGGATGGCTCCAGAAGTGATCCAAGAAATAGGGTATAACTGTGTAGCAGATATCTGGTCACTGGGAATCACTTCAATAGAAATGGCTGAAGGAAAACCACCATATGCGGATATTCATCCAATGAGGGTAAGGACTGAGGCCTCTTCAAATATAACTCTCTCACAGAATGTAGGTAGCCTCTGTTGGCAGTTAGCTGATTAAACATTTTACAAGATGCTATCTAGCTTTTTAACCTAGAGAAAATGAGCAAGCTTTCTCTCTCTCTTTTTTTTTAACCTGTGCTTTTTAATATTTAGTAAAATGGGGAAAAAAATCTTCAAAGGAAAATCTGCCAACTTGATTCTTGTGTCAAGCATGTGAAATTACCAGGTTTGTTCAGAATATGCGTGCGTGGAAATGGGGTAGTCTTGAGTTTGATCCAAAGTGAATTTTTTTTTTGGTCACAGCCACTAGTAAACACAATTTTTCATGGTCGTCGTCGTCATCATAGCTTATTGGTCCAAAATATCAGCCAAGATCTGGTGTTATCACTTATCTTGAATAGTTCCTCGGGAGTACAGCACGTTGCTAGAGGGCACTGTGTCAGTCGGTGCTTCAGTCTTTGCTTAGGGTCTCCACATTCACCTGTGGGGAGTCCATTCCTCCACTTCCACTTGGTCATATTGTTTCCAGTCTTTGCCATCCTAATTCTCACTAGATTTGGAGTACACCAGTGTTTTTGTTCGAGATTAGTTCCTGTAAGGAGATGTTCTGAAGGAACCAGGTTCTCCAAGATCATTGGTAATTCCCACCATTTTGTTACTCCATTGCTTTCCACTGTGGTATTTTGGGTAAGGGATTTTTCAGAGGCAAAGCTCTTTTGGGAGTTCCACCTCTTGAGTGGTGGAATGTGCCCATACAGTGGGTATTCTGTATTATGCACCTGTTTTTCTCTTTTCTTTTTCGTAAAGGACTTTTAATGGTTTAAAATGGCAAATGTCACCCTCTATGCAAAATAGTGGCTTTCCCATAGGAGGAAAGCCGGTGCGGTGTACAAATCTCTTGTTCTCTTCGGGGAGGAATGTACATAGCATTGGCATACAGACTTGAGAAGCCACAGAGGGTTTTGGTACATGAATAACTTTGCAAGTGTCTGTCCCTATGCTTTGATTAAATGTTTGTCTGTTCTGTGTTTTTTATCTTAAAGATTTCCAAACTCGAACACTAGAACAATACTTATTTTATTTTTATTATCAGGCAATTTTCATGATTCCTACAAATCCTCCTCCAACATTCCGGAAGCCAGAACTCTGGTCAGACAACTTTACGGACTTTGTAAAACAGTGTCTTGTGAAAAGTCCTGAACAAAGAGCCACTGCCACACAACTTCTCCAGGTCTGGTATTTGTTACCCGGGGTGCTCTCAGAGGGTATCAGAGGGAGTTCTTAACTAAACAAACTGCGGTGCAGGCAATGAGTATTTGTGCAATTTGAGATGTTGGTTTCCCTTCATGCTTCCCCTGTACAACTTGTACAGTGTAAGATCAAGTTGTGTGAGGTTTTTAAACCTTTTGTTTCTTCCTGCTTTTTATTCCCATACTCATACACACTTTGTGCCCCCAGGCTTTTGTCAGCGTTCCAAGATTTTGCCAGCGAAATCCTGGCACTTAACTGTTAAGCCATACAGTTTATCCCTTAACTGATCCTGTGCTTTGAGAAGAGCCATATCTGATTATGTTAATGTCAAAGTCCTCCATTTCCTAGCTATCCCAACTATTGCCTCTAGTTGTTTGGTGACCGCAGAGGCTATTACTTACAGAGATACAAGCAAAGCTAGTCAATTTCTAAAGCTCTCTCTGGGTTTTAATAACTAACCTTCCCTTTGCTGTCTTTGAGCTGATGGAGGTTACCTGCCCTCTGCACCACGTTAGAGGAGCCCCAGTTCTTTCCTCTAAACTACCTTTTCCTTTCCCTGACAGAGGTGCATCTTGGTTTCTGAAGCATTGTCAAGGGATTATCTCTATGGCTTTTCAATTAATCCTTAGAATGTCAGAAGCAGAAGGCAAATAACGAAGGCAGACTGTTGGCCTGTTACTGGGAAGCAATAACCATAGCGTTATCTTAGGTGTTATGAATTACCTCATTTCTAGATATGATTGTTCAGAAATAAAGTATGAATGCAGGGTCATGCAGAAATGCCCTTGTAGTATGACTCAGTACGGATCTCTCATTCTCCATCACTAAAAGGGTAAATTATGAAATAAAACTTTTTATTATAAAGTTTTTACTTGGTTGTGTACCCCAACTGTAATTCAGCAGGGATAGGCATAGCTATGGATAACAGCGTTTTACTGCTTTGTTGTCTTATCTGCTGCTTATAAAATATATCTCCTTTTTTAGCATCCATTTGTTAAAAGTGCCAAAGGAGCATCAATCCTGCGGGACTTGATTAATGAGGCAATGGATGTGAAACTGAAACGTCGGGAAGCACAACAGCGTGAATTGGATCAAGATGATGAAGAAAACTCAGTGAGTGTTTAATGGACACAATAACTTTAAAATACTGATGCTGACATATGTGCGAGTAGGTGCCTGTCCCAAACTGCTCTAAAGTAGTTCGCATATTTGGTAGAGTCTAAAATTCCTCCCTCCTGATTATTGTCGTTGTTTGTATTATCGTAACACCTAGGAGCCCTAGTCTTGGATTAGGATCCCACTGTGTGCTTTAATACAGAAATTAACAATAATACTACATAGTGTTCAGCTCAGTCTCTGATCCCAGCGTTGATTTGTTCCTGGGTTTTCTAGCTTAGGAGAGCTCAACTCCTGTCCTGTAGCTGCTCTCTATTAGCCCGCTCCCACCTCCTTTATATTCAACTGTATTGAGCTATGTGCCTTAGTGAGTCAGCAGAACATAGACACAACACCTACCACAGGACAATTACTAGCCCAGCAGAATATTTTAAAGATATGTAATAAATTTGCAGAAGACTTCAAATACATTTTCCTGGCTGGATCAAGTTTTTCCTGTAGTAGAGAGGCCTTTTGTTTGTAGCCTTCAGTGTTTTCTATTTTGTCATATAACATAAGTGTGTTGTTTTTCTTCATACCATTTTCCTGATTTAGAAACCCCTTTATAGAAACTTCATACTGTACAATAGAAACAGACACAAGTTTAAGGTGAGGGGATGTGTGCTTAGACTTCTTTTGATGGTGTAGTGCTGTGAGCTTGAGTTCTGTGCTTTTTTTTCAGTTGAGGGAGTGAGATTCCAGAGTTGCAGACCAACTAACTGCTTGTTCATATGCTACATTTTGACTTTGAATAAGTGTTGTCATGTGAGTGGTGGTTTTTCAAAAGCATGTCAAAAGCCATCTTGAAGCATGATCCGTCAGTTTCAACCTGACCGAATAAAATGGACAACAGATGGCCATTCTATAGAGCAAGCCTCTTCTGAAGCTAGATTTGAATAGCATGATTTGCAGTGAAATATAGGTATGCTAAATGCAGTGTTTCCTGACCGAAGTTAGGGCTGCATGGTGCTTGGGGATGGAAGTAATCTTTACTCACAGTGTCACCATGAGACTGACTTTAAGGTATGTGCAGCTGCTTATATGCCTGAATTGTGATACGCTGACAGCTGGTGCCAGATAGTTGGAGGTGGAGGGATTCCTCTAGTGTAAATATTTTCCTGTGGCCCCTCTACCCTGCCACATTACTGCTGCTAAAGGGAAAGAGTTACCAAGAGCTTCCGTGGCACTGTAGGTTTTCTGCTGCAGCTTCTCACAGTGCTGGAGAGGGAGTTTATTGCCCACCTGCAGTAAAACTTCACTCTACCCTCTCCCCCACCCCCCATTAACTTTTGTAGTTCATCCTTTTCCCGGTTTTCTTGGTTTGGTGTTCCGGGGGTTTGGCTGTGAACTACCGGCACCCTTAATGGGACAGAGGCCTCAGACATGGAGGCACTGGAGGAGGGCAGGGTGTGCTACTACATGTTGACGGCGGTGAGACCTTGTATTGTAGCTCTGTGAGAAGTATGCGCATTAGCCCTGTGACACTAGCTCAGATCACAAAGACCACAATCACGTATATAAAGCAACTGAGGGCTTACCACTTATAACAAATGACCTGTGAACATCATGGCTGTTCTGTTTTTTTTTTTTTTAATGAAATTCATGGCAGTGTCAAGTATTGATTTATTTCCCCCCCCACCCCCCGAATATGCATGGCTGCTGAGTCCTCCCCTCCAGCCCCCCTCTCCCCCCCACCAAACTGCTGCAATTTTTTTCCAACAGCAGGGAGATAGAAGCGGCCATCTGCATGCACTTGTCTCTTGCTTAGTGCAGCTCATAGCACTGGGCAGGCATTGTGCTGGAGCAGTAGTTTGGGGACTGGATTTGGTGACCAGTTTTATGCAAGGAACAGTAATCAGTGCCCCAACTGCTTGGAACCTGTGCTACGAGCCACACCGAGCACAAGACTGTACATGCCCACTTCTGCCTCCTTGCTATTGGAAAAATTGAAGCAATTTGTCCTTGTCCTGCTCCCTTCTGACCAGTGGCTTTAAAACTATACAGCTCCCGGCCTTATACTGTGATATACCCAGCAAGCCAGCCTGCTTGAAGGCCGGTGCCTGAATGTTGCTTTCTCTCTGAGGGCTATGAACAGCATATTGCCAGTAGTTGCAAGTTACCACACAGCTCTTTCTAAGCAACCATCTTTATTCTTAAGGTAAAAGCATTACAGAGAAAACAGAGAAGTTTATACACGTGCTCAAAGCTTACCAGAGGTCACCTATCAGTCTTTTTGTTTTAGCAGGGCCCCATGTCTTTGCAGATTTTCTACAAGGGTTGGGATCCCCCTTGCCTAGAAGGTCCTGTCCATTTGCTGGATCAGAGAGATGGCCAAGAGTCAGTTTAAATGCAGCGCTTTTATGCCAAAAGCTTTTTTTTTTTTTTTTTGGTCTGTTGGCCTCTGGAGTGCCCGCTTTGAACTAAGCGACAGTGTCCTGTGGCACCTTATAGACTAACAGAAGTATTGGAGCATGAGCTTTCATGGGTGAATACTCACTTGCATCTGACAAAGTGAGTGTTCACCCACGAAAGCTTATGCTCCAATACTTCTGTTAGTCTATAAGGTGCCACAGGACTCTTTTTGTCGCTTTTTTACAGATCCAGACTAACACAGCTACCCCTTTGATACTTGACACTTTGAACTAGTATGTGCAAGCCTCCCCAGGGTTGGTACCTCTTTAGTGCTTACAATCTGAGTGATTCTCCTTAATCACCCCCCCCCCACACACACACACACACTATTTTTAGTTCCTGGTGAAGTTGTGCAACCCTCTCTCCCTCTGGAGTTGTGTACAGTCCCTGGCCCACAATGATACATGACCAGTCATAACCATCATACAGTATGTTCTCCCAAAGGTACTGCATGGGATTGCAATATCTGTCACAATGTTACTGTGTCGTAACAAATTGAAAAAAATATTCTCTCAAAAAATGATTGGGTTTGATTTTAGTGTACAATTCTTTTTTTTTTTTTTTTTAAACCCTTGCAAATTCAGTTCATTTCAATTCCTTAAGAGTTTATTACTAGTGATAAACTATTTTAAATCTCAGATTCTGAAGACTGGCATGATCTCTTTTGATCTTCAGCATGCGCATACACACTATATACTGAATACCTCTGCCATCTAATAACTGTTGAGTGATCTCTAGATCATTTCAGAATGGGGTTTTAGTTCAACTATCATATCTGGCAATCTTAGTGCTTGTCTCCACTTACCGTGGATCCACGAGGGGTTGATTTAGTGGGTCTAGTAAAGACCTGCTAAATTGACCACTGATCGCTCCCCCATCGACTCCGGTACTCCACTGGAATGAGAAGTATAAGCGTGGTCTAGACTCCACAATAAGTCAGCCTAAGTTCATGTAGCTGGAGTTGCGTAACTTAGGTTGACTTAACCCCATAGTGTAGACCTGGCCTTAGAAATAGTAAGGGCTGAATGAGTATTGCAACTTAATTACTCCTAGTGATAGGGCTCAGATGCCAGCTGGCTGCGTTGGGACACTTGTACTGCTAATCGCTCTTCTGTAGTTAAGTGGAAGACTTCAGTCCTAGCATATTTTTAACAATAGATAAAGCTAGAGGAAAAGGAATGGAGAAGATATTTCATTACCCATTTGGGAATAGGAAGGAGAGGGGAAAAAAGGCATAATTTGTTGCATCTTGCTGACTTTACAAATTTTTTGTAAGATTCTGATACCAAAGAAATATTGGAAGTTGGTACCAATTCCCTTTGAATGTTGCCACTCATTTAATAAGATTGCTCTGATCAGTAAATGCGTGTCTTGCATCCTCCTACAGGAAGAAGATGAAACAGATTCGGGTACCATGGTCCGGACAAGTGGAGATGAGACTGGTACTATAAGAGCTGCCAGTACAATGAGTGATGGAGCCAATACCATGATAGAACATGATGGAACGCTGGAATCCCAGCTGGGTACAATGGTAATAAACACGGAAGACGAGGAAGAAGAGGGGACCATGAAGAGTAAGAACTCCTTATTTTTAATGATTAGATAGTCCCTAATTCACACAGAGATTAAAATACAAAAGCTGAAGTGGGGAAAAACATGTGAATGTCTGTGGTCAAAGAGTACAATGAGGCCATAGTAGGATGAAATGTCAGCAGAAGGGAGAAAGCTAAATGTAATGGATAGTTAAGATTATTACAATAAATGTTTTATGTACGGCAGCTAAGGATGTTTTAATTAAAGTGAGTAATAGCTTTCAGCAAGCTGCTCTGCCTATGGAAGATACTAGTTTTATGGTAATTTATGTACTTTCACTATACTATTTATTGTAGATACTCTTAGTGTTGCTCTAACGTCCCTTGACAAAACATACTAAATAATTATAAATTACCAGTTAAACCCCAACCTGGGTTTTCTAATTTTGAATTCAGTTAATAGTTTTTCTATTATGGCATGTCTGCCTCACTTCCTGTTTCAAAGGCGATGTGCTGTCTGAAGTTAGTAGATGCTCTCTGTTGTCATGGTTCCACTCAGTAGATGCAAGCATTTTATTAGGGAGATTTCACTTCTAAAAAGTAAAGTATTATTGGCTATTTGTATTGTGATTGTGCCTTGGGTTCCCCATCATGAATCAGGGCCTGTTGTGTTAATACTGAACAAAAAGGTGATGCCTGCCCTGAAGAGCTTGCAATCTGAGTATAAAATGAGACAACCGGTGTATATAGTATACAGGGAGAACACAAGGCAACAACAAAACAAGTCAGCATGACAAGTAGCGGTCACAGCACACCAGCTGCCTAGCACTGTCCGGGAGGGTGGGGGTGAGATGGTGTTTTTTGTAGGCCTCGTGGCAGAGGAGAGATTTAAGGAGGACAATGCAGTGGCTTTGCAGATGTTTACAGGGACTTCCTTCCTGGCATTGAGGTGACATGGGAGAAAGTGCAACAGTACTTGTTTTTTAAAATATAAAAAATAGGCAGTGAAGGTTGGCATTGATGGAAGAGCAGAGGTGTGGGGGTCTATACCTCAATAGTGTACGGTATGATAGGTAGGATGGGAATAGGCCATAAGGGCCTTAAGTAAAGATGGGTAGCTTGTGTTTCAGCAGGGAGAGCCAGTGGACAGGAGCAAAGAGGTATGAGTGATGTAGGAGAAGCAACAAACCAGGAAAACTACCTTTTGCATTGACTTTTTCTGTGGGTATAAGTGGAGCAAGATTGCATTGACCTAGGCTGGAAAGGAGGTGGCTGCAATAGTTGAGATGCAAGATGTGGCTCTGGATGGGGAGATTTAGCTGAGGGATTGGAGAGGAAAGGCTACATCTTAATGATGTAAAGCAGTAAGACGTGGCAGTCTTTTAAGGCTTACCTTTTAAGCTGATATGGTGGTACAGACTAATGGTTAATTTCTTCTATGATTGTATTTAAAACGTGATGGTTTGGAGAAATGCTGGTTCAAACGGGCACCTCTTTCAGCATAATCAGGAGTTGGGGAGATTCAGTCTCGGCCTGACCTGTGAAAGTTTTGCCTGTTGTGGGATTTTCATGACCCAAGTAGAGACCTGGGCTCCATCAGCTGGAAAACACTTGCTAAGCATAGGAAACATTCTGGGGAGTTTGGTAAGTCAGTCCTTGAAGGAACTGGGTCTAAGCCTGCTTGTGGCTTTAAAGATGAGCTAGATAATGGAATCTGACTAATTGGTGTGACTTATATTTGCAGCAGTCAGTTCTTAGGAGGCGGCTGCTGCATGCTGCGTGAGCACCAGGTACAGTGGGTTGCAGTTAAATAACACTGATACAAGCAATCTGGGAAAATGTCCTCTGCTTTCAATTGGCGTGGTGAGATTTGTTCAAAATGGAATAGCCTTTGTAACACTCAAATGTCTTCTGACTCATTGTCACTTATTCATGACAGTAATGTGCGTATTTACCATTAATAATGCTGGAGGTCTGTTTACTATGGAATCAGTTGTGATCCAGACAGTAGTGTGGAGCATCAAACCATAAACTCGGTTGCTGCAGGACCTATACTTCAGTCCTCTGGTTGTGATGTCATTCTTAATTTACCTCTCCTCTCTGTGTTGTATGTTATCCTGATGCAGACGTTCTGTAGAAAATTTAACTATAGTGTATGTAATCCATGTGGCATAGCTGGTGCTGGAGGCTGAAACTTTTACAAATAATTAGGTATGGTGTGGTGGACCCACTGTCGACTTTACTGAATTTTAGTTTGCCCTGGTAAGCTTGCGTGGGGAAACAGGTGGTGCAGCTTCACCTCTAACAATTGTAACAGGGACATACGGTCCAGCACTCCCTTCCTTACTGTTCTTCATTAGCTACTCCCTCTAGTTTGATTGATTTTGACTGCTACTATTTAACCTGTATTTTAACCAATTTGGAAGTCTATCTGATTTGTTTAGTTTTGAGAGATTCATAATCTGATCTGTTTTATTTCACCACAATTGGAAAAACCTTGGTCTTCATTTGAAGTACCTGTTTGGAGGACTGTATCTCTTAGCAGCAGCTTCACTTAATCTAAGCTATAGATTGGCTTCATTAGTCCGGGTGATCTGCTGGAAGTTTTTCCTTACCACACAACCTTTGCCTTTCAACCGCTGAGCCCTCATTTCTGGCTTAAAATGCCTCTCTGGGAAAGGTGAAGTGCTTTGTTACATGTGGCAGGCAGTGCTCTCTCTACTGGTTTCATCGAATGTTATTCTCAACAAACGGGAAACAACAAGCCTGCAAGACAAGATTAGCACTAGCCATACTAGAAATGACTCCTAGTTGAAAAGTTTTACACATGGAGTATTTGCATGAAAGGAATGTAGATGAGATACAGTGACCTTGGGACATAGACTATAAAATGTATTCAAGACAGGGAAGTGAGTCCATGCATAGCTTAAATGCTTTAATATTTAGGAGGCTGTTCGAGTATTCAAGTTAATCTAGCTCTTAACACTCAGGCTGTAAAGAATGCAGTGATAAACAGAGGGACAGTGTTAACGCTTGTCCAAAAATAAAAGGTGTGGGTAAAAATCCTTCATATACTCATATAGCATAGAGTATATTTGATTAACTTAAGCAATTTTGCAGTCTTAAAAGATGGGTACATGGAATGAATTAGGTTCATTTCCCCCAGAATTCCAGAAGAAACCTGGTCTCATTCTAGCTAGTATTTTTCAGAGTTTATGGGGAATTAAAAATCCTTTGTAGGATTAGTCCAGAAATCCTGTGATGCCTTAAGATGACCTTCCCATTTTCAGGTGTTAGACAATGGCAAGTCTCTTTTGGAGCTGATGCCTGAGATAAAGGGCTACGTTTGTAAGATAGCAAGTGTCTTGAATGCCTGGTGTACAGCCGTGCACACAAAGATAGTTACTGAACATTTACATCTCATTGAAGAATGCAGAGTTTAAAATGATGGGTACAGTTTGACTCTGCAGGAGGGTATACGCTCCTCTACTCCTCACAGATTGACTTGGAACAGGGTCACTTTGGATGAAGCAGGGGAGAATGATAGTGCTAAACTGGAAAAGGTGTGAAGAAAGGGAAAAATCGCTTCCTTCCTCCCCCAGTTAAGAACTTTTTCTCATGGAAATCTGTTCCTGCAGACTTGAAGTTTTGACAATACTGGAAATATTTTATAGATGCTTCAGTTGGCTACGATGAACATCTTCAGACTCCGTGGTTGTCTTGCTCCTTAATGCTCTGTCACATTTGTGCTACCAGTGTAGTCATGGCTAGCTTGTTTATTTTTTATAGGGAAGGTTTGTTCCTTCCCCTAAAGCAAGTTTTTCCTTCCTTCCTTGCATCTTAGCATTGTTTCCAAGGGCCGCACTAGTGATCTGAGTTTAAGTCCTCAGTTACTGAACTCCCATGGAAACGATCAATACAAAGATTTGTGACTTTAGTAGGAGGTGCATTGGCCCCTTCCGGGAGTGGTGTGGGGCTGGGGCAGGCAGGGAGCCTTGCTGAGCTGCTGCCTGGGAGCCACCTGAGGTAAATGCTGCCTGGCAGGAAGCCAAACCCTAGCCCTGAGCCCCCTTGCAGAGCCAGCACCCCAAAACCTCTCCTGCACCCCAACCCCCTGCCCCAGACCTGAACCCCCTCCCAGAACCAGCACGTTATACACCCCTCATGCATCCCAAAACTCTGCACAAGCTTGGATCCCCCCATCCTGCACCCAAACTGCCTCCCAGAGCCTGCACCCCAACCCTCTGCCCCAGGCTCAGCCAGAGCCCCCTCCCACACTGTGAACCCCTCGGCCCCAGCCCAGAGCCCGCCCACCCCCAAACCCCAACTCCCCTGCCCCAGCCTGGTGAAAGTGAGTGAGGGTGGGGGAGAGAGAGCAAAGGAGAGAACGGGGGATGGACTGAACAGGGTTTCAGGGCAGGGGTGGGGCTTCAGGGAAGGGACAGGGTAGGTCCTGGATTGTCCTTAAATTCAAAAAGTGATCTTGGGTGTAAAAAGGTTGGAGACCACTGGATTAGACCAACTAAGAATAATTGTGTATAAGCTTTATACAAATCACTTAGGAAGAAGTACTTTTATAGGACTTTTCCCAGGAATTCCTTAGTTCTGTCAAATAAAAACTCTTTTCCACTCAATGGCTTTTTAGACTCACCATCTCTCGGTGAAGACAGTTTTTTCTAACAAGAGGGAGCACATAGTAATATGCTTACAAATTGTTATAGAACTCTGCAAACTCTGGCTTTTCTGCTGAAATTTCAAACTTTGGCAAATATTGATTAGCTATAAGTAATGGGGGAAGTCTGCTTTTATAACAATGGGAAGAAAGCTGACTTACTTCAGTGTTAGCATGACTGAAACAGGATAATAGTCTGTGACAAGGAGAGAAATGGCAAAATCAGGCATCTGTGTACAGTAGTTTACTATAATTAAAATGGTTGCCCCAAGGGGATGGGGGCAAGGGCTATTTAAGTTGAGAATACCAGTTGTTCACAAACAGAAAACATACTGAGTTTGTCCTTTTAAAGAATCTGAGTAATATGGCTTCTCAAGTTTTAAAGGGATCAGAAATCTTAAAGGGTTTTTGTTTTAAGAAAAAAGCCTATGATGATTCTTTCATTTTTGAGTATTTTCCCAAACCTCTGCTATCACTTTAACTATTCACTAACTTCACACTAAGGGAAAAATGCTACCAGAATTCTGTTTAAACTTGGATGGGAGAGGGATTTGCTCTTTGATGTAATTGATACGTTAACTTACAAAGTTGAACAATGCTAAACCCTTTCATTTTTGGCCTACTTCAGTTCACTTACCTTCACTTACATCACTTCTTCAAAACTCTGTGGTCCTTACAAACTGAAAATAAATAGTTCTGTCCTCCAGTTACTCTCAGTATAGAAGATGCACGTGGTAATTTTACTTTCACAGATGAAACACCCAACTTTAAAACCAGCATTTATTTTGTGGTTAGGGACATCCTACAATGGCTACTGCAGTTGTTGGCTATGTTTTAGCATCTAACCAGAAGAGGGAGCTCCAGAACAAGCTGCTGGCAGATGCTTTTGGAATTGGAAGCTCATCTTCCAAACACTTGTATAACTGTTTCCTGGGGAGATGGCTAGGCAGCAATCTCTCAAGAGTTTGCAAATGCTTTTCCTGTGAATTGCCTCAAATGCTCCATTTTTTCCCCCCAACTTATTTCCATGTTAATGTTCTCTTGATGTTCAGTTAAATTGATTGAGCTGTAAAAAGTCATCAAACCAGCAGCAGAACTCTTTTGAGGAAGGATTTTTAAAAATCTTAAATAGGTGAAATCATGGTATTTTTAATGCATTGGAATTGGAGAATTTTCATTAATTCATATATTAAGTGATCTATCTTTCAAATGATAACTGGTATAGCAATTCATGGTAAAGAATGTTCAGGTGAATACAGTACGAAGATTTAAATTCTTTTACATAGCAGCAGTGGTAGAGTAGAATCTTTCCAGGAGCCTGAAACTCCTGGGTGCTTATATTTTTTGAGTAACTGCAAAATTGCATCAAAACTGGTTCTCGCTGCCCCTCTTCCAGCCCCCACCCCTCCACTCCCCCCCCCCTTTTTTTTTCTGTTTTGTACCATTTAAAAGAAACAAAACAAAACAAACCTGCCTTTTAAATGAAAAAGGGTCTGTGAGACATTGAAATGTCATATTTCAGACTAGGCTTTCTGTGGAAGTTCTGGAAAACAGTTTCCTCTAGCAACTCATACAATGTGTGATGAAACTTTCAGAGAGCCATACCTTCTGTTCTTAAATGAATTGGTTTGTTTTTTTAGGCTTTGATCACCTAAATATACTAGATTTAAAGTGGACTTGCTATGTATAGGGTTGAATACAGAAGTACCAAAATCCATCATGTACTAATTTTGGCTGCTTAAATATTTTACAGTTTGATTTGTTTTTCCAAAGAGATACTCAAAACAAAATATTCAAACATTTACAAAAAACACCATCCCCACCCCCCACACGCGCACACATAACGAACAGGTCACTAGATATCCTAGTCCTGGGGTCAGCAACCTTTCAGAAGTGGTGTGCCAAGTCTTAATTTATTCACCCTAATTTAAGCTTTCATGTGCCAGTAATACATTTTAACATTTTTAGAAGGTCTCTTTCTATAAGTCTATAATATATAACTAAACTGTTGTTGTATGTAAAGTAAATAACATTTTTAAAATGTTTAAGAAGCTTCATTTAAAATGAAATTAAAATGCAGAGCTCCCTGGACAGGTGGCCAGGACCCAGGCAGTGTGAGTGCCACTGAAAATCAGCTTTCATGCCGCCTTTGTAGCCCATGCCATAGGTTGCCTACCCCTATCCTAGTCTGTTGTGCATTCGCCCTTGAGTCTTTGATTTTTCTGAGAACTGCAACTATTTAAACTGCACTGTTACACATCTTTTTTTGTTGTAAATCCATTGTTAACAGCTTACTTGATACAAGTTTAACTGCTTTGGAACAACGTGTAATTTTAACATTTAAAAGCTAGCCTTCTGAAGCACTAAGGAAGGGCACTCATTTGTAATATTAGGAACTCTTGTTCTGCTCAGAGACTGGAATAATTATTTCAGTATAGTCACAACAAATCTTTTTATTGTCCTTTCTTGTTAAAACATCTACTGAACTACACTTCAGCCAGCCATGAGCTCGGATTGCTAGTGGGAGGGAAAAAGTTGGTATTTCCTCTTTAAAGATAAATTTCACTAATATTCATGCAATTGATAAGTGTTTGTATTTAGTTATTAAAATTTCTTCTCTTATCTCCCAGGCTATTTGTGTGTGTGTGTGTGTTTGTTAGTAGACACATTTCCTGCTATTTGCTAGTATTCGTTTTGCTGGTAGACACTACTGAAAATCTTGTCTTATCTACATCTTGCTTTTATTACTTGCCCATAGAATGGGTAGCACTTGAGAGGCGGAAAACTGATACCTTGGCTCTTTTAGGACTAAAGAGTAGAAGCATACCTGATGTGGCAGGTAAGATAACTATACTGCCTTCGGGCTATAATTGGATCTCGTAAGTGAAGTAAGAACTGGCTTGGTCAGTACTTAAACCTGCCCTGTCTTTCTTAAAAGGGCCTGTCACTGTGGTATGTAAGCACCAAACAAAACATACGATGGAACTTGAGTGTTCCAAGGTGGCAGGGGGCCAAGCAGTTGGCAGCACCGCTGTTGCCCAAATCGGCTGGGCGCAGGGGCGGCAGGCTGGGGCAGTGATGCCTGCGCTGGGCGAGGTCGGGAGACCACCGCCGGACGGACCCCGAGGCGCGGCATGGCGACTGCGGGGGGGGCTGCCGGCCTCGGCTGGACCTCGCGCAGGCATGACTGCGGCGCGCGGCAGCCGCTGCGACCCGCGAACCCGCCCCCCGCCCGCCGCCGCCGCGTCGCGGGTTTCGCATATCCGGTGGTGGCCCTCCCTCCGCATGCTCCGCCAGGTCCGCTCGTCCCGTCCCCTCCGTGCCGCGGGAGCGCGGAGCTCAACCGCGGGAAGAGGGGGAGGGACCCGGGGGACCGAGGAAGGGCGGCGCAGCACACCGCGCTGCCTGGGGCAGCCTAATTTCTAGAGCCGCCCCTGCAAGGTGGGGTCTTGTGTATGAGGCTTTTTTTGTATACACATGAGTGAAGCTCTTTATTGTAGCATACAAATGCAGCAGCATGGCATTAGCAGCTCTGATAGCACCATGCCCTTTGTCATTTGGATATGATGTAAAATATGCCTCCATTTGTGATCGTTAAAGATCCCCTGGCACTCCTCACAGAGCCTGTCTTAGCTAGATTCCAAATCCAATGATTACATGAATTCATCTGGCATTTCCAATTACATTTGAAATCTCTTCCTATGTCCTAAGCTGGCAAATGATTATACTCTATTAAGAAGCCACCTTCCATCCTAGAGATGGCAGCATTTCATTAATGAGTGAAAGTGGTGTGTGTGTGCTGCAATTTTTTTAGGTGAGAAGAGCCATCTGAACATGTTAGTCTTGGTGGTCTTGTGTTAAATGTACAAGATATTGATATTTTAACTTTAGCTAAAGTAAAACATTTAAGTGCCAACATTCAATAGACCTTTCATTAGTTAGAAGTCTAATTTTTCATGTAAAGCAATGACTTTTCTCTGTAAAAACAGTAATTTAAAATGTACAGCATAATTAAATGTGGGTGGCTTAGAAGGCATCCACTAGGTGTTGCACTCAGTTATTGTAGCAAATGAATAAAGCACTGTTTATCTATACTTATGAGGCAGCTGTAGGTGGTTTAATGACAGTCGGGATCTGAAGTTGTTTAATTGCCTGGTATTGAAATGTGGTTATTGCAGAAGTATGTCATTGGCATTTTTCAGCTGTTTTTCAGAAGATGACTTTCCATAACACTACTTCTGGTTCATGTATTAGGTTATTCAGCATTTTCAGTGGTATAGCTTTATATCTAAAATGAATTGGACCATTTAAAGGTAATTGGGACATAAAGCATTACTAGCAGTATGTCCTCAGATACTATGATGAGCATTGTATAAATACCTAAATTGACTAAACACTTCCTTCCTCACTGTAGCATTACACTGCTGCTGTTGATGCATGGTGAATATAAATGTCCACAAATGAGAACTTTCTTCCAGTACTGGGCATGTTCCCCTGTGCTAGTTATATTCTATATTGCTTTTCACCTTCATCTTAGCAGTACTTCTGGTGAAGATGACTGCTCTCTGCTTACTTCCCATCTGTGCAACAGGAATATCATGTCATATAGCTGTGAGTGTGGTCATGCAGACTAGCAGTGGGAGTACATATACTGCCATTTTGGTGCTGGCAAGAAAGTGGTGTGTTTTTTAACAGTAGGGTAATGACGTCTTCTAAAACACATTGAGAATCTGAAGGCATTGCCCAATGGATTACGTTTTTTTTAAATTGGAGTCTGAGCTACACACTTGTCCACTTTCAGTTCTTTGCATGCTGAATCTTGTACATGGCCTCACCATTAATAAAGCCGATACTACATGAACATAAATTCCATCCAGCATTCTGAAATTAGAAGCAGACATATAGATGTTTAATGTAGCAATCTTTACAAGTATACGTTTGAGTGCCTTTATTGCTTTTACAGTACTGTGTAAGAAAGTATACTTGTGCTAGTGTACCTATGAATGCCAGTGATAGAAACTGGGAGAAGTTTTCTGGACACGAGCAATGGCTTGATCAAGATGGGGAGCATGAGTAATGGATTACTGAGTAGCATACAGTGGGCCATCTACCACAACAGTATCTTGAAAGATGTAGAGGAAAGAGTTGAATTATTTATGATTAGACACAACTTTATCCCAAAATAGTAAATCTCTTCTGCAGGCTAGCTCTGACCAATCTGTCTCCTCTAAGAATAATTAGGAGTTTATTTCCTGTGAGGACCCGAATAAACTGTGGAGGAAATGTCCTCCTCCTGGGAACAAATAGTTTCTCAAATAAAATCTTAAAACTTCTTGGATCAAAGAGAGTGCCACTTCTAAGTCGGAATTCTTCTTACCAGCCATTACTTATGCTATTGAGGCTCTTTCTCCAAAAAGAACAGCAAACAATGTGGTATACGCATATCCGCTTCTGTCTTAAGCATTGGTAAGTTTTTATGGCCACAAACAAGTAGAGACATTAAAAAATGGAGTTGCTGACACATGTTTTCTCATTCAGCTTTATACCAATCAAAATTCTTAGATTGTTGTGCACGAGACCCTAGATATGAGAGATTGCAACACATCCAAGTAAAGTTGCTTCTGGGTAAGCTTATGATATGGGCTAGGAATGAGTTATCCAATCAGAACTTGTCACTGTTTCCCCTTTTTCTGCTTTTGTCTCCATTGCCAATACCTTCATGTATTTAGTCCAATGACTAAAGCAAACAAGCTGAGAGAGAAGAATTCCCTGTCAGAAAATCCTGTGGTGATGGATGGGGAGGAAAGCAGCCTCTGTCCCTTCATTTGCTTGCGGGCTAGTATAATATTGTCATAGTTCTTAATAAAACATAGTAAAAGAAGATGTCAAAAAGGGTAGTCGTCAGTTTAACTAGCTTTCTTGCATCACAGAAAATGCACAGAGCCTTCTCTATCACATGTACCACAGACTTTTTTGTGTCATTAAGAATAAATATTCTTTCTTTGAATGAATAGAAGATATTTTATAGTTTACAAAATAAATTAGTTTGGATGTTTTCAATTAATTGTAATAGTCCTCTGTTGCTTTGCATTGGTGGCAGGACCCACCAGGCATGGTTTAGATTTCATTTGGGATTGAGAAAAAGTTCCCCGTAGTCGTGGCAAGACTTATCAGTGTACATTTAAGGAGTTGTGAAATGTGTGCCTTGCACTTCATGTGAGTGAATTCCAGTTCATGTTACTAAAGGGTAGGAAAGTAATTAATGGTGGAATACTTTTAGCTGTAGTTGAATACATTTGCCTCTTTCTGCTATGCTGTATGAAATGATGCAGTTCTGTTAATCTTTATTAGTTTCTATACAAATTATCCCGAGTGGCTTTTAAACTTCAAGTATCGGGGGTAGGCGTGTTATTCCTGTATCCACAAAAACCTTAATTGAATGGGCCCTGTCAACACTGGTTCTCCACTTGTGAGATAACTCCCTTCTCTTCATGTGTCAGTATAATCATGCCTGCATCTGTAATTTTCACTCCATGCATCTGAAGTGGGTTTTTTACCCATGAAAGCTTATGCCCAAATAAATCTGTTAGTCTTTAAGGTACCACCGGACTCCTTGTTGTTTTAAATTTCAGTTATGGTTCTCTGAGGAAAAGCTTGATGCAAACAACTACAATTCC
Organism: Mauremys reevesii; assembly: GCF_016161935.1. Lineage (NCBI taxonomy): Eukaryota > Metazoa > Chordata > Testudines > Geoemydidae > Mauremys > Mauremys reevesii. The sequence goes on along the minus strand of NC_052635.1, from coordinate 30,349,038 downwards.
ATTTGAAATTTGCATATTAGACATTTATTGTATGTAATCATTGGGCACTATTATTGTTAAATGCTTGGCTTAAACCTTTGAGTTAAACTATAATAGATAGCAATGGCTTTTCTGATTTTTAAAGTTAAAACTAACATCATTTCATACATCCTTGCAAAGTTTGATCAAGAGCTTTTCTATACAAGGACTCTGTATTCCTGGATTTGTAGCACCGTGATCCTTATTTTGGGTCTCTGCATGCTACAACAAAACAAATAGTAAGTTATTTCCAGCGTCCTTGGTGTATGTGCTCCTGCCACCCCATTGTCACAAATGCATGCACTCTCCAGAACTTAATTGTAGTCCGCTAGAGCGTGTCTAGATGCTGCAGCTTACTAGGACCATGAGCAAACTAATGTCTAACAAAGTCAGTCAAGTTCTTTCCTAGTATTCTAGTATGTAATTCCAGAAAGTGTGCCCAGCTACTCAGATTTTGTCAAACTTTTTCTCATTCTCAGTGCATAGGCATATCAAATAGTTTGTTACAACAAGGCTAAGCCATGATGAAAGACAGAGTATGACAAAAATACTTTGCATTTACAATCTTTTATCCAAGGATTTCAAAGCACTTACCTGTGTCTAGTTGGTGGGAAAACTCCAAGATAATCCTATTTTGATAGGTTCCTCATATAGAAGTTTGTAGTCTAATTAGCCACTGGTGATATCATTTGTCACCAAAAAATATTGTCTGACTTAACAAAAACAATTCATGTTCTGGCAGTTTATGCAGTAGTGCAACATTTGTGCATTTGGGTGTTCAGCACTTCATGGTAATGTTTAAAACGAAATAGCTTGTTTTTATCTTCAACATTTTAAATTGAAAACCTTTCTATTAAGTTTAGAGGAAAGAACCAAATTTTTGTTTTGATAAACTTTAGTCTTCCTATCAGGAAAATATACACATACTCAGTAGCTAACTTCTCTAATATAATATTGCTAACTTCATAAGCCAACATTTTATGGTTTTAGATAGAATTATAGTTCTGTATATGAACGTGTCCATTAGCAAACTGGCAGGGTTGCAGGTTAAACATTTAATTTTAAAATCTTAATGTACTTGCAGTGCAGCTTCCCTGGCTCTGATTTGGAATGAGGAACATCTACATGCTTCAGGCATAGGTCTCTTTAAAACAGAACACGGATTTAAAGAATATGCAAGAGGTTATGCAGTCTTGAAGGAATATGTGTACTTCTATCATAGCCAGTAACAGCTCTGGAACTTGCTTTCGGTGATGGGGGGGGAATCACTATAAGGGGGGAAATAGTAAAACAAGGATTTTTTTCTATTGCGTTGGTTTCTATTTCCCATTTATTTTAGTAGGAGAGAAACATTCTTGTTATGTTCATAGATTTACTACTCAGCTAGCTTACTTGAATAATAGGGTGGAGTTTTCAAAAGCAATCTACCTTGGCCTATTTCTAGTCCCATTGAAGTCTTTTGGTTTTGGAAAATCCCCTCCATAAAGTCCAAATGCTATTAGAGTTTATTGGGCAATACTAATGAAGATTCAAAGCAGTGGCTATTTACTGGACACTAGGCTGTATTTAACAGTAATTCTGAGATTAATGCTTAATATGGAGTACTTGGGATAGCACTGCTTTGGAATTCACACCTTTGGGTGTGAGGGGAGGGACATGCTTTGTGATCTTCCCTTCACCTGAGCGGGCATGGCAGTGACATTTCACTGTTCTAACATCTGTCCCAAAATAGATTTTAAACATTAATATTTCTCAATTTTCAAAGAAATTATACCAACAGCACATTTGAGGGTTTTCTTTTTTCGTATTTCTTTTTGGGTAGGGATTCTGATCTTTATTCTTTTGGCACACTTTACAATAACGTTCTATGAGCACTTATGGTGCTAAATAAATATCCTAAACATGTAATAGACTGGAAAGGCTGCAACAGAGCTGTTGTGTTCCATTTTGTAATTAATATGGCTCCTAAAATGATGACTATATATTTAAATGATGGAACATTAACAGCTCCAGAGGAGCTATATTGATTCATCTCCATAAGAGACTTTTTTTTTAAAGGTCCTAAGTACATGCTTACATAAAGAAGTTACTCCAGTCTGACATGCATAGTGCCCACAGTATAACCAGTAGCGATTCTCCATCTCTCTCTGCACTTCACTTCTGTTAAACGTTAATTTTTTGATACCACCCTGTAATACTAGGAAATGTCTACTTGGCATAAATTGACAGACCCATCTAGTCTGGTGTCTTTTTCCAGCAGTGGCCAGTATCTGACACTCTTCTTTAGAGAACCAGACTTAGTTTTTAGTTCCTTCTTTGGTTTCTATCAAAACCTTAAACGGAATTAAACAGGTGAACTTTGTATTGAATTAATAGCAGATGACCTTTCTGCAAAGCTGTTACTGATGTAAGTCAGGATTATAAAAATAAATCTAGCATGCCAGAATGACATTGATTTGGTGTATTGTCTTTCCTTCTCAAGGAACATTTCTGTCAATCTTGCTAAATAAGCAACCTGACTCTGAAATTCTAGTAGCAATTAAAATTGATAAAAATCCCCAGAGCTGTGCTAGATTTGTCATTTTACAGTCTTTTTCCGTTCATCATTTCCTTGTCAATTAGTAAATCTACATCTTAATCCGTTTAATAAATTATTCCAGTAAATCAATATTTTAAGGTTAAAAATATATCCTGTACAAATGTACCTAATTGGTGGCCATTATAGGCTGAAGGTTATTGTATCCCCTCAAAGGACAAAGCTGACTTCATGGCTACTGGTGTCCAGTTTAATGTGGATGAGAAGTACAGTACATGCTTTCTTTTAACTATTGTAGAGTTATCAAAATCTAACCCAGAAGCTGCTTGTAGTCATTTGCCTTTTATTTGTATCCTTATGTTGCTCCTCTGTGTGGAAACAGAAATTTAGTTAACTAAACATTAGAAATTTGTAATTTGATTTCACTGAAGTTACCGAAGGACCCTTCCATGACTGAATTAACTAGTGCTGTGATTGACTGCACCTACCCACGGATGTTACTGTGAGCAACAGTTGGTGAAGAATAAAATTTTATTGCTCTGGGAAGAGGGGGAAGTGTGTTTTTGTTTTGTTTTTGTGTGGGTTTTTTTTTTAAGGTTACTTTCTGAATTAATCCCTGCAGCACAGCAACTACATCTAAGCAAAATTATCTTTCAGTAAGTATATAAGCTCATGAAAATCAAGTAGTACTCTATATGAAGGAGCATTTAAAAATGACTTTTTCAAACCACTCAGCACTAATTTGACTGTTCATTATAATATAGATTTTTAAAAAAAGAGATCCAGATTACCTAGTACACCCCTACCCTGATATAACACAACCTGATATAACACGAATTCGGATATAATGCGGTGAAGCAGTGTTCCGCGGGGGTGGGGCTGCGTACTCCGGCAGATCAAAGCAAGTTTGATATAACGTGGTTTCACCTATAATGCGGTAAGATTTTTTGGCTCTCGAGGACAGCGTTATATTGGGGTAGAGGTGTATATTGTGTTTGTGTGTGTGTGTATACACACAGCTGATTTCATCCTGCTGCATCTTCTTTCTTGACACTTCCCTTATTCGGGGTTGGCAACTCTTGTAATCGTCTTCTAGGCTGTCATGTAGATTGGTCTCTCTGGAGTCCACTGATATCCGATCTGTGTACAGAGTCTTTGGTCTCTCCATTAGCTATCTTTCGTCAAGAGCCATGCTACTGAGATAACTCTCGGGTCTCCTCTGGATATGCCCATACCAGTGTAGCCCAACCTCCTTCAACTTGTCCTCAGTTGGAGCTACTCCTATTAGGCCCCTTAAACCTCATTTTGATTACTATTCTGGACTGTCCAACATGAGTTCATGCCTATTCTACAAAATTCCACCACATAAAACATTCTTCTGTATTCATTGACTATAACATTTATAAAGTGCCTCTTGCTTCTGACAGTATCTTGCAGTTGCATAGAATGAGTATCCATAGAGTATCTTCACTCTCTAAATAAATGTTTTGTCACCACAGTGGTAATTAGATTTCTATACTACTTCAGTAATTATCCCCAATAGCACAGTATTTCTTAACTTTGCAAACACGTTTCCAGACTCTGACCTTCATGCAGTCTGTCTGAAGGTGGCTTTGTTGATCTGATTCTGTACAATGAGGCTTTTTTAAATTAAAAAAAAAAAAAAAGGAAACTATTGCCAGCGGTAGAATAAAATAAGTTGTCTTAATGTCTCTTGTTACAATGCAGATGTGTAAGCATTTATTTTCATCCTTCAGCTGTTTGCTGGCTCAAGAAAGACTACAAGAGAGCTGTTGCAGTGATGCTTAGAGTTCTAATGCTATTTTCATACTATTTGTACAGCCAACCCTTTGTCTCTTTCAGTATCTGAAGCCAAGGATCATGCTAAAATGTCTTATTGCTTTATGGAAGTTCACTTTACTGTATATTTAACACTTCTGTAAACACACAAGATGTCCTTAAAATATCAAGTTGACACAAGAATTCAAACCATTATATCTATTAATAATTGGATAAAATCTGGGAAATGAAGTTCTACAATATAATATGTCAGTTTTACTTTAAAGAATAATATCCTGTGACTACACATGTATGGATTTCCAGATATCAAAAATAAAGCACCAATTAATAGCATACAGTCTCTTGGAAAATTTAGACCTTTGACAAGCTTATGTCTGCATATCGCTTAAATGTGAAACTCTTTGCCAAAGATTGTCTTATGGACATCTGGCAAATCACTTAAGAGACTGTTTTTATGTATTTTAAGCCCCATTTTTAATTAGCTTTGGCTATTATACTTTATTCACTTGTATGGCACTTGGTGTAACCTTAACTACTCAGTCTAGACCTGGGTTATGTTTGGCTAATTTTGGTGCCATTTATACAGGCACTTGACCTGGGGTAACTGTTGTGGAAAATTGAATTTCTGAGTTGCTGGCTTCTATGGATATGAGAGACTTGACTTCTGTAATGGCTAAAAATGTATTTAGACATGATAGATTTATTGCATTGTGTAGAAAACTGTTTTTATCACAATGAAATAACATTCCCTTTTGAAAACAGGGTATTCAAAATAGGTTAGTTGCCTTGCTCTTACAGAACTAACTCATATGTAATGTGCACAAAAACCATATGCAGCAATTTGTCATAAATGAAAGCGATATTGCATTTAGCTGTGAATAATGTTTGTAAATACGGTTTCAGTTTTCATGATCCTAAGATGTAGCTTGCTGCAACAATACATCTTCTGTACAAGCATGTTTTTATTCTTATGCTGAGACTCTATACAAAGTATTATCTGCATTAAATTTAGCTTGTCATGCTGGACATAAATTTGAATACATATTAGACAACATCTGAAACTGCACCAATTGCACTAGCAGGTAAGTCTTAAATTTGACAGTGATATCCTTTTATACTGTCACGAATCCACATTGAAACTTTCACTATTTTGTTACGTCTAACAGTTCTTATATTGTCTGGATTTTTTTTTTCTGAGGTGCTTTGAGGCTACGGTCTGTTCACTTTGTCTCTTTCCCCCGACCCATAACCCCATATGGCATTCTAATGATCCTTCAACTGAGGAAGGCTGGGCTCCTCCTAGATCCCATCTCATCTATACTTCAAATCTCATCTGTGTTTCAAACCTCAGCAGTGTCCTAATTGCATGTATGGCCACACACTACCACTTTTGACATAAGATGAGCAGGGGTGATGGGGATTGGTTGGGTGAATTCATGCTTAAATGTACACGGATCCAGGTGTGCTGTAAGAATTTTTATCGTGGGGGTGCTGATGATGGAAACCATGTATTAGGTGTTATTAATACTTCAAGCCAAGGGGTGCGGCAGTACCTCTAGTTCCAGCACCACTGCACAGCTCACATTAAACCACAATCCAAATGTAATTGTGGCTGAAGGAAGGCAGCATGTTACCATCCTTATTTCTAATCCAATCTAACGAAACAGCCCATTTTGGCAAAACTGGACTCCTACTGCATCATGTCCTCCATAAGTCCACAGTGTTCTCCCTGCCTTTCCTTTTACTTAGATTCTGATTCCTCTAAAGAATGTGTAATGGAACTGAGCGGATCTTAGTAATGGAGAGGTTGAGGTGCACGGCATGTACTTAGTTTTTTGAAATATGAAAAAATGTATGACATAAAGATGAGGCACTTGTGTGACCCAGTAGGAGAACCTGTGTTTGACTAAGGGAAATCTCCTAGCAAAAGAATCTGATAGAATAAGTGTTGATTTTAAAATCCATTTCTCCCCAGCTCTATACATACCTTAGAAAATTAATAGTCTCTCCCCATGCCTTCAGCCAAGGACAGGGTATGTAACCTTTAAGGGGGGGGGCAGTGGTTTTTTTGGCATTGGCCTGCCTGCCAGGGTGTTGTGAGTTCAATGAGGAGGAGGCCACTAGGGGGGGGGGGGCAAAAAAATCCTGCTAGTGAAGGCAGGGGCTGGAGGAGATGACTTTTTTTTTCCTTCTTCCAGTTCTAGGAGATTGGTATATCTCCAATTATTACCTTTTTTTTTTTTTTTAATTACCTAACCTTTATACAAAGGAACTTACAGGGGCTTTCTTGGAGTGTGGTGGCAGCTGGCCTTCTGTACTGTTACAGTCAAATGGAAAATGTAACATGTTCTCACTTGTAAAACAAATTTTGGTTCTGGTCTCATTAGTTGTTGAACTTTATATCTTTTTTTTCATATTTTGTAATTAATAAATAAGCTGGCATCCAGCTGGCTGAGGTCTGTATGTGGCTTCTAGTACATATGGCTCCATCACTTAGCAGTTTGGTCTGATGGACTCAGCACAGTCTAACAATCAACCTCTGGACTTCTAATCCTGGCTGTGATGCAACTTGCTTTGTGGTCTCTTAACCTTTCTTACAGATGGGGAAACAAAGGCAAATAGGGATAATACTTCTCTCACACTAATGGCATGAGGATTAGCTTTTTGTCTAGTGCTTTCCAAATAGATAGTACTTTGTTAGCACCAAGTATTATTATTATTATTATTTTATTATTATTATTAGTGATCTAATTGCTTGAGACAGATTCTGTTTGGTGTAATATAAAATGCTCTAGTTTCTGATTTTTACAGAAGTGACTGTTGTTTTATCATTTTTTATAAATATTTCCAGGGAGGGATGAAACGATGCAGCCAGCCAAACCATCATTCCTGGAATATTTTGAACAAAAAGAAAAGGAGAATCAGATCAATAGCTTTGGGAAGAATGCATCTGGCCAGACAAAAAATTCCTCTGATTGGAAGGTACCACAGGATGGAGACTACGAATGTGTAAGTATATACTTTGAAATGTATTATGGCCATTTTAAAGGTTTTCCGTTAATCTTACTATAATAGCTTTCTTATTTGGACAAAGTACAGTAGAACCTCAAAGATACAAACACCTGGTTCCACAGGGTGGCCGCTTGACCAGTATGTCTGTAACTCTGAAGTAATCCTGCAGCAGTGGGGACACAGACCCAGCCCTTCACTGCCTCGGGGCTTGGGGATGCAGCCGCAGTGTGAGCGGGGGTCAGGGCTCCAGACAGGGAGTTGTGGTCAGGGCTTCTGATTCTTGGGAGCACCGGGGCTTGGGGCTTTAGCCCTGTGCCTCCTTTCCTGGCTTCAAACCTGCAGGGGGCTTAGGGTTTAACTATTAGGGGAGCGCCGGTTTCAGCCTCATCATGCACCCTCCTTCTCCTCCCCCGCCCCCCACCTGAAACTAGGAGCAGAGCTGCAGGGCTGAAGCCCTGAGTCTCAGCTCTCCCCCGAGGTCTAAAGCCCTGAGCCCTAGTGCTCCCGAGAGGCAGAAGCTCTTGCCCACCCCCCCACCTGGAGCTCTGATTACCCTCCACACCACCCTGCGGCTGCCTATGTTACTTGTTGATTTTTATGAGAACCAGGTGATCTTCAAGCTGTCACTGAATCCTGGCCTCACAGCCTCAGCTGGGCGGTGGCTAATTAGTCACAGGTAGGGTTAGGCCCAACTCCTTTTAAAAGGGTCATCCACCTTCTGACATAATATAACTCTCTCCCTCTTTTACTTTAAGGGGTGCAGCATAACTTCCCTCCTCCATGTGTGCATGCTGTCATTGAAGGGGTGTTTGCATTGCCCAAAGATGTGAGACTAGACACTTTAGTAAAGGATACACATTCCTTTTGAAAAGAGTTGTGGAGGGAAAAATTGCTTTCTTCTGTTTTAATTCTAATAGGTTGATACCAAAATCCATCTAAAAAATGTTCATATAAACATTCTGGGACTTTATTGAAAACTGTGAAGACGCCAATTTATTACCATAGAATGGGGGTGTCCTCTTATGGATCAGTTTACATCCAGTTCAATGGGAGTGTGCACACAGTGAGGGAAGTGTGCAGTATAGAAGGCACAAGGTAAAGGGGAAAGTTCTGTGGCATAGAACAACCATACTGGGTCAGACCAATGGTCCAGCTAGCCCGGTATCCTGTCTTCTGACAGTGGCCAATGCCAGGTGCTTCAGAGGGAATGAACAGAACAGGTAATCATCACCCGTCACCCATTCCCAGCTTCTGGCAAACGGAGGCTCAGAACATTGTCGCTTACAGAGAAGAAATATTTTTAGACCTGTGATGAGTAGCTGTTTTGACTTAGTTATATGACCTTCTTTACTGCCTTCTGTTATTACTGAAGTATTGCTGTTTACATAGATTACCAGTTTGGTGAAAACACAAAAAGGAAGCCTTTTGAAAGCAATAAATCAAACATTATTTAAATGTGCTTGGATCACACTCATACATTAATTTGTAAAAATCTCACTTCCAAGCAGTGTACGCTTCCTTAGCTCTGTTTTCCCTCTGTGCATGAATATGCCACAGTCTTGCATTTTAATTCTATAATTGAGCTGACTCTCCAGTTAATTTTCTTTTATGTAAGATAAGTACTTGAAAGCAACAAACATTAATGTTTAATAGAGACAAGGGTATTTCCTGCAGCCTTTAAATGAGGGTTAGTAACAGTAACATGTTATGTAATCCAATCAAAGACCTAACGCTGAATACCTCTCCTGTTTGGTTAAAAAAATTGAATAGACTAACCTAATGATGGGCTTTAGGCAAAACTCATCTGTTAAACTGCTTAGTAATTGAATGCCCCAATGTCATAAACTGCTTGAAGTAAGAGTACTTTCACTAGTAATGTCAAGCACATTCAACCTAAACTGAACCCAGCGCTGCATTAATTGTGCTTTGTCAGAGGGGGTGGACAGGAGCATGCTTTTTATTTTAACTTCTATAGTTCCAAGTAGAGACCAGATCAGTCAGCTTGGAGATAAATATTGATTTCTCTGAGCCTCAAGAAATGTGATTTGAAATACGTTTGGTTTGTTAGCACAGTCCAGTTTAACATTTCTCTCACCTTAAGTCCTATATGCTTTCTCCCTCCTAGCTTCTATGAACTGGAAACTCTTGATTTACAAGCAAGCAACATTTAATTACAAAAGATATTTTTCCCTTTTCCCTTGTAGAAAAACATTTGACCTTTTCCTGGTTAGAACTGTTCCTCCGAAGTAGGCAAATATGAAGTTAATTATACTCCACAGTGATGTGATGTTGGATTAGGGTTCCATTATTTTCATCCAGACTTCCTGTTACTTGTTAAGTGTTGATAATGTGCAAGGCACTGTACAAAAAATGAAGGCATTCCTGTCACCCAAGGAACTGAAAAACTTAAACAAACAAACAAAAAAGTGCTTTAAAAAGGATGTGAACTCCAGTCACCAAAATGTGCCATTAACCACTCTACCTGTGCCGTGATAGTGGTCTGGGATATCATAAAGCGTCTGTATTTCTAGCCTTGTAATTTTTAAGTGTCCATCACTACTTCCATGGTCATTGCATGTTGGTGCTAATGTTTTCCTCACACGTTTCAGTGAATGTCCTTTTAAGACCAAAACCAAAAAAAAGTTTTGAAACTTGTTCTGCTCTTTTAAAAACCAGAATAACTTTTTTCTTTACTTTGGTTTAAAGGGAGTGGGTTTTTTTGTTGTTTTTTTTAATCTAAGTAGACCAAGGTTTTCATCTCATTTGTGACTGAAGTGGGAGAAGTTTGAAGAGGTTAAAATGAAGTGAGAATGGCAACTATTTGACCAAATCTACCACAATGGGCACTTTGATAGAATCTTCTATGACTATTCAGTGTATATTGTAGATCTACTGGGAGTCGTTTCATAGATTCTAAGGCCAGGAGGGACCATTGGCATCATTATCTGACCTCCTATGTATGACAGGCCATAGAACTTCCCCAAAATAATTCCTAGACTCTAGAGCATATCTTTGAGGAAAACATCCAATCTTGATTTTAAAATTGTAGGTGATTGGGAATCTACCACAACCCTTCGTAATTCACCATTGGAACTTACTCTCCTTGTTAAAAATGTGTGCCTTATTTCCAGTCAGAATTTGTCTAGCTTCAACTCCCAGCAATTGGATCGTGGCTAGATTGAAGAGCCGATTATTAAATATTTGTTCCTCGTGTAGGTACTTGTAGACTGTAATCAAGTCACCCTATAACCTTCTCTTTGTTAAACTAAATAGATTGAGTGCCTATAAGGCATGCTTTTATCATTCTCGTGTCTCTTCTCTGAACCCTCTCTAGTTTATCAACATCCTTCTTCAACTGTTGGCACAGAACTGGACACAGAATTCCAGCAGTGGTTGCACCCATGCCAAATATGAGTTAAAATAAACTCTCTACTCTTAATTGAGATTCCTCTGTTCATGCATCCTAGGGTTGCATTAGCTCTTTTAGCCACAATATCACACTGGGAGCTCATGTTCAGTTGATAATCCTCCATCCAAATCTTTTCCAGAGTCTCTGCTTCCCAGGATGGAGTCCCCCATCCTGTAAGAATTTCCTGTATTCTTTGTTCCTAGCCATATTAAAATGCATATTGTTTGCTTGCTCCTAGTTTATCAAGTGATCCAGATCATTCTGAATCAATGACCTGTCCTCTTCATTATTTACGACTCCTCCAGTTTTAGTGTCGAACTTTATCAGTGATAATTTTAAGGTTTTTTTTTTCTTTCTTTTCAGGTCATTGATAAAAATGTTAAATAGTGTAGGACTAAGAACCAATCCCTATAGGACATCACTGGAAACAAACCCACTCGATAACAATTCCCTGTTTACAGTTACATTTTTTAGACAGATTAGTTAGCCAGTTTTTAATCTCTTTAATGTGTACCATATTAATTTTATATCATTTTAATTTTTACCAAAATTCACAGGGTACCAAGTCAAATGCCTTACAGAAGTCTAAGTATATTACATTAACATTATTACCTTTTATCATCCAAACTTGTAATCATAAAAAAACAGTTTAGTTGGATGGGATCTATTTGTTGATTTGCATTGATTACATTATCCTCCTTTAGTTCTTTATTAATCGAGTCCTGTATCAGCTGCTCCATTGTCTTGTCCGGTATTAGTGTCAGGCTGACAAGCCTATAATTACCCAAGTCATCCTGTTTGCCCTTTTTTTTAAAACTGGGACAACATTAGCTTTCTTCCAGTCTTCTGGAACTTCCCCAGTGCTCCACGACTTACTGAAAATACACAATAACAGTCCAGCGAACTCCTCAGCCAGCTCTTAACTCTTGCATCCGAGAGTTATCTGGATCTACTGACTTAAAAAAAAATCTAACTTTTAAATAATTGAAAACCTGTCTTTTTATGTTAACACAATAATAAATTCCTGATCCATGCTTTCTTGGCATCATTACAATACTGAAAGCTGTTCCAGATTCCATGGCAAAGTAGTGAGAATGAGATGGGAATAACTTTCCCCTCATACACTTCTTTAGTTAATCTGCATCCTTGTGCCATAATGTGATTTTTCTGTCTAATTATAAATGTCTCTATATAGCAATGCTGAGCTTTTGCTTAAGAAAATATGTTACTACTTTGTCTCACTAATCAAAAGGTTGGCCACAAATTCTAGGTAATTTCTTGGAAGTGAGGCAAATTTCACCAATACTTAGTGTTGGACAGACACTATTGCAAAAGCATTTGGATATCATCTTATGTTTCCCTACAGGCACCTGTAGCTATGTCACTTCTACTACAAAAAGTTAGGATAGAAGCAGATTGTCTCAGTACTTACACAGGTAATTGTATCTCTCAGAATGTATTTATTAGCACTAGGGTCAACCCCTGATGCCTTAAAGTCTCAAATGAGCATTTTGGGTTTGTTTGTTTGAAGCCACCTGCACAATATCTGTGCTTTTGGAGGCCTGTTAGGGGTACTTCTCTTAAGAGTTATGTTAGTAGCCCAGATGTATTTAGCTATTTATGCTGCTTCTAGCTTCCAGAGCTGCCAGTGAATACCTGGCAGAAATCCAGTTGATGAAAATGGGTATGCTTTTTTGTTCAAGGGGTCCCAGGAGAGCTTTACTCATTGCCTGTTAGCCCTCATTAAAATCCTCTAAATTCTCTTAAACTAGCAGGAATTCTTGTATTGGCAAGTTTTAGCACTATGGCGTGGCAAGGCAGACAGCCTTAGAAACAAAATTCATGGCTCTTCTTTTCAAATAATCCACCTTCTTTGGGAACAGTCTGATTTGGTTCATACCTAGATGTTGGTGAATAAGCCCTTTCCCTTCCCTGCAATTACTGAAAGCCAATGTCTGCCTGTTGTCTTCCATGCCCCACCTCTTGAGCCTAATAATGAGTGTCTTCCTTGATAATCTCCAAGGTTTCCTGTAGTGTGTGTGTGTGCGATTCCTTTCATAAACCAAGTCAGTTATAGAACTGGTGTAGATCACTCAGGAGCATAAATGCATGGTGCGAGGCAGCAGAGATGACTTTTAATAATCCTCCCTTTGGCCTCCTGTGGAGATGTTTGTGCAAGAACAGTAAGAAGCTGCTACTGTACACAGCATTTGCTCACACTAGGGATGTAAAAGGTTAACCGGTTAACCAAAGTTAACTGTTAACCCCAGCAGCCCCGACCAGGCCGGAGCGGCCCCAGCCCCAGCTGTGCTAACAAGGCCACACCGTGCCGGAACCGGACCCTGGCCATGCTGCACCAAGCTGGGTGGACGAACACCAGCCCTGGCCGTGCCACATGGAGTCAAGCAGCCGGCCGCACCCCAGCCCTGGCCACGCCAGCCGGACACCAGCTACCTCTGATAACAGTTAACCAGTTAAATGAAATAATTTTAATTGTTTAACAGGTTAACTTTTTAACTGATATTTACATCCCTATCTCACACGTTCACTATACTCAGGTTTGCATTACACAGACACAACTTTTAGCCACGTAGCACTCCTATGGAGAAAATATTCTCCATAGTAAATGTTCTCTATCTAGTTCCATCTGAGAAGTGTTTTGCAATTAGCTGCTAATAAAACACTTTTATGTGTCAGTTATAGAAGATAAGAAGAATTAATTTTTGCCCATTTAATTTTTGGACTCAGCAAGCCCAGCATAGATTCTGTCTCCTCTCTACTTCAGGCTGTCATGTTTCATTTCTGTATGTCTCTTGGGGGGTTCATGCATCGCAATTATTAGGACTCTTCAGAAGTTCTAGAAGTAACATGAGAAGACGCTAATCACCATTGAGGTCCACATGGCTGACAAAGGGTCAGACCCTCCATCTAGCCTGCTTAGGCTAGATGGTTATTTTGTATTCCAGTAGCACCTACAGGCCCTAACGATAATCAGGGCCCCGCTGTGCTAGATGCTGTACGAACACAAAATAAGCAACAATACCTGCCTCAGAGTTCACAGTCTAAATAGATGAGATAAAGGGTGGGAGGAGAAATGGAGGCACAGAGGTAAAGAGACGTGCCCAAAATCACACAGCAAGTCAGTGACAGAGCTGGAATTTGCTTCCATGTCTCTGAGCCCCAGTAAAGTGCTCAGTTCTTTAAGCCATGTTTCCTCTGCTTTTGTCAGTCTGACCCCGGGGACTGTAACTTGGACCAGGAAGCTGCATAAATTGAAAGATTCACAAAAAAATACAGATGAGTGAGCCATAGAAAGACACATTCATATACTGAATTTTCATTTGTTCAGATAATGCACAAAGTAATCAAGGGAAATCTGGCAAGCAGTTGAAGGAAAAATTACTGTAAAATATATTTGCTTTAACTAATTTAACAAATGTACCCACATCTGTTGTGTCTCATAAAAATTCCCTGCAATGCATTGGAAATGCAGTTGGTATCAGAACTGTAATTAACAGATGTATCCTGAAAGCAATTAATGGTGCCATCTCGGTTTCCTTATTTAAATTACGTTAAAGCGTGCATATTTATACAGGACTGTTTCCACAGGGCAATATTAACAATATTCTGTTAGTTTTAGAAGCCATCATCTCCATTTATGTGTACCTGATAGAAGTTGTTGTAATTGTGCTTGTCTGTAAGCTAGTTCTGGTCCAGAGCTTTTAATGACCATTATTCTGCAATATAATGTAACCTAAAGTGAGCCCTTTTTCTTACTTCAATAGGAATGTAACACTTTTTTGCTGAGCTCTTATACTGAGAACATCTCAACATGTTTTAAAAACAAAGCATTCTCTCCCCCTCCCCCCGCTGTGTCAGTATCCCTTTGTAGCAGTGTAGTCTTGGATCTGTTGTATTTAGTATCTCCCTAATTTCTGGGATCTTTAAGTCAAAACAAACAAAAGAAAAGCTGTAATTTTACTAGCAGGGAAGAAGAGAAGGAAAAGCATTTTAAAGATTAGTAGTAGCTTCCTCCTGTAGAATTGTTGATGAAATGCCACTGTGGATTCCCCTCCCCTTTGTCTAGACATATTAATTTTGATTCGATGATATACCGAGCTCTGAAGTTAACTCTTACTGAAACATCTGCAAATAATATTGCGAACGGAAAAAAGTTTCTTGTTTTCAGAACAAGCTAAATCAGAATACTGTATTTTAATTCTGGTAAAACTGAGAGCATCTGCAGGCTGGAATCCTTTAGTTATTTAGGTTAGGTACATCATGGGTAGGGTAAGGTCCAGCCACATTGGCTCATTAGTGTATGGGGTGAGGGGTGAATTGAGGCCCCATAGCCCATTCAGTCCTAGTCTCGCCACAAAAGCTACTGTTAGCATCCTAACATAGTGACATGTCACTCACAACCCAGTGCAGTTTCTTATGCAGTGGTAGAATGATACATTTCAAGTTTTAAGAGTATTTTTATTAATTAAAACTTCAAGCTGTATTACATATTCCTTTCTGATGCACTGGCAACTTCATGGCTTGCAGAAGAATGTTAATGGATCTGCTCGTTGTATAGTGAAACCATCCATTTATTTCACTGCAAATGATATATAAGAGGAACTGTTAGAGGCCAAGTGATTTATTGCTTATTGATCATTGTAAACATGCTCTTCTTTACAATGACCAGAGTGTCTGATGCATTATAGTCCTTCGTGCAGGTGTCATTTGTCTTATGAACACATTGGTGTCTACCAATACCTGGTACATTCGGTTTGCTTTCTGTCTTTCTGAACACTGATGTTCGATGGCATTTATTAGCAACTTCTTGTTGACACTTCTGGCATTCCTGACTTTGTGGAAGTTGAGCTAATCAAAGGCGTGGGAATATAGGAAAGAAGGAAAATGTGTTTTTTGTACACTTTGACACCCCAAGGACAGCAGGTTAGATAACTGGCTCCACTTCATTACTTAGGGTTTGTCTTCACATACAGTTGTGCAGTAGCACTGCTCTAGCGCTTTAGTGAAGACACTACTACACTGATAGAAGTAAGGCGTAGTTAATCCACCTCCCTGAGAGTCCATACCTGTGTTGATGGGAGAAGCTCTCCCATTGACATGGTGCTGTTTATATGGGAGGTTAGGTTGGTGTAACTACATCACTTGGTGTGGATTTTTCACACCCCATAGCAATGTAGTTATACCGATATAGGTCTGTAGTGTAGACCTGGCCTTAGAGAAGATCTGAAGAGCCATCTCAAATGGTGAAAAACCACACCAATGATGCATTTGTAGAGCTGATTGTACAGACAAGGTTTTTTAATTACATTGTTATTCGGAGTTTCTGCTATAGTAATATAGGGACACACTCTGACATTGTGTGAGATGTCTTTGAGCTTGTTTACCACTTAAGTTTTCTGCTTCTGATATGACCCTCCGAGTTTTAATTCACTTGTGTTTATGAAATTGCTTGGAAAATAGAATTCAAGGTTCCAGAGACAGAAAAATACCTGAGGCCCCAAAGAAGCCTTATTTTGTTGGTTCTTCCCCATCGCATGGCTTGAATGGATATTCTGGGCTGATGGCTGAAGTATCAAAATCCAGTTTGGTGGTAGGGGGGAAAAATCCCTACTAGAATAAAAAATCCATCTTGCACATTTACAGGTCTTTTATATGACTTTTAGTATTCTTAAATTAAATTGAACCGTGAAAAGCATGTGTGTTAAAATAACATTCACTCTGATTTTTTAAATGTACTTTTTCTGACCCAGAGCCTTATGCAATGAATTAAGGTTGTTTCTCAAGAATTCACTTGAATATCTACAGTTTTTTTTTAATAGGGCAAAAGGAAGCTTCCATTAAAACACTACTTTTTTCAACTGCACTGAATGTTTCATGACTAGACCAAATGCTTTCAGTGAATCTAGAGGGATTTCTCTGTCCAAAAATTTCTCTTCTCCATCGATCATATACTCCCCTTTCCCACTGGCAGTGGCTGGAATAGAAAATACAGCTTAGGCACTAACTTTTAAAATAATCATACTTTGATTATAAAATGAATTTATGTGGCAAGGTATTCATTATTTTAACTAGTCATGTCTGGAAACAGTGATGGATTTTTCTATCTAGATTATGCATTACTTCGGCCCTATTCATAGCTAGAAAAAAAGACATACAAATAATACTGTATTGAATCCATAATGCAAAAGCTGCTTTTGATGGGAAAACACTAGTGCTACAACCTTTCTTAGAAGGAGAGGATTTAAGTTTAAAAAAAAATCTTGTTCCTTAAAAGACTGCAGAGGCTGCTCAGTCCTCCTTATCCAGCAATCCCTGCTCATTGCATATGATTCTTTTAAGCAAGTGCTGCTGCTACCTCTCTGACATATGTCACATCGTTTCCAGCAGTAGTTTTAATCAGTGATGCTTTTATTAAAAGTTGAATATCTTGTCATCTATTAATCAAACGCTCTCCTATTAAAAATGAGCTTTGGCATAAGAACATAAAAATGACCATACGGGGTCAGACCAATGGTCCATCTAGCCCAGTATCCTGTCTTCCGACAGTGGCCAGTGCTGAATGCTTCAGAAGCAATGAACAGAACTGGGCAAACATCATGTGATCCGTTACCCTGACTGCCAGAAGCTAGGACTGGATATGTCTACACTGCAATTAGACATCTGCAGCTAGGGACTCAGGCTAAGAGGCTGTTTAATTGCTGTGTAGATAACCAGACTCTGGCTGCAGCCCAAGCTCTGGGACCCTCCCACCTCACTGGGTCTTAGAGCCCAGGTTCCAGCCTGAGCCCAGATGTCTACACTGCAATTAAACAGCCCCTTAGACTGAGCCTAGTCTGAGCTGGCATGAGCCAGCTGTGGGATTTTGACTGCACTGTAGACATACCCTCAGAGGCTTAGGGTTACCAACTGATGCTTTCATATGAGCAATAGTGGCCAATACAAAGTGCTGTACTTGTGAACAGTTCTGAATCTCCATCACAAATCCATCAGTTCATTACAAATATGTGAAAACTCAGTAGTGTTCACTATCCTGCAATAGTTTGCATCTACTGTCTGCACTAATTCAATCCTTTGTTGATATCTTCTGCTCTTGCCTATTCAAAAGATTCCTAACTCCATTATTGCTTATAATCAATCTCTTGTTTGTTTGCTGAATGTGGCCAAAGTTTCAAGGCCATTTGTACTGGGGAGGTGATCTTGAACCTGCACTGCAAACTGCATACACAAATTCATGGTTGCTCCAAATTGCTGATCTGATTTTCAGCTAGCTCCTTGTGTGTAGGCTTTATTTAAAAAAAAAAAAATAAAAAAAAAATTGAGAGCTCTGAATTCCATTTTAACACAAAATATGGACACATCACATTTTGGATTGAAAACCTTATGATGGGAATATCTGAAATGGAAAAAGTCAAGTAGTTGAGTGGCTTGAATATTTTTTTTAATATCTGCCATGGAAGATAATGATTTTTTGCTCTTTTCCCCCCGCATTGGGAGGAAAACATTTTGTAAAATAGGAGTCATCATTCATTCATGCTGTTTCACTTTGGCACAAACTGACATTGATTTGATTGCAGAGCACTCACTGTTATAACTTGCTGCCAAAGTTACATTTTTGTTGCTTGCTGTATCATATACAGCAGTCTGTGCTTGATATATAGCTTAATTTTAAAAGTATCCTTTGGGAGAATTAAAAATTGAATGTAAAATATATAAGCTGCTGTTATGGTTTGCAATAAACTCTTTTTAGATAGGCTACAGTACAGCCATAATCAGCCCTCTTAAATGGAAGTATTCTGAATCTAACACAGTCCTATAACGTTGTTTACGGGACTAAACCTACAAAGCTATACATGGATTGGCTCCTGGTTACCTTGGAGATGCCTCTTTCCCATGTGACATTGTAACAGTTGATCAGCTGAGGTGGTCAAGTTGAAAATTCCTTAGATCAGCCATGAGGGGCTGGGCTAGGGTATTTTCAGGGAGGAGTTCTTTAGTGCAGAATTTGTTTCCTCAGAGCCCAGACTTTGTGACCTTAAGGTCATAGAAGATCCACTTGTTCTCTTGGGCTTTTCGTGAGGGATAAGTAGTTAGGTGGGAGTTGTGAAGACTGGAAGACGTTGGGTTTGGAACACTTGACCCTGTTTGTGAATTTTCTGTGAAGAAGGTAGTTGGCACAAGTGCTTTTAAAATTTATTTTAATTAAGTGCTAAAACTATTTGGTGCTGTACAAATCAAAGGAAGAGACAGTCACTGCCTAAGGAGCTTAGTCTAAAATATTTATAAAACATTTCTTGGCTGCAGTCTATAAGTAGTACATGGTTTAGTTTGGACAAATATCTGAATTTTTGTGTATGGCTGGTCAAAATGTATTTGAGTCTCATTTCAATGCCTCTCTTCTTCCTTTTGTGTTTGATTCCTCATGATACTTTTTTTATTTCTTCAGTTTTGACATATGAATAGAAAAGTCTAACTCCTGTTTGTTCTCAAACTTTTGTACTGGTGACCCGTTCCACATAGCAAGCCTCTGAGTGCAAACGCCCCCCCCCCCCCCCCCACACACACACCTTATAAATTAAAAACACTTTTAAATATATTTAACACCATTATAAATGCTGGAGACAAAGCGGGATTTGGGGTGGAGGCTGACAGCTCGTGACCCCCCATGTAATAACCTCGCAAGGGGTCCCGACCCCCAATTTGAGAACCCCTGCTGTACTATGTGTGTAATTAGTCAGTCTTCCCTGTTTATCTCTCTAAAGCCCCTTTGCTAAGGTTTTATGCTGTTATCTGTAGTAGTGTAGTAGGTATCCTTCAGTCTTGAGAGACCATGGGTATGCACCCCTCAGAGGTAAAGAATTTACTCAGTTGTTTTTATGGCAGCTATGGCTGTGGCTGAAGAAACCCACTCGAGAGACCATCTCTGCCATACCTGTCACATTTAAAGGCGATGTGTCGACCCTTTGGGCTCTGCCTTCTGCGAGCTCTTTTCTCCTTTGCTAAGCTGGACAGCTTCCTCTCATAACTCCAGAGGCCTTTAAGTTCTTGTTTCCAAAGGCTGCGGTCCTGAGTGTGATCTTCTCAGTTGTCCACATCCATTTTTTTTGAGGTCTCGCTTGCCCACATTCTTGAAATGCAATTTTGGGCATCCTTTGGGTCTTTTTCCAGATACCAGTTCACCATAGAGAATGTCCTTTGGGATGCACCCATCATTCATTTGGCACACACCAAGCCAGCGGATGCATCTCTGAGGAATGTTTGCATGCTAGGTATACTGGCCCACTTGAGCACCTCAGTGTTGGTGACTGACCCTCCAGGAGATTCCAAAGATTCAACAAAGGCAACACATAGAAAGCTGTTGAAAGCTGTTATAGTCTCATCTTTTCCGATGAGACTATAAAGTGTATGTCCCGGTCACGTACAAAAGTGTGCTGATAACACATACATGATACACACCAATCTTTGTGTGTTCTGTCAGTTTGTTGTTTTGCCATACCCTCTTGCTCAGTCTAGACATTGTTGTGGTAGCTTTTTCAATGCGGATGTTGAGTTCTGTTTCAAGTTTGAGGTTGACTGCGACAGTGGATCTCAGGTATGTGAACTCGTTCACCACTTCAAGTTCATAGTTGTAACATAAGTAACATAATCTTTTTTAGGCTTATGTTAAGCCTGAAGTCTTGGCACGCTTTGGAAATGAGGTTTTAGTCCATGAGGTTTTGGAGATGGGCTCTTTGTGGGTTGTCACTGCTGCATCATCAGCAAAGAGGAGGTGTTGGATGAGGGTCTCCCGAGTCTTGGTTTAGATCTGAGTCTTGCAAGACTGAACAGCTTTCCATCAGATCTGTGTTTTTTAGGATATTACTTATGGAGGAGTTAATACAATTGTTGAATGTTTCTAATTAGCAGTGATGGAAAAAACAGCTAGTGGGCTCCTTAAAAGGCTTGCCCTGTCATCTTTCATACTGAACTCAGTGAACAGCTGTTTTAAAAAATTCAGGTTTATTATGCCCTTAGAGTAGAAAGAAAACTGTAGATCCCAGGGCTTTGGAGTGGACCCTGGAGCTGGACTGCAGAGCCGCTCCGGAGCAGTGGAGCTGCAGGTGTTTGCCTGGAGCTGAAGCGGAGCCGGAGCACAGCTCCAAAGCCCGATCCACCTAGAACCTATTGAGTTTAAAACCTGTTGGAAATATTTAAAGTCCCTGAAAACTAACAGGCTCTAATGAAACAAATAGTGTTTGCAAGTGGCTAGTCTAGTTCCTTTGTGTTTTGTGTATACCCACAGCGCCATAATAAATAGTTAGATGGACGACTACTAGGAATCAAAAATAAAATTATGAAAATCTGGCATGACAAAACAGTCGTTAACTAGACATAGGTTTCTAGGGGACGCACGTGGTGATTTGCACCGAAAGGTCATCTGAATCTTTGGTTGAAATCTCAAAGATTTGGTACCTGTTTCAACGAAGAGCACCATCCTGCAAGCCCAAGCTGTTCCTTTTAAAATACCCTATAAACTGTTTGTTTTTCAGTGCTCCTTCACAGGATTCTCAAGCAACTGTCATCCCTTTTGCACTCAGATGAAACAATTTTATTACCTTAAATTGACTGAATGTTGTAGTGGATAGGGGACCCATCAGACTGGCATTTCCAGCTGTACTTCAGAATTGCCCCTTTGCTCCAAAATGACCCCATGGATACAGTCCTTCCTCTGTAGCACTCCAGGCCTAGGGAGCAAATAGGAGGCAGAGTTCTAAATTGCAATGATGGTTTCTAATCTATTAGAAGCTTGGTTTTAAGAGTAAGCTTGGAAAAACCACAAGCAGATCCAACTCAGGCCCATCGCTGATAGACATTAAGATGCTTTGTTTAACTCAATTGTCAGTCTTTATTGGGGGGAAAAGTGCTGTGGAAATTGCAGTGTACTGTAGCTTTAAAGTGTATCAAGTCAAATGACCATAATTCATTGGGCCGTTACGCCTTTTACTAAATAGAATTGATTCTAAGCCTATCAGAAGCTCAGCACAATTAGAGTGGGGCAGAGAATTGCAGAATCTATCTGTCCATTGGGAGTGGAGTGTAGCTGGTCAAGTGGGTTCCGCTCTTGTAGTTCTTTGTGAACTTCTGTTCTCTCCCTTTTTCCTTTAACTAGCTAGGCACTGAGCTTTTGAACAATTTTTCCAATGTTGCCTGTCTTCCGGTAGCATTTTCACAGCAGGGTATAATAAGTATTAATGGAAGCTGTGTGTAAATCTCAGCAGAATGCAAACCGTTGCATTACCACTTAATTATAACACTTCCTCGGTAGTAAAAACTTGCTGAGTACTTTTCTCAAGCAGTGTTGTGTGGAAGGCATGACGTTAACTTTACTCCATGTTTAATTTTGCTGCTAGCAGAAACTTCTGGAATTTATTCTAATGTGTAAGAAGACTTTGAGGATTCTATTTAAGGAAATCAGACAAATCATAATCACTTTGCAAGGGGAACACATCTGAAGCTGCAAGAGAAATCTATCCTTGTGTAAGCACTCTTTCTTAGTGCTGTCTCCAGAAAACAGATCGTCTGGATAAACAAGAGAGGCTGGGCTCTCCTGATGGTCCAGACAAGAAGACCTTAGCCTGGTTTCTAATTCAGTTACTGAAAAAATAGCAAGAACTTATCTTTGTGGTTTTTAGGATTAGTCATCTACTTTCTAGGTCCCTCAAGGAGTTTAGATTTTAAAATGCTTGAAGTTCAGTGCTACAAAACAAAACTATTGAGTTTGTCACTTACTTTGTTTAGATGAAGTCAGTTTTCAAATACGAAATAGGTTACTTGCGCTGATACTTGCTCAGACTGAAAAAGGAAATGGTCTTGGATCTCATATGATTAAAATGTACTGATCAAATCTGTGTTTTAAAAACTTTTTGATAATTCATAGCAGAGAATGGAGTTTTGGAGGCAATTTCCCCTGTCATGTAACTCCTGTACATTACTGATAGTAGTAACAATATGGAGCAGCTGTATGAAAGCACTGATGGTAAACCTCTCCTTTCAGGCATTATTATAAGCAATACTGAAATGGAATTCTCAGCTAATAAGAGCTATCAGTGATGCTGTAGTTATTGATGTGGAGCTGCATGGTGTTTCCTCAGTTTGCAGTTCCCTACAATCTGGATGTGGGTGTCTGATTTGCATAATCACTGTACAGTCACTTCACAATAACTCTGTCGTGAATGTACAGATCTCTACTACTGGCCACTATTATCTGCCTGTAATTGCTTCCTGTATTTAGAATTTTCTGACTGTTTGCCAGCAACAAAGATGCCATTTTAGCTTCTCATTCCCTTCAGAGGAAATTGGTGAAAAGCAAAGAAAATAAAGCTGTCAGAAAGGTGAAAGAGAAATTGTGTTTATAAAGCTACAAATGCTTTTGACTTTTGATCTTCTCATTTTTCTCCCCACCATCCCTGCCAGCTGGCAGGGCCTCTGTATTATTAAAGTGAATGACAGGGAGGGGCTGGAATATTCCCATAATGACTGAAAATAATCCAGGAGAGAAGGGCCTTGCTGACCTGTAAGGAGAGAATGGATGTGTATAGATAGGAGGGACGATAGAAATGTGGTGAACGCTAAAGTTATTGCTGTCCTTGATACAGAAAACATGAAGCCTGAACATAAACTGGCATATAATACTAATCCCTTGATAACAAGGGGTCAGAAGGTCAGATAGCTAAGTGGTGAAAATGTAGTGAATATAGAGGAAGATTGAGGTCACTTGGTTGTGGTGTCTGAGTACCTTCACAAGGGGCAAATAGCTGTACTAAAGGGCTCTTTGATTCTTGTTATGCCTTTCTCAGCTAGATTAATGGCTGAAAGTAAAACCAGAGAAATTCAAATTAGAAATATAAAGCTTTTTTCGTTTTAAACAGTGGAAGATCATAGTTCCAACCGTTCAAATTACCAAGGGAGGTCATAGGATCTCCATCTTTTCATGTCTTCAGATCAAGACAGGATGCCTTTCTGGAAGATGTGCTTTGGGGCATGTCTTCACTGCCGTTAACCCAAGAAAATGGTTTTCAGTTCTAAGCACCTGGCTAGCCTAGCCTGGATGTGAGCAGCCACACTGCAAAGTTGTACTGGCTAGAAAACAAGAATTCAGTTTTGTGAAAAAATTTCAAGGTTGCAAATTTCAAGGCTCCTCCCCCCTTCCATTCCAATGTGAAACAAAAAACGAGACCTTTCCAATTTTTTTGTAAAACAGGAAGACACAAACACTGGAGAATGGATATCATAGGTTGGCTGACTCTACAGCATATATCTACACTGCAAAGAAAAACCTGTGGCACTCAGTCGCAGAGCTCAGGTCAATTGATTCCAGCTCATGGGGCTTGGACTGTGGGGCTAAAAATAGCAGTGTAGATGTTACCGCTTGGTCTGGAGCCTGGAGTCTGAGACTCAATATCACGGGTTTTCTTTGCACTGTAGACATGTTGCAGGTGGGGCTGAAACCCAGCTCGGCTTAAACAACTGCGTTTCCACTGAGGTTGTGAGGGAAAGGATCAGGTGATAGCTTGAAGTTTGATAGTTTGAAGTAGCTCAGTTGAGCTGGAGACATGCAGGGAGTTGGTACACTTCTTCAGGAGACCATGGAGCAGGGGAAAGAGCCCAAATTACATAGGATTATCAGGCAGATGGCTTGCAAAATGTAATCTACAGGGAGCAGGTTAGGAAAAAGGGAGAAGAGATGTTCGCCTAGACTCCCAGGCAGATGGTTTGTGGACTGTCTACTTGTAGGGAGTAGATAGACCCCTGCAGAAGACCCTGGGAGGTGAAAGGATGTGATTGTGCTGAATGTGTGTTAAATAGCTTTAATTTGAAGAAATAGTACTGAATCCCTGTAGAAAAGGGGCTGGAATCCCATGGCTGGAGAGTGTTCTTTGTTACCTGAGCCGGTGAGGAATCCCACTGGCTTACAGTGGAGAGGTAGAAAATTTTAGATGATTCCCCAGTCCCCAGGTTTCATGATGGATTTGGGCCCTGGAAGAAAGATGCTTTGTTGTGTAGCCCTGATACAGTGAGATAGAATCATAGAATTCAAGATCAGAAGGGACCATTATGATCATCCTGGAAAAAGGTTATATCATTGTACTATTTACCAGTGTGGCATTTAATTGACCTATTCTAAGCCCGTTATATTATATCATACCATCTCTCCATAAAACTTATCTAGCTTAATTTAAAGTCGTGGAGGTCCTTCCCCACCTGTTCCCTCGGTAGGCTGTTCCAGTATTGCACTCCCTGATGATTAGAAACCTTCGTCTAATTTCAAGCCTGAATTTCCTGACTGACAATTTATATCCATTTGTCACATTAGCACTGAGCTGAAATAATTCCTCTCCTTCCTGGTATTTATCCTCTGATATATTTAAAGAGTGCAATCATATCTCCTCTTATCCTTCTTTTGGTTAAGGAAAACAAACCGAGCTCCTCAAGTCTCCTTTCATACGACAGGCCTTCCATTCCTCGGATCATTCTAGTGGCCCTTCTTGTACGTTTCCAGTTTTGATTCATCCTTCTTAAACATGGAAATGAGGTCTCAACGCTTATATATATGGGACTAGCACCTCCTTATCCCTACTAGAAATACCTCGCCTAATGCATCCCAAGACCATTAGCTTTTTTAACAGCCACATCACATTGCCTACTCATAGTCATCGGTCCTTCTCCTCCTCTGTTACTTCCAACTGTGCGGCCCCAGCTTATAACTAAAATTCTTGTTAGTCATCCAAATCTCCCTGGAGGATATCCCGATTCTTCCGAATTGGCAATACTCCCAACTTGGTGTGTCATCGCAAACTTTATCAGCCCACTCCTACTCTTGGTTCCCAGGTCAGCAATAAATAGATTAAATAAAATCGACAAAAAAAAAAACCTGAGAACTCCACTGGTAACCCCCTCAGTCTCCCTTTAACAGCTCCTTATCCACGCCTGATTTTCATTTCGTGGGTACCGTATCAAACGCCTTACTGAAATCCAGATATATGAGATCCACATTTCTTGTCTAAAAAAAAAAAAAATCTACTTTTTCAAAGAGAAGGAGATGGTTTTGGTTTATCTACCTCCTTAAATAAATCCATGCTGTAATCTATCCCAGTGCCCCAGCCCTCATGCCCGAAACCCTCTCTCTTTTAAGATTTTTGTAGTTACCGGGGTCTTTTTTCCCCTTCTTGAATATCTCCAGTCAAACGGTACAACCCCCGAATTTAGAGACTTATTAAAGATGATGACTCAGCTGCAGTGGCTATTCATGAACAGGAGAGTAGAACTGACCATAAGTGTACAAATCCCAAGTGTCCTGGATCTGTTGTAACATAACCAGTCTGTCTTAAATACCATCACTTGATTAAGCTGGAAGTAGGATTCCAAGTATGAACTATGTCTTTTCTTTCCTTCATAGCCAGTAAGGTTTGGTCTACACTCAGGTTTTGGGATGAGGTTTTTTGGTGGGGTGGACTCATCTAACTATTTCAGTTAGGGTTGTCATTTTTATACCAATATAGTTAAACTGGTATAACTCCTAGTGTGGACACAGATATGCTGGTGTAAAAGTGATTATTTCCATGATGGGAAATCAGTTTCTAAACCATTATAGTTAAAGCAATACAAAAACTGTGTGTAGAGATGTCTATGCCTACTGTTCAGCGTCAGCCCTCTCTCCCTATTAGAAATTCCAGCACAAGTGATGTTATGAATCACACCACATGCTACAGCCTACAGTGTGTGTAGCCAGAACACAACCTAAATAATTAAGTTACATTAAAAGCAGAAGCTTGTGCTGTTGAGATTTTTATTTTTCAGATCCTTTGAAAAATTAATATCTGTATTTTAATCTTACAAGAAATCCCACAGTGTTTGCATTCACCCATTGCCTTCACATTATTGAGAAACTTCACTGACATTCTGAGGCTTAAAAAAAAATGGAGATAATTAGTATTTAGCAGAGTACTGTGGTTTGTGCTTATTAACTATAATATCTTTTCATGACTTAATTTAGCATGTTTAAAATAATATACATACAATCAAGCCCTGTGGTGTTTAAGGAAAGCAGAGTAAGATTGACTGCAGATGTTTGACCATGTTTATAATTAAATCTATTAGTTGTCCTAGTTCTGTGATTTCTAAAACAATTACTTGCATTGGGCAACTTGTTCTAGAGTGATAAAATATGTAATGCCTGTTTTCGTGGGCCTTGATGTTGTTGAGAATGAGTCCTTAATTTTTGTTAGTGTTTAAAATATGCAGGTGATGTTGAGCCAGCACTTCAAGGGAAAGTGCTAGAGAGGAAAAATAGTTTGTGTTTGTTATCAAAGCCAAAACATTGCCAGTTGCAGGATCTGAATCTTGTACCACTGTTCAGCATATGAAATTCCTCTCTGCGTTTACTTTATTTTTGCCAGAAGAATTACAGACTTTTTGCTGGTTGATTGGGACCTCAGAAAACAAGCTGGTAGCATGGTTCAATAATTTGCTGTACTCAAGGGCTCTTATTAAAAAGAAGTGCATATATTTGGCATGATGCTTAACCATTGTTTCAGGTTGCAAAAGGCTTGTACCAAGAATGGCCTTGGCTTTTAGATCTGTCACAACTCTTATACTTGAATTTTTGAGACTTTACATATTATCTATCTTAGTGTCTGCTATCGGAACACACTGACGTTTGGATTCTCATTACAGTTTGTTGGGTTGCAAATAACCTGTGTACAAATAGCGTCAAATCAGCGATTGTGGCCCAGAAATAAAATTCATGGTTTACAAATGAAGAATAAAAAGTGCAAAAATTTAGGTGGATAAGCATCGAAAACAGATTAGTAAAATTTCTAGATATTGATCTAGGTTTCATTAAAGGGAAAGCATCCTGTTAGTATTGATGACCTAGCTCTCTGAGCCAAGGTCATTGAAACACAAGTGCACATGGTCTCTTGCATGAAATGCCTTCCATCCCAAAGGATCTCTAAGCACTTACCACACTATTTATAGGAATCCCTTCACCCACCACTGAAATGTAGCCACTTCTGGAGTTAAATGTGGCAACTCCATGCAGCTTGATCTGTATTGTTATGTACAAGAGGCTCAGATACTTTGAGATTCACTTACTTTATGGTATTGCAAATTGTTGCAAAATAGCCAGTTCCTGAAGACCTGAAATTGGAGGGAAATAGTTTGGTAACAATTAAAACATATGCCAAGCTTTATTTTGAATGTGTTCATGTGTCTGCCTATCTACATTTAAGGTTCTTTATCTGTTCGCCATGAAGACACAATGTGAACCGGGGTATGTTGTGACTTGTATATAACGTACAGCATGCTATTTATAACCTGCATCCTATGACCCCTCCTGCCTCTTCAGCTACTGTCATCTCTCTTCACATCCAAGCTCCTTGAGCATCCTGTCTGCTCCTAATACTTCAACTTCCTCTCCTTTCTCGGGCTATTTTGCAATCAAACTTCTGCCCATCCACTGAGTCTCGCTAATGGCACTTAAGGTGAATGGCACTTTGCCTTGTACAAGTATCTCTTAGTTCTCACCCTGCTCAGTCTGTCCACTGTCTTCAAAACAATTAATCACTCTTCCCTCCTTAGGGTTTCAGAGTTCTGTGCCCAACTTGTTTCCCTTCAATAATTAATGCAGCATCTGCCTTTGTGGATGGTGACCCTTAACACCATTCTTATTTGCTTGCCCTTCTGCACCCTTTATAGCGCAACACTCCTTAGGCAAGATTTTTTTCAAAAGTGACTAATTTTGTGTGCCTGAATTTTTGGGTGTCCATTCCAGTGATCAGTTCCTTAAAGGGGTTTGATTTGTAGCAGATGCACTTGCAGCACTTTTCTGAAAATCAGGAACCCTTTAATGTGTGTCAGCTCAGGCACCCAAAAACAGGAGCAGCCAAAATCACTAATGGGTCTCAAATCTTGGCTTCCTACTCTAATTTATAGCATGCCATCTTTGTGTAATTGTGTTAGATTTTAATGGAACAAATATAGGGAACAATACTTAATCTGAAAATCCATATCAGTCCTAAAGCCTGTTTGTAATAACATTTTCAAGATACTGTATCTCTAGTAGCATATCACATTTTGGCATTTAATGAGTTAGAATAGCTTGAGTAACTTTTTTCCCCCCAAGTCATATCTAAATTTCTCCTAATACCCACAAGCAAATAATCAGTTTGGTGCTCTGCTGACATAAAAATCTAAGCTGTTTTGAATTTCCTTGGGGCATTGTAGATGGTTGATAGGCATTCAAAGGCTGTTAAATTTGGTGTGTGAAACTGAGCATAAATGGGAAATACATTTGATAAGTTTAAAAAATGTGGTTTTGTTAGCTTGACTTGTCTGGCTTAGATGTATCTCTACCATCAGGAGCTTCTTTCCCCATGAAGCTTCAGCTTTATTCCTTTTGTATTTTAATCTTGGAAACTCCCAATCCTCCTGATGAAATTATTTGGCAAAACCTATTTTCTACAGACAACAGAAATGGAGGTTTGACACTGAGGCTCAGGCCCAGTAAAAGCCAGTCAGACTATGTGGGCAAAAGGTGGGAGGTGAGAACCGGGCATGTGAGAGAGAATCAGTTGAGAACAATTGAAAAGTGTGTATGGAAAGATGGAAGCGTAACTGGGGAAGGAACGGGGACTCCCTTCTGTGCACTAAGTACAAGTACCTTTTCACTGAAGTCCCACTAAAAACCCTGTGGTTTTTTCTGCTAACATTTAGGTTTTGTTGTATTTTCCTGAAAAAACTGAATCTTATTAGCAACTAAGTTCTAGCTGTGGCTACTGAGGTTGGCTTTGGAAATGCTATCGGGAGCTTCCTGTTTCCTTATCTCTTGATACTAGTGTGAGATTTTAATAGCGCCCTGTTTCTGGCAAGAGGTTTTGCATGGCTGCCACCCTTTAGAATTTCTTACTTAAATCTTACCTATTGCCTTCCTCCCGCAACAACTTTGGGATGTGTTTTTGAGCACAGGTTCACTGCTTGAAACTAGGTTTAAACTGCTTGAAGATCAGATGGAGAAACTGTAAATCTGCCCCTCTGATACCTAAGAATAATGGTCAGGTTAACAAGAGTGGCAGCCTGCTGGGCGTTCAATAAAACGGCAAAATCCTTGCAATTTCTAACACATCTTTCTGTGGTTTCATAGTGTCTTGACTTTAGGAATTAATTTATCTTTTTGAAGAGCACTTTGTTTATTTATGGCTTCCTATTCTTTCTTAATGCTATCTGTTCTATCATATTTCTGTACAATTCATCTGTGTGTTTGGCTGAGATGCACTGCATGTAGGATGTACTTCAGAGGTGAATAACACCTTATTTTGAAAACTCAACTGTTTAGTCAATAGAGACAAAGCACAGAGCTACATACTCAAATGAGAACTCTCTAACCAATTTTGAAAAGAATTAAACTGTGTCCTTTCTGCTAGAAATAAAGCTCTCCTGTATTAATCACTTGTAGCCAGGATGACAGACAGTTGGTTATGATGTAACTGGTTCAGACTGTATCATGTTCCATTAATTTGTGACAGGCTGGAAAGTTTATTTTCTAAAATGAATTTTACAGCTCAGTTAAGAATTTTACACTGTAGTTTAGAGGTTAATACAGTTAATAAAACATGAATTGGTTTTGCTACTAAGGACTAAGCATTTTTTTATTTTCTTCTATAAAAATACTTATTCAGCAATTGTCAGTTACTGAAAATATGGGTGTGGGGAGTGTGGAATTATTGTTTTTTAACCTCAGTAGTCTGCTTGTGTTCCAAAAATCAGTACCTGGTTGTGAATTTGAACTATGCTAAAAGAGCCACCTGCCCTTATTGGCAATGGAGTACTGGCTGTGCTCTTGTGGAGCAAATGCAACACCAGCCTGGGTAAGGATTTGTGGGACTTGAACCTGGGTCTGTGGGGCGCCAGGTGGGCAGCGCTTCCACCAGGCGACCTTGGCAGAGGCACTGTCAACACACTATACATCCTGGGAAACCTGTCACTGCAGGAAGGGTTTCCCACAGTAGAGGTGACT
Organism: Mauremys reevesii; assembly: GCF_016161935.1. NCBI lineage: Eukaryota > Metazoa > Chordata > Testudines > Geoemydidae > Mauremys > Mauremys reevesii. The sequence continues at coordinate 30,318,192 of NC_052635.1, read as the reverse complement.
GGCAACTCCTCCCATAACCTCTGATTGGTCCAGACCTACTATTTAAGCCCAGAGAGAGTGCCAGGAAGTCATATATGTAAAAAGGTAGATCCCTGACCTGCTGGGAGAGACCCCCACCTTGTTTCTGGTTCCTGCCACCTCATCTGGCCCCCCAGTTCCTGGCTATTGACTCTGGTTCAACTTGCCTACAGCTCTAACCACTGGACCTGACTTCCGACACCTGAGTTCCTTACAGCCTGCTGGCTTTAGAGAGTATTTAAAAAAAAAAAATCCTAAACTGTATGAGACATGGCAAAGATGCTAAGAAAAGGCTTTGTGCTAACTGGAGGATGAGGTTCAATGTCAGCAGATAACGAGAATTGCAAGAAGAATTGGGATTCAGAAGCTTTGGCTGTCCTCAGAGACCATTCTGTGGCTCCTTGTGCAGTTTGGTGTGAATCTGATTTCATACACTGAAGACCGAGAACTGGCTTGTAGAAATACTGGCCTGTAGGGGAAATATATGAATGCTGCTGGTAAATTGCAGTTGCATCTTTTCTATTCCTAACTTTTATTTATTTATATATAATCAATCACAAGATATGGAGCCTTTTTACATCTGTCACTAGTTCAGATCTGGTCCAGATCAGTAGTGACTTCATGCTGCTAAAGGGCTGTTGGCAAGGTTCACGTAAAATAAAATTGGTCTCAGACCAGCTCCTAGTAGGCAATGTCAGCACAACTCAGTTGATACCATCAGTGGCATTCTTGTCACAAATGAGACATGACTCTTTCCCCTTGCTCCTGAAATGGTCCCTGAAGACCAGGATTAAGGTCACTTGCCAGGGAAAGCTTGCACTGTCTACCTGTTCTCTGGATAATAAAAGGACTTCACTGTGCTATTTAATACAGCCCCTGCTTGCTTGCCTCTTTCTCTCTTTCTCTCTTTCTATTTTGATTCATTTATATTGGAATACTTGCACTCTAGTGTTCCCTGTTTTTACTTGTTTAGAGCAGTGGGGAAAGGTGGTAATTTTCAACCCTTAGTTTGGTTTTTTTGAGGTAAATCTTTTGTGCAATTTTAAATCTGGCATAGTCTGGCTAGAAAGAATGTAGCTGTTATAGACTGTCTCTGGAGGTGACAGAATTGTGGAGGTATAAATTACAGAGCACTCTGCCCTTGGATATATAACCGGTGGCTGTGTCTAACGTATCTGCTTAGATCCATTATTTATTCTTTTTTTTTTCTGTTTAGGCTCTTTTACATTCAATAAAATTAAACATTGCAGTGACACCTCACTTGACTAACAAATGTGAGTCTGTTAATCTTTTTCCTATTTTTTAAGGATTGAAATGAAAAAACAGTAACTCAGAAGCAGATTGATGGTGTAAACATTACATGGCATCAGGTAGAGAGTTATCCATAAGTCTTCCTGACTTGACTGCAAAGGGATGTCGTGGATGCTTTTCTTTAGTAAGTGGGGGCATAGATTATACCCATCTCTAAGGTGCCTGCATCTCTATATTAGAGATGCAGAGATATTGAAAGGCAACGTAGTCACCTTTATTCTGCAGTTTGAAGGACAAATGTATAAATATACAATTGGTTGGGCTGGAGAGACTTCCTCATGAGCAGTTGCATCACTGATCAGACAGTTTGTCTCCTGTTGTGTATCACTGTGATATAATAAGGTCATTTGAAATATCCACAGGAAAAATAAAGCTGTTAATTTTCAGTAGTTATAAACTAGATCAGAGAACTGGTAGGTAAGCTCCCACAGGAAGAAAATATAAGGAAGAAAGGAGTTCAGGAGAGCTGGTGGTTTTTCAAAGACACAATATTAAAGGCAAAACAGCAAACTATCCTGATGTGAAAGAAAGATAGGAAGAATAGTAAGAGGCCAATATGGCTCGATCAAGAGCTCTCTAATAACCTAAAAGTCAAAAAACTCCTACAAAAAATGGAAACATGGACAAATTGCTAAGGATGAGTATAAAAGACTAGCACAAGTATGTAGGGACAAAATAGGACGGGCTACGGCACAAATGAGCTGCACCTAGCAAGGGATGTAAAAGGCAATGTAGTTTCCTAAATATGTTAGAATAAGAGAGACAAAGGAAGGTGTAGGTCTACTGCATAACGGGGAAGATGATGACATCAAGTAAAATCTGTTTTACTTCAGCATTCAGTAAAAGGTTAATGGAAACGAGATACAACATAATTAATACTAACAACAAGGGGGACGGTACCACAAGCCAGAATAGGGAAAGAACAGGTTAAAGAATATTTAGATAAATTAGCAGTATTCAAGTCAGCAGGACCTGATGAAATTAATCCAAGGGTACTAAAGGAACTAGTTGAAGCAATATCAGAATCATTAATTGTCTGAGAGCTCATGGAGGACGGGTGAGCTCCCAAAGAACTGGAGAAAGCTGCTATATTTGCCTATCTTTAAAAACCGGAGGAAAACAGACCTGGGGGATTTATAGACCAGTCAGCCTAACTTCAATACTGGAACAAATTCTTAAACAGTTTGTAAGCACTTAGAGGATAATAGGGTTATAAGGAATAGTCAGCATGGATTTGTCAAGGACAAATCATGCCAAGCCAACCTCATTTGACAGGGTCCCTGGCTAAGGGGTGAGAAGAAGATGTAGATGTGATGTCTTGATTTTCAGTAAGGCTTTTGACACAGTCCCACATGACATTCTCATAAACAAACCAGGGAAATGTTGTTGTCTAGATGAAATTACTATCAAGTGTGTACACAACTTGTTGAAAGACCATACTCAGAGTGTAGTTATCAATGGCTTGCTGTTAAACTTGGAGGATGCATCTAGTGAGGTCCTAGTCAATATTTGTACTAATGACTTGGATAATGGAGTAGAGAGTATGTTTATAAAATGGGTAGATGACACCAAGCGAGGAGGGGTTGCAAGCACATTAGAGGACAGGATTAAAATTCAAAATGACCTTGATAAATTGGAATATTGGTCTGAAATCAACAAGATGTAATTCACTAAAGACAAATGTACAGTACTACACATAAGAAGAAAAAATCAAATGCACCACTCAAAATGGGGAGTAATTAGATAGGTAGTAGTACTGCTGAAATAGATCTGGAGTTACAGTGGCTCATAAATTGAACATGAGCCAACAATGTGATGCAGTTGCGAAAAAGCCGAATATAATTCTGCTGTGTATTAATAAGTGCCATATGTAAGACATGGGAAGTAATTGTCCTGCTCTGCTCAGCACCGGTGAGGCCTCAGCTGGAGCACTGTGTCCAGTTCTGGGCACCACACTTTTAGGAAAGATTGTGAACAAATTGGAGAGAGTACAGAGGAGAGTACCAAAAGTGATAAAAGGTTTAGAAAACCTGGCCTATGAATAAAGGTTAAAGATCCTGGACATGTTTAGTCTTGAGAAAAGACGACTGAGGCAGGACCTGATAAGACTTCAAATATTGTAATGGTTGTTATAAAAAGGACAGTGATCAATTGTTCTCCATGTCCAGTGAAGGTAGGACAAGACGCAATCAGCTTAGTCTGCAGCAAGGGAGATGTAGGTTAGAAATTAGAAAGTTTTTTCTAACTATAAGGCTAGTGAAGTACTAGAATAGGCTTCCAAAGGAGGCTGTAGACTCCCTGTTATTAGGGGGTTTTAAGAACAGGTTAGACAAACACCTGTCATGGATGGTCAAGACACACGTGGTCCTGCCTTAGCACAGAGGACTGGACAAACGACCTCTACCCCCAAATATCTGTGCATCGTGAGACAATTTTTCCTGTCTTTCCTATCATTTTGCCTCTGACATTTTTTCCTAAAGAAAAATAAATTCCAGTAAGCATAAATTCGTAGGATACTGAAGTTTGTGACACTGCTCCACGACAGATGTGTAAGGTAAAAATGTAATATATTGTAGAAAATAATGGTCTGTCTGGATTGTATTGGAGCCCCAATTCCCTAAACAGAATGGGGGTCATGACACGTTTTAGGCAAAAGAGGAGTTTATTTTGGTAGAGATACACTTTGGGGGTAGGAGACAACCTTAATAAATCGACCTTTCATATTACAGGACTTGTAGTGGATTTGAAATCCATTATAATTACTGGCATATAAAAAGAATTTACACTAACCTCATAGGGTCTCGGCAAAGATCTGTGGCTTATATTGATAACTCCATATCATTTTATTTTAAATGAAAGTGAAGGACTCGTAGCCCTAGCTATGGGGAAGTGTGATTTTTTTTTTTTTGTATCCTTCCCACCACTCCACCAATGCATCTCTTGATACTGACCCACGACACCTTTTGTGTTCCAGTTTTTCACCTCTTTTCAGGTTCTTGTATCCTGCCCATCAGCATGGTGTCTGAGCATCTTCCAAAGATGCATTAAGCAATATGTGCTGTATAGGGTACCTTCTCCATGTCTCTCCTCTCACTAAGGGGAGAAATGGTCTATGGATTTTATTTTGTTATGAAGTGCTATGTGCTTTCATTTGTGAAAGCCAGGTCACAAGCACACCCTGCACTTGGATGGAGGTAGGTGAGGTGTGTTCTTGGTTTCTGAAAGTGAGAGTGGTCCCAGATTGGCTCCAGCACAAACAAGTATTACGCTTGCAATAGATAGTTGCTTTGTGCATAGTTGACAATTGTGGTCTTCATCCCAGATTGAGGTTACTTAAGTGTCAGGAAGAGCCTTGAAGATGAGGACTGAGACTTCACATGTACTGTGTTGTTGGGAACATAGAAAGTGCCATTCTGAATCAATTCCGGTGGTCCACCTATTTTAGCATCCTGTCTCAGGCAGTGACCAGCATCAGCTGCTTCAGAGAAGGTGCAAGAAACCCTGCAATATGCAGCTAGAGAATATTCTCCCAAGGGAACCCCCTAACCTCTAGTAGTTAGTGTGGCAAACTCTGAAGCATGAGGTGTCATGTCATTTCTAAAACTTTCGTTTTGTAGTATTAATGCTGGCTGTTCTGTGGGGAATGACAGCCATTTCAAGGGTTTCCTCTTTGTCTGATTTTACTCGACTACGTTACAGTCCCCAGACTCTTAAGGGGGAGAATATCGAATAATTATCTTCTCTAAAACAGATCGTTAAATCAGTACAAAAAGATAAGTGCCTTACATCAGCTTTAGACTGCTGTCTAATAAAGTTGTATTAATGTGTTTAAAGTATATCTTATGGAGAAAACACCTTGTCTTTCTAGTGAACAATTTTTATACTAGATAGGCAAAATCACTCTGTATCCTTGCTAAAAAGCTTTCTTGTGCTAGGATTGTTATAATGTCTGTATTAATAATCTTAAAGTAACTGCTGGTGGGAAATAATGGCTTATCTTGCACAAAAACACTAATGAAATTCCAAAAACTGAGTCATGCTGGATCTACGAACAGATAACCTTGTGACTTCCAGGAATTCTCTCTCTACAATTTAAGAAAAGTCTAGCAAAGGAGTACTTAATTTGCCAAGCACTTAAATAACTGGCTGGATTTCTTTTAATATTTTAGTACATTGAGGACTCTGAAATTACAGCAATTGTCATTCAGTAATAATTTGCCAACAGTACCCTTATACTTCTAATAGGAAATAATTGTGTAAACTGTGTAGTATTGGTTGGTAAATGACTAAAAACAACCACTATAGCTGCATAATTAAAAATTAAACATTTAGAGGACTGCCATTTGCATTTAACAGAAGTAAAGAGAAATACTCTAATTCAAATGTTAATTAAACCTCTACAAATCAATTTTGTTCACATAAAACAACAAATTCTATTGCATATTTTATTTGCTCTTCCCATACCTTCCTACAAGAAGTTCTGCAGCAAGTGTGTTATCAATCGTTGTGCAAATATTTATAGAGGTAATTGCACACAAGTGTGTGGCCTTTTTGAGAAGTTTTGGGGAGATGGGAGTTGGTAAATATTTTTTGAACAATCTACAGGCTGAAAGGATCACCAAAACCATTTATTTAACAGATTTAAATAATAAATAAATCAAGTCTGTGTGTAACTTAGGAACAATTTGCAACATGCTAAACCAGTGTTGGGGCACAGGAGTTATACCAAGGAACAATGCAAGTCACCAAGATTTCTTCTTACATTCAGTTACCATAATCACAATTCTTTAGTACCTCAAATACATTTATTATGTTTCCAGTACTCCAAGGATTAAAAGCATGTACCAGTCTTCAGACACTTTTAAGAGTGCGATCCCTGATAGTTGAATACTTTGGTGTGAAAGGAACAAACTTAAAATATCGAAAGTAATTGCTTAAAGTTATTTCTTATGTCACTTTTTGGCTAGTTTGTTTGGTCTTACAAAGGAGAACATGCAAGTAGCCTTACTTATTTAAAATCCAAAATATGGGTACTTGAGGTCTCACTCAACAATGTAGACTCAACAAGACAACTTTCAATTATTTATATGGAATTATTCTCTGTTCTTTACTTTCTAAAACAAACTCTTACCACTTCGTAGCCCTGTGTAATCTTGGAGGAGGGAAGTGCTGTTCATAAGGCTGGTCCAAGGGTACATCCAGACTACCCGCCGGATTGGCGGATAGCGATCAATCTATCGGGGATCGGTATATCGCGTCTCGTCTAGATGCGAGATCAATCCCCGAACGCGCTCTCGTTGACCCCAGAACTCCACCAGGGCAAGC